>NW_005841940.1:2683486-2713557 GCF_000455745.1 Alligator sinensis
TTCACCCTCATGGCAAACGAACCGTATCTAATCTATTTAGATATCTAGGTTTTATATCAAACTCGTTGCCACGATAGCTAAACATCCTCCTCATTCCAGGTGTTACTATATATGCTCAGATGTATTTTATTTTTTAAATTTACTGATGAGGAAAACTCCCATAAAGGACATAATGGAGGAATATTACATCAGAGCTCCTTGGCACTACTCTGTGGAAAAATATGAATCAATGGACCAAGACACAAAATTCCATCCTCAGAAGTTATGTGGTATACACAGTCATATTAGGAGAAAGCAACAGAACTTTGGGGGGAAGCTAAGTAGCAGTTTATCATCCAGCAAAAGTAAAGATCTATAAAACCCTACTAAAGTGTACAGAAATCAGCTTATCAGCAATGAGGAAAGACTTAGTGTGAAATGAAACGGACAGGATTCAAACTTGCAGGCTCCAGAATACATGGTTATTCAAATCATATATAGACCACCATTTATGCCATCCTCATCTGTGCTATTTATTGCCCAGAAGATACTCAAATGTCATGAATTACTAAGTGCATATAAATACTTGTTTGTGTGATTGAGAGGGAGAGAAAGGAAGGGGGAAAGAAAAGGAAATATTTTGCAAGGAGATCCTCAGCCAAACATATGCTATCCTCTGAACCACTGTACTGGAAACAGACAGCCTTTTTTGTCGATGTTGATACAGAATAATTTGTCAGCAACAGCAAAGACAGATTGTGAAAATCAATTGCTGCTCTTAATTATTGTATTTTTAAAGAAGAAATTAAACTACTGTCATATACAAACAGCAAGAGGGTGTTTTCAAAAACAGCCATATTTAATAATTATTTTTTGCTTCATAATGGCTACCAGGTAGCCAACCTGAATACTAGACCTATTCCACTGGGTTGATAATACATGCTTACAGCTCAATTTTGTATATTTTGTGTCATTAATATATTTTCCACTAGAATGCGAGCAGTACAATTGTCTTCATCATTACTTTCCCTCACAGCTATTAGAGTACAAAATGGAAACTTATTGAGTAGGTGGAGCGAGAATGTGATGCAAGAAGGCAATGTGATCAGTGGGTCACTGCACTAGCCTTTTACATTGAGAGCTGGGTTCAAAACCTGATTTTGACCAGTAAAGGATTGGTAATTTCACACTCTTATTAGAGGTGCACAGATGCATCAGTCCCATATCGGATCGGAACTGATTTAAGGAAAATTGACATTATCGACAACTGACTTTTTTGGCTGATGTGGTCAATAATGTCTGATAAATGCCCCCATGTATGCACACAGCCCAGCACACATGCAACCAGAAGCAGAGCCTGGCAGCATCTGGCTGGTAAGTCTGTTGTGTGGGAAAGGAAGGGGTGGGGGTGGGGGGCCAGACTGAGATTTCATAGACATTAGGGCTGGAAGGGACCTTGGAAGATCTTCGAGTCCAGCCCCATGCCCCAGGGCCAGGAAGTCAGTAGGGATCATAGGATCCCAGCAAGATAAACATCCACATTTCTCTAGAAGGTGTTCAAAGTAGGTGCTTGAACCACATCTGGCGGCAGTGGGATAGGGCATCCTATTCCAGACCTTGGGGGCTCGGACAGTAAAGAAGGTTTTCCTTATGTCCAGCCTGAAACGGTCATGGAGGAGTTTGTGACCATTCGACCTTATCATCCCTTGGGGCATGCTGGTGAACAGATGTTCCCCCAGATCCTGATAAGCATCCCTTATAAACTTAAAGGCAGCTATCAGATCACCCCTGAGCCTGTGCTTTTCCAGGCTGAAGAGTCCCATAGCTCTCAACCTCTCATCATAAGGTCTGTTTTCCTGACCTCTGATCGCGCACGTGGCTCTCCTCTGGACTCTCTCAAGCTTCTCCACATCCTTTTTGAATTGCGGAGCCCAAAACTGGACGCAGTACTCCAGCTGCGGCCTCACCAAGGCCGCGTACAATGGGAGAATGACGTCTTGGGATTTGCTTGAGAAGCATCTATGGATGCAAGCCAGCGTTTTGCTTGCTTTACTAGCTGCAGCATCACATTGAAGGCTCATGTTCATCTTGTGGTCAATCATGACCCCCAAGTCCCTTTCATCCATAGTGCTAGCCAGCGTAGCACTGCCGAGCCTATAAGCATGCTGCGGGCTTTTCTTCCCAAGGTGGAGAACCTTGCATTTTTCAGTGTTAAACACCATCAGGTTCTTGTCCGCCCATTTCCTGAGCCTGTCAAGGTCAGCCTAGATCACCCTCCTGTCCTCAGGTGTGGATGCTTTACCCCAAAGTTTGGTGTCGTCAGCGAACTTGGCCAGTCCGCTTCTGATATCAATGTCCACATCATTAATGAAGATGTTGAATAGTATAGGCCCAAGGACAGTGCCTTGGGGGACCCCACTGGTCACAGCGCACCATGACGATTGACTACCATCAACCATCACCCTCTGGGTTCAACCACGGAGCCAATTCCCCAGCCAGCGGATTGTGGTGAAGCCGAGGCCACAGCTGGCCAGTTTTGCTAAGAGGTGATCATGTGATACCAGACAAAAGGCTTTTTTAAAGTCAAGATATGACATCAATATCTTCTCCCTTGTCCAGGTGATAGGTCACCTGGTTGTAAAAGGAAATAAGATTGGTCAAGCAAGACCTAGCTGCAACAAACCTGTGCTGGCTATCCCTCAGGATGTTGCCATCGGCCAGTCTGTTAAGAGTGGTCCCTTTGATAATCTTTTCTAAGACCTTCCCCAGAACAGAGGTCAGGCTGATGGGCCTGTAGTTGCCGGATCCACTTTCCTCCCTTTCCTGAAGATAGGCACCAGATTGGCCATCTTGCAATCTTTGGGCACTTCACCAGAGTACCAAGAGGTCTCAAAGATCTGTGCCAGGGGCTGAGCTGTGATGCTTGCCAGCTCCTTGAGTACCCTGGGGTGTAAACTGTTAGGGCCAGCTGACTTGAAGGTATCCAGCCTCTCAAGGTGTTCCTCCACAAGGTCAGCATTGATGGAGGGTAAGGAATCTCCCTCACCCAGGCCTTCCCGTCCCATAATGGGCAGGGGCATCCCTTGGGACTGGTGAAAAACAGCGGTGAGGGAGAGAGGGAGTAGGACTGGGGCAGGGCCTGCCCAGCCAGGGCAGAGCACGGGATGCACGTGAGCAGCTCATCTGGGAGGCATGGGAGGGGCAGCTCCTGCTGCTGCATGCATCCTGGGAGGGCATGGGGAGCATGTGCTCCCAGATCTGCGCACGGGGCAAGGGCAGGCTGCTGCTGAGAGCTGTGGCCATGGCATTGCCAAGCTGTTCTTGGCAGGGGCCGGGCCAGGCTGTGTTTGGGGCAGGCAGCAACGGCGCTGGCAGGAAGGCTTGGGGGGACCATGGGAAATTTTAAGGTGGCTACAGCTCCCCCCATAGCCCTCTCCCAGCACTGCTGCTGCCCACCCTGACCACAGCCCCGTCCAGCCCCCACTGGGAAAAGCTCAGCACTGCCCCGGCCTCAGCCTGCAGCAGCAGCCCATCCTCACCCCACGCACAGATCCGGGAGCACATGCCCCCCATGCTCTCCCCCGTGGTGCATGCAGGGTGGAGCCCCCCCCCCATGCCTCCCGGATGAGCCACTTGTGGCTCCATCCCATGCCCCACCCTGACTGGGCAGTGCCTGCCCCAGCCCCACTCCCAACCTCACTGCAGGGGTCTCTATCTTCCACCTCCCCCACCCCTTCCCCCACAACAGACTTACCACTAGGCCGCATATTGGCAATCGGATTGGTATCGGCTGATATGGCTCCTTAAAAATCAGCCATCAGTATCAGCCCAAAAAAATCTCTATTGGTGCACCCCTAACTCTTATTTATGAACATTTAAAAACCACTTTCCAAACTGGATTGCATTGGCAGCTGCTACTCAAAGGCCAAGGGCTGCAAGAGAGGTAACCAAAGTTCTACCTCAGGTGGACTACAGAAATGTAAGAAGAAACTTTCACAGCACCTGGATACAGTATACTTTGCCTCACACTAGCTACAGGCAACCAAATATTTCTCATAAGCACAAAATCCTTAAAAGAAAAGGATAAGGCATGTATGAGGTACTCAAAAAATCTGCATTTGCAAAGATCAAAACTCAGTGCGTTTTGTATGCTACTTGATTATGAAGGGAAAAGAGAGTCCTCTGTAGAAATATGGTTACCTGGCTTAAACATAAAATACAAGAAGCCTAAAAAAAAGAAAAAAAGGAAAGAGTTTAAAAATCAAGTGAGAGAAGTTGTGACAGAGGTCTTTGGATATTATTTCTACCAAAAAAAGAATGTGCAAAGAAGAGGACAATTCTGTTACCTATCTCAGAAGGGCACTGCTTTCACTATAGTGCACAAGACTCTGAAATGCCTCATTTAAACCAACACCATAAGGCTATAGAGCAATAGTCCTCTTCAGAACTGCATTAAGACCCTTGAGTGGCTTTTATTCAGTGACTGGTCCTTTTGGGGGATATACATATAGATCACAGAAGAGGCATATTCAGACATGCAGGATCCTTGTTTAGCAGTTTGGGCTGATATAATCAAAGACGTGACAAATTTCCCACAAGTCCTATTTCTTATTTTCACCACTTTTTAGTGGCTGCTAATACATACATCTATATATGGTATACATCAGCTGGTTTTACTGACCTCTAAGGATGACTTTGAACTGCATGCCTTTCTATGAGTTAGGAGAAATGTGTTCCAGTTATAAAATTTTGGACCTTATCAAGTGTGCAAATGTAGTTAGATATAATGCTTCTATCTTCAGAATTGCTTTCCCTTTCCTGAGCATTTCTATGAGAGCACAGTTTTTGAGCAACCATGATATTTCAGTATCTCAAAATGAGAACCCAACCTCTGTAGTTCTTCTCCCAACTCCAGATAGCACAGGAGTGGAAAACCAAGCCTAGTTTTTCAGCCTGCTTTCTCCTGGGCTCCTATTTAACACACACCTTGAATCCGACCCTTGAGATACTATACTTGCAACTGAGGATGAGCTGAAACTTATTTTCAGCATATTCACGTGCCCCTTTGGAAAATGGCTCTTCTTGCTATCATATATGCACCAACTAATACATTTATTACTTTAATTAATTTTTCTAACAAAAACATAAAACCAGTAACTTAAAATTAAAAACTGAATTGAAAACATACCGTTGTACATTCATCCCTCAGGTGTCTTGTGCATAATGTTTGCCTCTTAAACAAAAGCGGCCATGCAATTTTGCACACGCGATTTTTAAATTTCAGGCTTTATTTAACAGTTTTCCCTATGCCTTGGAGATAGGTAAGTAACAGTATCCTCATTCTACAGAGGAAAAGCCTGATTTATATAGAAATTAAATGATTTAAATGCACTGTGTGATCAGTTGTTCAGCAAAGGTAAGAAATTATTTTTGTCATGTTTACAAGCGTTTCTTTATGAACAAACTATGCTTTCCTGAAAAAATTCTCCAGACGGGGAAAAAATAACCTGAATTAACAACAAAACAAGAGTTCTCAATTTAGAATCATAGAGAGAAAAGGACCCTCAAGGGTCATCTAGTCCTACCTCTACATAGATGCAGGTTTCTTGGATGCTTCATTGCTCTAATACAAGGATTAGAGTGAGTTTGGTAGCAAGAGATTTCCCCATGCTTAATGTTAACCCAATCCAAATTGGAGTGAAACACTTCTGCTTGCAGTACTTAATAAAAGCTAACTTGAGAAGTCCTCTTAGCCAATAAAAACTACCAAGCAAGCTGTAATCACCTGCTCTGGTTTTAAACACAGCTCACCGGCTATTCTGTCAGTGGCGCTCACCTTGTGTGTTTTGCTGTATGTATACAGATAGGCCAGTCTGTAGAGGCTCTTGTAGTGCTGAGGAAAACGGCTCAGACATAAACAGAAGGAGGCAATACACTGCTCTGTCAGGAACTTGCGCTGCTCCTCAAGATCTGCTGGAAGACCCTGGGGAAATTCAGATGCATCTGCACCAGGTTCTGCTTTCTTTTTGCAGTCCCACTGCAAAGATGGGGGGATGGTAGCTTTAGTGGGATTGCCTGATGATGCCGGGGTATCTAAATGAAATTTTTGGCCACCAAGCTCAGTTGCGTAACATTCAGAGTTCTCTGCAGGTTCTTCTGACTTTCCTGTAACTGACAAATTAACAAAACTCAGCATTTATGTTTTTACTATCGCCTGTACTGAAAAACTTTTTTCCCATTAAAATACATGTAGAATCATCTGTGTACTTCCTTGATATGCACATGACAACTTGTGGCGTTTAATGAGCAAATCATCTTCAGATCCCAGATAAATGGAAATAGCTACCTTTATTACCTCCTTCATACAGGACCTTTTATTGACCAGAAACCTATGCAAGAATTTATATAATGTCATAAAATAAGGAAGGTGGGGAGAAAGCACAAAAAAATCCTTACAACAGAATTGGGCACCAAAAGGTACAAGGGATAATGTTGTTGACTTGATAAGTGAAATACTACTATTTTAACTACCTATTAAGAGGAAGACAATTTTAGAATCATATGATTTAGGGACAGTAGATACTGAGAGAACATAATCAAGTGACTGTTAACCTTCTCTTTGATAAGACCGAGCTTCTTTTGAGTCTCTCTTTATAAAACATGTTTTCCACATCATGAATTATTTTTTAGACTCTTTTGTGAATCCTCTCAGATTCTTCATTGTCCTTTTGAAAATCTATACACCAGAAAGGAACACAACATTCCAAGTAGGACATGTGTGTGTGTATGCACATGCACGCACATACATACACATACACCCACAGACACACATACATAGACACACACAGACATAGACACACACACACACAGACACACATACATAGACACACACATACACACACACACATACATAGACACACAGACACACGTATACATAGACACACACAGACACACACATGCACAGACGCACATACATATACACACATATACACACATGCACAGACACATACAGACATATACACACACATAGACACACACAGACACATATACATAGACACACATACACACACAGACACACACATAGACACACACATACACATATATACACATACATGGACACACACATATACACACATACACATGCACAGACACACATATACACACATATACACACAGACACACACATACACACATACACACAGACACATACACACATATACACACATATACATAGACAGACACATACACACATATACACACACACATATGCACACAGACACAGACACACACACATACACACATATACATAGACACACACATATACATACATATACACAGACAGACACATATACACACATACACACAGACAAATACACATATACATAGACACATACACACATATACACACAGAGACACATATACATAGACACATACACATACACACACATACACACAGACACACATACACACACATATACATAGACACATACACATACACACACATACACACAGACACACATACACACACATATACATAGACACATACACATACACACACATACACACAGACACACATACACACACATATACATAGACACATACACATACACACACATACACACAGACACACATACACACACATATACATAGACACATACACATACACACACATACACACAGACACACATACACACACATATACATAGACACATACACATACACACACATACACACAGACACACATACACACACATATACATAGACACATACACATACACACACATACACACAGACACACATACACACACATATACATAGACACATACACATACACACACATACACACAGACACACATACACACACATATACATAGACACATACACATACACACACATACACACAGACACACATACACACACATATACATAGACACATACACATACACACACATACACACAGACACACATACACACACATATACATAGACACATACACATACACACACATACACACAGACACACATACACACACATATACATAGACACACACACATACACACAGACACACACACACACATATACACACACAGACACACATATACATAGACACACACATACACACATATACATAGACACACACATATACACAGACACACATATACACATACACACACATACACACAGACACACATACACACACATATACAGACACAGACACACATATACACATACACACACATACACACAGACACACATACACACACATATACATAGACACACACATATACACAGACACACATATACACACATACACAGACACATACACACGCATATACACACACATACACGCAGACACACACACATACACACAGACATATACACAGACACACACAGACACACAGACACACATATACATAGACACACACACACACAGACATAGACACATACACATACACAGACATACATAGACATACACACATGCATATATATACACACGCATACACACATATGCACACATACATATATATACACACACGCATACACACACATACACACACATGCATATACACACACATGCGTATACACACACGCACATATATATACACACACATATACACACATACATATATATACACACATACACACACGCATATACACACATACATATATATGCATACACACGCATATACACATACATATATATATACACACGCATACACACGCATATATATATACACACGCATACACACACATATACACACACATGCATACACACATACACATACATATATATACACACGCATACACACATATGCATGCATACATATACACACGCATACACATGCATACACACATGCATACATATACACACGCATACACATGCATACACACATATATATACACATGCATACACACATATACACACCACACACACACACATGCACACATACATACATATATACACACACACACATGCACACATACATACATATATGCACACACACACATATACACACACGCATACATACATATACACACGCATACACACGCATACACACACATACATATATATATACACACACGCATACACACATACATATACACACACACACGCATACACACACATACATATACACATGCATACACACACATACATATGCATACACACATATACATATGCATACACACATACACACACATATGCATGCATACATATACACACGCATACACATGCATACACACATGCATACATATACACACGCATACACATGCATACACACATATATATACACATGCATACACACATATACACACACGCATACACATATACACACACGCATACACACATACATACATATACACACATGCATACACACATATGCATATACACATACATACATATACACACACACGCACACGCACACATACATATACACACACACGCACACATACATATATACACACGCACACATATGCATATACACACATACATACATATATACACACACACACACACATACACACACACATACATACATATATACACACACACACCCCCACACAAGCTGTGAAAACTTGGGAATATCATTATACTTAATGTTTTTAAAGTACTATTTATTTTATAATCATGTTTTGATCCAGAACTGTTTAACACATTCAGTGAGTCTCAATCATTCCAGTTTGAGGAAGACCTTTTTAAAAGTTTGAGAGTTTTAGAGACATTTTCAAGGTACCCATTATGCAATGTTTCAAAACCAACAGAAAAGTTTAATAATCCTCAACACGTTCCAGTCATTCCAATACCTTAATCCCTCCAGTGGGCAGCAGGAAATCTGTCAAATTTGAGCAATCGTCTCAATTTACTATACTGTCTTGATAGTGTTGTCACATTGGTAGTTGGATTAGATGTCCTTCCAGCATCCCAGTTAAGTTTAGACCATCATGGGGTACCACCGACATGATTTTTGTTGCATGACAGATCCAGAAATGTAGAGAGCAACACCAGGAGCTGTTTATGGCATTCATTGACCTAACCAAGGCCTTTGATTCCATCAATCGTGAAGCTAGATTTGGTTGTCCACTGAAGTTCATCAATGTCCTCAGGCTACTCCATGATGGAATGACCATCACAGTCCTTTGCAATGCATCAGATGGACCTATTTACTATCCGTATTGGTGTCAAGCAGGGCTGCGTCACTGCCCCAACCCTTTTCTCCATCTATCTTGCTGCGATTTAGATTCTTATCCATGACTGCCTTCCTCCCAGAACTGGGGTTGAGTATCGAATGGATGGTTAGCTTTTCAACCTGAAGCGCCTCCACAGCAAAATTAAAGTTACCAAGACTGACATCACCGACCTTCAGTACGCCAATTACTGTGTTATCCTTGTACACACTGAGACTGATCTGCAGTCCACCCTTGACCTTTTTTCAGGTGCCTATCATAGCTTAGGACTCTCACTCTAACATTGGGAAGACTGACATGCTTCGTCAGGTTGCCCCAGAACAAGCTGCCCCGGCTCTCCCCACAAATAACCATTGGTGGAGAACCCCTGGAAAATGTCGAACATTTCCCATACCTTGGCAGCCACCTCCCCTCGTCAGTCAGTCTTGATGTAGAAATCAAGCATAGGATTCGCCGTGCCAGCGTGTCCCTTGGAAAGCTGTTTCACCAAGTCTTTGCCAACTCAGATTTGCAGATGGAAACTAAGATCCTGGTCTACAATACAATGCAGTGCTTATCCCCACACTCCTCTATGGACGTGAGATGTGGGTGACATATCAAAGGCATCTTAAGTTCCATCAGTGATGCCTCAGGAAGATCCTTCGCATTAGATGGGAAGACCACTGCACCAATGCCAGCATCCTCTCTGCAGCTAATATAACCAGCACTGAGGCAAAGAACATGAAACATCAACTCCACCGGCTGGCCACTGTGTGAGGGTGACTGACACTCGTCTCCTGCAGCAAGTCCTCTTTTTTCAACTCGGTCATGGTAAGAGGACCTACGGAGGACAGAGGAAGTGCTACAAGGACATGCTGGAACCATATCTGAAGAAGGGCAGCATCAACCTTACAAACTGGAAAGTGCTCGGTGATAACAGGTCTCAATGGCGCTGCACCATACATCAAGCTACGGTCCACTTTGAAGAGAACAGTCTTGCTCAGGAAACTGAGAAACAGCAGAGGAGGAAGCAAAGTGCACAACAGCCTGGACAAAAGCTGTGTCTCCCTCTGCCCCCTGCCTCCAAGGCACCACCTGTCATATCTGTGGAAACACTTGCAGAGCACAGATTGGACTGTTCAGTCATCTTAAAACTCACCAATAATCCCCACCAGTAGACATCATCCTCGTATTGAGGGATAGCCAAAGAGGGAGTTGGATTAGAAAGGTCCTTTTCACATATATCATATACTCTGGTGAATGCCAACAGTGCATACATGTTTATGCAAGACTGTAGCAAGTTGGGGTCCCAAGGGTGGCCACGATACCCCCTGGTGGCTCCACAACTGTGCCCCACTCTGCTCCTAGGGCACCTTACTTTCTCGCCCACCACGCCTGGAGAGAATACTAGTAATAATAATAGGGAGGCTGCCTGTGACCCCAGTTCAACTGGCCCCTCACTGGGCCACTCTTGTCCCAGGCCCCTCAGGGCAGCCAAAGCCTTAGGGGCTAATCATGTGGCACCAATCCTCCGCCACACCATGCCCCAAGCCTCGTGGGTGTTATCATACCTTTGTTCACCTGATGGGGCTTTGGCCTCCTTGGCCTCTGCCCCCTTACTCTTGCTAGGTCTTCTAGCCTGGTCCCACTGTGTCAGTCTTGGCTTTGAGGCACTAGCTCTGGTTCATTCCTTCCAGTCACTGGGCCCCTGCCCCCAGTCTGCCAAGGCCCAGGCCCCTGTGTGGCTGTGCCCCTCTCTCAGGCACTGGGCCCCAGGCCCCTGTCTGGCTGCACCCCACTCAGGCACCGAGCCTCAGGCCCCTGTCTGGCTCTGTGGCCTTGCATTTTGCCTCTCTCTGGGATCAACAGCTGCTCCTGCCCTAAGCCTGCCACTGGCAGGACTCAAGGTGATCAGGTGCCCCACAGGCACCAGTGGGACCTCCGTATACCACTCCTTACAGTCCCAAACCAAACTGCCAATGTAAACTGTAACGAACGCTAAGCTCCTGGGCTACAACATAAACGAGAAGCAGCCTTCTGCCCCTTTAAGAGGGAAAACCTTCCCTCACCCTTTGTGCCAGCACCCTCCCAGCCTGGACTCCTTGCGAGCTCCCTGAGCCTCAGTGTTCCTGCAGGCAGCAAAGCAGACAGCCTCGCATCCCTGGGTAGCTCTGCTGGGCACGAGCTCCTAACATGGCAGTTGGCAGGGCTACACTGGCTTGCCAGCCCAAGCCTCAGGCTTATATGCTCCCATAGCCCTGTGCACTTCCTGTCAGCAGGTTACCTGCACGTGTCTACTGAATGTCTCATTTGCTCTGTGGCCCTGGTAACCAGCGGCTGCTGCACCCTGCCTAGCCTGCAGTGCTCCCTGGTTGGGCTGCTTTTATTTTAAAGGAACAGGGAGCACCAGGCTCTCTGTTACACAGGTATAAAAACCAGCTTCTGAAAACTCATGCAATTCCAGCAGCTTAAATCACTATAAACCCAGAAAACATTTATAGTAGTGACCAGTAAGTAAAAGCCCTGGTATCCCACTACTTATCAGTCACTCCAAACACTGTTTGTATCTGTCAGTACTGGCAATGATAAAGCTATACCACTGAAAACCTAATACAAGGAACACTGCAATGTTGTAACACGGTGCTTACCCCAGATCAACTTACTCTGGTATATTATTGACGTTAGTCACACTAGTGGCGATACTATTTTGCACATTCAGCAATCTGCACCTACGTGCAGGTCTAGTTATACTGACACAAATTTCCTTCGTTTAGCCCAGTCTTAAGAAACACCTAATTAAAAATAAATAAAAGTTGCCAAAATTTGCCAAAACATTGATGAGATGCAAAATGTTGAAATCAGTAATTGCTAAGGGTGTGTCTCCAGTGAGAACAGAATAATAGAATGTATCACGGCTAGCTATGGATACACTTTGTATACCCATAAAACTAAAAAACCTGGTACAATATTATGGAGGGAGAGAATAAAGCATAGTGCAAAATGACAGAAATGTTTTGTCAGGCCTCAGTTTCAGATAGTACCTATACATGCTCATAAATATGTGCCCATAAAACTGCTATACTACATCATACATTTTTGCTTGTGCCACATATTTCACAAGAAAAAACATCAACATTTTAGAAAGTTTTACATGGATATATTGCTCTTGCTATTCATTTACCTTTCTTTAATGAAGTCCAGTGGATTTAGTACTAACTCTAACTATGCAGGCATCAGACAGGGAAATTATAACGAACAGATACTGGAAGGTCAAAAAAATTATTTACAACAATTATTTTCACCCAAAATAACACCACTGAATGAGCCACTGGAACCACAGGTTAACATTTGTATTCCAGTAGAAAGGGTTTCAGGTCTCCCATGGAATAAAGATGCAATTCCAGTATGCGTGCTTTGCAAAATAATGAACATTAATTTGTTACTGATCCAGCATCAAAAAACAACGGACTAAATCTACATCTGGGAAACAGAGGAAAAACATTTTTGAGAGAGAGTATATTAACTTATCTGCTGCTTGAGATGCTCAGAAGTTTGAAATATTAGAAGTAGTGTTGGTAGTGACAGACTAATAGCAAGTCAGTCAAACAGGGCTGATACAAAGCAACTTATCATACAATTCTTCGGTTTATGATATTGTTCTTGCATCTTATGCCAGTGATAGCCCAACTACAGGCATGATACCCGATTCACACCGGCATATTTAAAAAAACCAATCATGTACACATACACTCATGTATCCAATTAAAATCCATAGGCATAGTTTAGTATCTTTCCAATTCTTCTGTAGGCTGAATAAAGCATTTTAATAAAGCTGCATAAATTGCTCAAAATGATATCTTAAAACAATCATACCTCTTTCCTCTGCAGACCCTAAAATCTCTTTGCATGATGCCATAGTCTCAGAGCAGGAAGCAGAAGTCCTCTTTTCTGAGTAAGGTTTCTTCAAACTGTCTTGAGAACTGGCAGGCTCATTAAAGATGTCCTGTGTGGAGCTGGAATCTGAGAGCACCACTGCTGTGCTATCCTGACTCCTCTCTACAAAAAAGGAGAGCCAGGTAAAGAATAAATGCACTACTCCCTTGCTCATCACATTAGTACTTTCTTGTCAACTTCAGTGGCAGAGAGGCTGCAAAGGGCAGAGTAGATGTGCACCTTATAAACTAACATGTGCATATGCATGCATGAGTGCATGCGTAACAAGCTTTTGCGAGCTGAAACTCTCTTCAGCAGATGCATGAAGAAACTGCAGCCACTTTGTAAAATGCCTAGGTCTATGCCAACCTGCAATCCTATTATTTAAAAGGTAAATATTTGTTTTTTTATCTTCCACATATTGTCACTTTCATCTCATGTTTTTGTGCCAAGAAGTGAAAATTCAATTTTTGTTTTAAATCAGATGTTACTAAGTAGTCATATTTTGTTTTCTCTAATGCTTTGTTCCTAGGATATCTGAACAATTTAGGAAACTAATATGATGGATCTGATGTTCTGTCCTGATAAGCAGTTACCTTTGGAATAAAATGTATTTTACATTTCTATAACATATGCTCATTTTCCACTACTATAACATAAACAGTTTTACGTTGCGCTTGGGGCTCTCTTAAAAGACAGGTGGGATAACTTGGTATATAATAGCTTACCAGCCTAAGATCAATAAATTCATTGGCAAGGGAACACTATGAACAGCCAGATTTCTAAGAATGCTAACAAAAATTAGTTATAAAGGATAGAAAAATCAATACAATCCGAGATGTAAAAGACCTAACAGAATGATCACTGATTCCATTCATTCTGTGAAAGTTTGATTCAGTCCACCGAATGTTCTTAAAGGTCAGTTGACATGATGAATAAATGTCTTTTTGAACAGCTAGAAATCAGGAACCTAAACTTCAAGGTGGAAGTTGGAAGGACAAGGGAGGTGACTCATCCGTGGTGGGCACAGCTTATTGGAGTAATAAGTTGTGGTTACTGACTGCATTACAGTTTGAAGCGGGATATTAATTCACTCAGCCATAACTGCACATAAAACAAACTAGCCTACTGTGTCCCGAGCTGTCAGAGACAATCCAGAAGGACTGGAACTGAAGTGCCCAGCCATATGAAGCTTTAAATTTCTAAAGTTACAGAAAGAGACACACAAACATTCTAATTCAGAAGGGAAAAAGAGGCAATTTTCTACCTGCAGCATTCAACCTCAGATGCAAAATCCTAGCCGATCCAGTTCTCTTTCCACCTAAAGCCCATGGAAGAACACACATTTTCTTCACAAGGAAAAGGACTGGTTTAGCTGATGAACTTTTATACAACTAATAATATACAAAAGGGCTAGAAAGTCTGTTACATTGACATACATGAACAATACCAAAGACCAATACAGTTCCACTGTAATATGACTGAAAAACAAAATGAAAAAAAAACAACTGAGCAACAGAGAACTTCCCCTAGGAGGAGTTGGCAATATAAATAAATCATGCCCTCTCTCTCCAAATGACATAGTACAAATGCACAGCAGAGACACAGGGCATCTCCTATAGTTATCCCAGGTACAGCTGCATCCCAGACCTCAACTAATAGTTCAAGTTCTACTTGTTAGAATGCTAAAAAAAATTGAAATTGAATTTGATGCAAGCTTTATAAGCTTTTCAATGGCACTTGGCAAAAACATGTTTATACAGTGAACAGGTCTTATGATGCACATGGTCAAGGAATTTGGGGAGGGAATCCTTCTGTGTCCTAACTGAAAGTTTTATAGTTGATTTGTAATGACAAGCTTTATATAGAAATTGTATAATTACAAAGAATAAGAGGAGAAGGACGCTGAATGGAGGTCCATCAAGTTTTCAATGACTCATTCATAGAGATTTAATAATATTCACTGATGTATATGGATATATCTGAACTCCCTCTATTAGTACTAGGAGAAGAGGCAGCTATGTTTTAAATTTCCAAGGCGTGGAAACTGACTGTAAGGTTGGGGGGGGGGGGGGGGTAAAAAAAAAGGGGTTTTTTTTTTTTTTTTAAAAGAAAAGCCAAAAAAAACCCAAAAGAAAAAAAAAAAAAAAGGGACTCTGTTTCTCATTTTCAGAAGGCTTTAGTACTTTTGTAGCACATTTAAAGAATGCAATGTATTCAACAGTCATTTAGAAAAAAGACATCAACAATCATCACGCCCTGCATTTACAGCAATTCATTTGAAAGATTTTTTTTTTAAAGGGAAAAACTCATACATCTGCTCCAGAAGCAGGTTGGAGGTTGAGTTACAAGCCTACAGATGAAAAAAGAAAAAAAAAACCCACTAGCATTTGCAAGTCTATAAATGTTTCATTATACCACAAGCCCTGAAGTTAGTACTGATGCACAGGCTGTGACAGATAAAAAGTTGAAATATTGGAATGTGAATCAAGAATGGCTGGTACACAGCAAGTTCCTGAGACCTACATTAAATTACTAGGAAATTATACCAACCTCTCAGCATGAAAAGATAAGCTTGTTTTAGAGCCTATGAGTATCATTATATTCTAAATATCTGCATATCAATGAAAATTTTCAACCCAAGGGAGTGAATGTAAAATCCTCCTTTTCAATGCTAATTAGCAATCTTCATTTGAGGTTTATACTAAGTGGATGAGTATGTGTGTAATAACCACATATGGGAATCTTTCACTATGCTCTTAAAACAATATTCCCATCAATACTAACACTGTTTTAACTCCACCAGTGCCAGATTCATAATCAGGCTGCTTCCCACTATTTCACACACAACATCATCAGGCCTTATTCACAGCTCACAACACAGTAGAAAAAAAATACAATTGGTCACTGATGCCTTGCTTGCATTAGGGCTCTCAACAATGCTACTACAGGCAGGGTAGAAATAGTGGTTTCAATAGTGGAACATTTGTTTAACAAAGGTCTATCATAGACAGGGCTTGGGTGAGAAAGTCTTGTGCAACTGTATCTAGGACTATGGGCAGGCATTACATTTCTAGTGGAAGAAATGCTGCTCCCCTGCTAGAAACTGGGAGCGTACAGGTGTTCATACAGATTCTCCTGCAGAACAAATGCTGGGTACGGGAGAAAGATCTTCTTTCAATAAGAATGATCCTGCCTGCTTGTGCAAGAGCAAATGCCTATATGTGTAACCACCACCCAATAACTCCTGGTCCTGGGGAGGAAATGAAGCAGCCACTGCTGTTCACACTTTTTCTAGACCAGAGTGACCCCAGTATGGGGAAGGCAAAGGAAGCTGGCTGCCAGCTAGAAAGCCTATATTATATGCTCCCTCTTTTGCAAAGATTTCTAGCATTGCAGATTGCCCAAAAAATGAATGCCTGTCCACACCCTAGGTCAATACCTAACGATTTCTTTTTTGAAGGCAAATTCTACAGTTCCAGTAAAAACCTCCTGGGAAAATTTTAAAACGCTGACACTTTTCTTAATATTAAAACAAATCAAGATTGCCAAGTAACAGATGAAGGTAGATCAGTTGGTTTCATTTTTTTTTTTTTTTTGCACCAGACTAAACGCAACCATAGGAGAGAGGATCAAAAGAGCACTAAGTGGTTAAGTGTTAATTATGGAGTACGAGGCGTATAAATACAACCATTTCCCTTCACCCGCTCTGTTCAATGGTGTTTTACACTATGGTGTGGATGACTGCAGAGTACTCAACAAAATGACACCTGGAGCAGATAAGTGGTCACCTAACAGTAAAAGTCTTACAAATTCAATTCACTGCACTTACTTGTCTCCTAGTTGCTGCTGCAAATCAGCAGAAAAGGCAAAAACTGAGAGTATAAGATTATTAGGTTGCATTTAGGTTTCAACTAATAGTAATTCTGAGGTGAGAAGGACAAATAATTCACACACAACAGGTATTTTCTGCTCAAATTACCTTACAAAAATCATAATGGGCTAGTTGGACAGAAGATCAGGTTTGCCCTGAAGCAGAGGTTTCTTCTAGGTCTGTGCGAGCTTTGGTCCCAGATTCGATTCAGCAGATATTCGGCCCAATTTGATGGCCGAATCTCCAAATCTGAATCTAAATTGGGAGACCCTTTAATCTCTCTGAATCAAATTAGAACCCTCCAAATTGATTTGGAGAGATTTGGAAAGATTCAGTGATTTGGACATAAACACAGCTGTAAATGTTTTTGCTACATACCTCAAGGTAGCAGGTGGCTCATGAATGCTGAGATGCTGGGGTGGATGGAGTGTTCCACAGGAGCGCGGGGGGGCTCCCCAGCACACGGCAGCAAACCTGGAAGTGGACCTGAAGCACTTCCAGGTCCACTGGGGAGTGTGCTGGGGAGCCCCCGTGCTTCCCTGGCTTGGCAACTGGTGCCTCCTCGGTCACGGGGGGGCACCTGGGGTCCCCCTGCAGATGATCGCCGAGCCGGGGGTGGAGGGGGGCCCCAGCGCACTCTCCAGCTGACCCAGAAGTGGGCCAGAAGTACTTCTGGTCCAGTTCCGGGCTCGCCACTGAACACAAGGCCCCCCCTCCCCCGTTTTGCTCCTGTGGGACGCTCCATCTGTCCCACCATCGCAGTGTTCATGAGCTGCACCTGGTGCCTTAAGGTATGTAGAAAACATTTAAAGTAAATGTAAACATTAAATGCAAAAACATTTAAAGCCGTGCCTGTGGCCAAATTGCTGATTCTCCAAATCAGCATCGAACCTTCAGATTCGGACTTCGCTGAATTGAATCAGGGACAGTGATCCCAATCAACGAATTGAATCACTGTCTCCGATTCGGACTGAATCTGAATCAAATACAGCCCATTTTGCAAACCCCTAGTTTCTTCCTGAACAGGATACACAATAAGACTGTGCATCAATGGCAAATCACAGTGACAGTAAGTTGGTGTTTCCAGAGTTGGGCCTCTCCAAAGATACTACATTAGCTATGCATAGAGTGACCATATGGGATAATAGGAAATCCAGGACACTCCCCTCCCTTCCCAAAATCAGCAGTGCTGCTGCAGGCAGAGGCAGTTAGGGGTGGGGTGGCATTGTGTGCTGGGCAGGCGGGCAACAGTGATGCGTGTCTGGCATGTCGTGCTGCTCCACCTCCCTGCTGGATTACACCCTGCAACCCCTGTGTTTCTAGGACATTTGTTTTAACTCCCACCAGCTAGCTGGGACTGGCCTCTGAGATCTGGGACTGTCTCAGCTAAACTGGGGCAAATGGTCACTCTAGTTATGTATAAAGGAGGTTTTAGACACATCTGGGTTTTGAAGGTTGGAGTCTGATGTTTAAAACAGGCATGGCTTAACTGATGTTATGTTTCTATACTAAAAACTGAGATATAGTTTTGATGTCTACAACCACCATTATTGTAACTAAATCCAAAGAAGGGACTAATGGTGTCAGAACAGCAGGAGAGAAAAATAACTGCAGCCAATGTGTTGTATAATCTGCACCCACGGAACACACACATTCATCTAAATTTTATTTTAAGAATTGTTTAAAATGTCTACCTATGATGGCTGTGATGAAAACTCTTCCAAATGTGATGAAGCAAGAGCAAGTGAAGGACACTGTAGAGGGATCAAAAGGAGAGTGAGCACTCTGTGGTGAAGGCCAAGCCACAATCCTGTAAATACACCCATACTTACATTTCATGTATATGACTAGTCCTACTGAGCCTGGTGGACTTAAATATTCTTAGTTTCCTGGGAACATCTTTGGGGGCTGGACTCGATGATCTAGGGGGCAGGACTTGATCTTCTGAGGTCCCTTCCAGCCCTAATGTCTATGTCTATGAAGTCTATGAAATCCCAGTCAGAGACTTAAAGAGCCTTGCTGATTCAGAACCATACTGAGGAGTATAAAGAGTAGAGAGGTATCATCAAGTCTGCACCTAAGGAAGGCAGGACAAGTAGGTGTCCATATAAATCCCCTAATAGTCTTAGTTGGCTGGGAACATCTTAAAAATGGATAATCTGGGGGCTCAATGAGTTGCAAGAGTTGATATTTCTGTTTTCTCCAACACTCCATAAATAACATAAAAAGGAGAGAGAGAATCATTACCATAGTGGTTAGAAGCATACAGAGTACCCAAAATGAAATTTTAACTCAGGTGTTAACTTTTGTTTCAAAGGCAAAAACTGTGAAAACACATCACACCTATGGCCTCTTAGAAAACAAACTCAAAACGGAAATTGGCAACAATTTCAGTGGTTTTTACTTGCAAATAGGACCATTTTCAAATGAGAGTGAAGAAAGTTCAAACATTATCCAGACAATGCAACATTTTACATTTCCTATGATTTATGAAGAATGCTGGGTTGAGTATGTCTCTAACTGATGCCTTTGGCAAGCAAAAAGGAGGTTTTTAAATTTGCAATAGTGGGACCTTCATAAAAATCAAAAGATTGTGGTTTGGGGGGGATTATTAAGTCTCCTATTAGCAGAGGAATTTTGAATATTCTTTGAAGGATATTATATACCTTTGAAAGACAGAAATTAGCCCAGAAGAGGAGGGCTCTCTTAATAGCAGTATTTGAATTGCCCTAGTGATGGGTCTGACAGCAACTCCCTTTATTTCTTCTTTTTTTTTTGTTTTGTTTTGTTGGGGGGTTTTTTGAGAGAGAGAGAGATTGCTCAGGACATTGGAGGCTCCCCTAGAGTGTATCCCTGATATTCACTCAGAGCTTGTTATTTTGTACTGAATGCATAAATGGAGTCACTTGTACTTATAATTTTTCTTAGTTTTAGAACAGCCCTTTCAATCTATTTCAGTGTGGTTTAACTATTCTCTAGAAAACAAATAAGGTTTTAAAATGTGTGTAAACAAAAAGCACTAAACTTTTTAGATAACAAAAACTGATAACTGTATTTTTATATTATTTTTATGTACTGTATGGAAAACAATGAAAAGATTCTCTCCTAATTTTCAGAAAAGTGATTTTTAAGGATCTTTCCAAGTTCAATTTGACCAACATAAATAAATGCTGCAAAGTAATTTGTAAGTATTTAGGATGGATTGCTTCCAGTTTTCCGAGTTATCTGAATCTCATTCCTCATACAATATAGTAATCATTTTGTAACATTTCAATGACTCCTGTGACAACCATCTATGTCACCTCAAAAATATTGTCCTTCCTACTGCACACAGAAGCAGCAGAAGAGCAGTGGCTAGGCTGAGGAAGAAGTGGGGGTTTGTTAAATATTCCAATACGTTAATAATAAACCATAATTATTAGATCTGCTTTCTTAAATTAAAAAAGCTGTTTGCAGGCAATAAGGACCTCAATTTTTACCTTGAGGTAAATCCTACCATTCTATATCATTAATATGCAGGCAAAATGCTTGTGTACCTATTAGTTATCTGTAACAAAGATTCTTTTAGTTTTACTTTGTACAAAAAATTAGAACTTATTTAACATTACTTATTTAATATTAGGAAATCATTATCCCTTGCCAACCTTCATTTCTCTTATGTACATATAAAAAATATTTTATTATCCAAATCATGAATGTTCACTAGTATGGCAGGAAGGGAAAAATGAGAGGGGAAGGCAGTACAAAAAAAGTGAGAATGGTATGAAAGAGCAAGTATTCACTGTACAGAGGCTATGGGGATAAGCACAATGCAGTAAACCTTCAAGTGATAGACCGTTGACTGGCAGAATTTGCTTTATGTTACAAAATTGTGAAGCTCACAGTAAGGGAGTTAGTACATTACTGAGACAGATAAGAAAATAGTACCCCTTTGTAGCTGTCTAAATGAGTTATTAAGCTTTTATCAATGAAGCTGCTATTCATCTTGATTGCCAGATTCCACACCCTCCACCCCCTGAAACTCTTTTTTCAGACTAAAGTGATGGAGGAAAAGGTTCCTGAAGCAGCTATATCTGTTAAAAGATTGAAGGTGCAGAAAGGGTAAAATACACTGCATTGTCTTTATAACATCCTCCTGGATACAGAAAAGGAGGCACATGCTCTAATTCAGGGGTATCAAGCTCATCCCAAACCCCAGGCCAGATCCAGATGGTGGGGCTCCTTGTAGGCCAGATCTGGACACAGCAGGGGCAGCAGTGGCAACCACAGGGATTAAATACAACCATCACTCACTCCCCACCAGCAACACGTGTCACCAACGGGGTTCTGTTCCCCAGATTTTGGTAGCAGGTCCTGCCCCCAAATTTCCAGCTGCATGACACAGCTCTACAGGTTGTAAATTAGTCACCCCAATCTAATTGTTATAAAGCCTCTGAAATGTGCTGGAAGTTCAGATACAAGCAGAAAAGCTGTTTAAAAACAAAGATCCTTTAGAAACAAGAGTTACATAAAAGCTTTTCTAGTATGGGACTTGCATATGCTAAGTTATTCTAAAGTAAAGAAAACTTCTTCATAGTCTATATCTTGGAGGCAGATGACTGCATTTATCATGACAGTCATATTTTCCTACTTCATAAAGGTGAGCAATTTAAAGGCTGCAACTTTACAGATTTTTTGTGCGTGAAATATCTTTAGCTTACACACAAACACATACACCCCAGGGAGCTTTTCTCCATTAATATGCATCCAGAAGCATGTAAGGTTACTTAAATCACATCATTGCCATTCTTGAAACACAGCCCAGCCATAACAAATGACACAATACAATTCTGGGATCAAAAAGCATTCTTGTATAATTCATTCAAAAGAAAAAAGAAAAATGCATAAAGTTGATTTTGCACTGGAACAGGTTCACCACTGGAGGCAGAAACTCTTGCAGTGTTCAAAAGGGACTTCTCTTACAAAATGAGTCAAAAATGTGATCCTACATTGTTTCTAGTTACACCAGACATTAAATGTATTTTAATAACTAGCAACTATACTATTAAATTTCTCCCTTTACCAGTCTCAGAGCATGGAGTGGATCAATAGTCTACTTATCAGGTCAGATTCTTATGTTTAATGTCAAATTCAGATTTTGCTCATTACAATCCTTTAAAAATAGAAGTTTGGGGTAAGTTAAGTGGGGAATAGGGGTGCACCAATGGAGAATTTTTGGACTGATAAGGATGGCCGATTTTTAAGAAGCCATATCGGCTGATACCAATCCGATTGCTGATATGCAGCACAACAGCTCGGAGAGTGGTATCTGGCTGGTAAACCTGTTGGAGGTGAAGGGGTGGGGGAGGGAAGGAGTATGGGGGTGTACATGGAGGCCCCCACAGTGAGGGAGGGAGTGGGGCTGGGGCCAGGGCAAAGTCTGGGACAGAGTTGCGAGCAGCTTGTCTGGGGGGCATGGGGAAGGCAGCTCCTGCTGGTGCATGCACCCTAGGAGGGCACGGGGGGGTGGGGGGGGGGGGGGGGGATGGGGGGAAGGCTGCTGCTGAGGGCTGGAGCCAGGGTGGTACTGGGCTCTTCTCAGTGTGGGGCTGTGCCATGCTGGGCTGCACTTGGGGAGGGCAGCAGCAGCGCTGGAAGGGGGGTTTCAGGGGGTGTGGGGGGGCTGCAGTCACCCTAAAGTTCGCCATAGGCCCCCCAACCCTGTTACCAGCACCGCCACCTCCCACCCTGAGCGCAGTCCAGCTCGGCCCAGCCGGAAAGAGCCTGGCACAGCTCCAGCCCACCCTCACCCCACACATAGATCATGGAGCATGTGCCCCCCACGGTCTCCTGGGGTGCATGCAATGGTGGGAGCTGCCACCCCTCCCTCCCCTGACAAGCTGCTCGCAGCTCCATCCTGTGCACCACCCTGGCTGTGCAGCATCTGCCCCTGCCCCACTCCCTCCCTCCCTCACTGCGGGGGGCCTTGATCTGCCCCCCCCCCACACACACACACAACACCCCTTCCCTCCCCTTCCCCCACAACAGACTTACCAGCCGGATGCTGCCAGGCTGCACGCCTGGCCACCTGCATGCTGCACTTAGGCTGTGTGCATGTACGCAGTCATTTATCGGTGACATTAGTGGCCACATCAGCCAAAAAAAAGCTGACTGCCAATACTGTCAATTTTCCTTATATTGGTGTCCGTGACAATCTGATATGGCACAGATGTATCAGTGCACCTCTAGTGGGGAAAATAATAATAACAGGAACATGCCAGATCACACTCACTGCTCATTCACTGTGGTACCTTGTCTCCAAGACTATCTAATGCCAGATGCCTTGAGAGTAAAATATAAGAACACAATGGAAGCAAATATGCTATGGTCTGCCTCCAGGAAAAATCTCATCCTAATTACTAATAGGATTAGCATAAACTGGAAAGCATGAGGTTATTTAAACCTTCCAAAGCTCTTTGTTGGTATTATCTGTTATAACTCTCAATATTCTTGTCACTCATGTGAATACCCAATTCTTCTCTGAAACTTATTAAAATACTAGCATCAGTGACAAATTGATGCACAATAAATCTCACCGATCACCTTTGACTCATCAGTATCCTGAGAATCCCAATCTTGAAGAACTGTGCATCACTAAAACTTCTGCAGAATCACAGGACCAACAAATTATGAAGTGGGATTACTCCCACAGCATGAAGCAAGTAGCCTTTCACAGTAAGTTTAACATGCAAATTTTGCCAATTATTAAAGCAAGCCGTGACAGGTAAAAGCAGGAAGAGAATGCCTGGGAACAAAGATTTGTATTAAGGTTAGGGGCAGCACGGGCAATATTGGTGGCAAAAACAATCAAGCAAAGACGAAACAAAAAGGATGACTGCATCTAATTGTACAGAAAGCACAAATGACAATGATGAGGACTTTAACAATACATTTTAGCACTATGGTAGCAATGAGCACTCCATGCATTTTTTGCAGAATATCAAAGTATTTCATTGGTAGACAAACACATAGCTGAATGTCAATATATTAAAAAGACAGATGCTACATAGCAAACAACACATAACCTTTAATTGATTTTCTAGGAACCAGATTTCTCTTTGCAGAACTGATTTCATTTAGATTCTTTTAATTTCTAGTCTCTTTCTAAATTAACACCAGTGTTTGGGACACCACTTAGCTGAATATCTAAAAACTAAAACTGTTGAAAGCCTGTATTTTATGCCATCTCTCTGAAGAGCTGCACATATGGTATATAGGCTTAATCACTCTGAATAAAGTCAAACTATTATAAGATCTTGTTTCTAATATAAATCTCACCCTCTCGCTGCTAAGTTAACCATAGTGATATCATAGGTAATATAAGTGTCCTATTTCATGCTGAAGGTATACCGACAGCCCAGCTTGCTCCTTTTGAAAAACAAAACCCACAATGAAAAGCAGATGTTTAACCTGCAAGTCATTCACTGTTAAATTCAGATTTTTCTCTCTTTTGGGTTATAAAACCAATGATGGAAAGGGGAGGGAAAAGGAAAGACGCAGCTAATATAACAAAGGAGAAAAGGAATATGCTGCTAGATGAATAGATAAAAAAGAACCAAGAGAGAACCTGATGCCTGTTTTGTGCATATATAACAGCTGGTACTCAGCCAGCAAAAAATAGCTGCCACTCAGATGTATTTCTTTTCTCTTGAAAGAAAGATACCAGTTAGCTACTAGCTACCATTAGGAGAAAGGGTCACAAGGTGTCAGCTACTCTAGAGCCTTCTAATGCTACATGTCCCTGAAACCTGTTTGTCTTAAGCATGATATTCTAAACCTATGCCGCTAAGATTTATTGAGAATAAAGCTTTTATATGTCCTCCACAATAGCAAGTACTTTAGAATATTCTGCCCCTTTTTTCCAGATGTGTTGGGCAGTTGCATTACAATATCGACATCACAGCTTCATCTTTTGAAAATTAATTGCTGGCCTTTACATTTGAGCTATCCAGGTGTGCATGCTTAAGAATGGAAATCCAGAAATTTTCAGTTGAAGGCTTCTACTTTAGCTGTGAAGCTACTTCCTCCTACTAGCAGACAGATCATTTGTTGCTCTACAAGGTACAGGGCAAGACATGCTGGTAAAATGTGTTTAGCTATGGGTCACTGTTAAGACAATTATTACACTTGCCTGTGGGAATGCAGGGCAAACGGATATTTTTCTGTAGCGAACCTGTTGTAAACACTTATAATACTGTCATTTAACTTATGTCATGTGACTTGATACCAGGTTGTGGCAAGCACATTAAAATACTAATAAGCTATAAAATAGGGCAAGTACCTGACATTAGATCAAACTGTTTCACACATGAACAACAAGCATGAAGAGTTGTTACAATAGCAAGTTTCCAAAGGGCAGGAAGAAAAAAACCCTGTAGCTGTTATTTTTAGAAACAGCGTAATGGAAAAACAGGCACTAGACTTCTGCAACAACTAGACTGCATTTACTGTGTCAGTAGTACTTTACTTCAAAAATACATATTTTAATAAAAGTACCATGCACAGTTATGCAAACTTATATAGTATGGGTAATATTAAACAAGGCTAGGTAACTTCTGAGTACTGTTCACTCTGTTAGGATTTCTTCCATCTGCAACAGTAGTCTTAGACAAATATTTCAACATCCTGGGGCTCATTGATTTGTTGCATCCATAGTTTGGCTTTGCCAGCAAGTTGCAAGGCATTTTGAAGGGTGCATGTTTCGCAGTTCTACTTGTAATAGTCACACTGTGTCTTCCTAGAGGTCATCCTACCTGGGCTTCTTCTGTAAGATGACATTTTCAATTGCCATCACAGCAGCTATGATGCGCTAGGCTTGAAGACCAGAGAACTGCTATTTTAGCCCTGACAGATGTACAGTCTCCTTCACTTGCTCCTTTTGGTTTTGCTACACAGCCTACCTTGTTCCCTTCAGACAATCAGTATGCCACTACCCATAATATCTTGCTTTGAGCAAAAGCACCAATGACACACTGAAACATCTATCTAAATATTCCTCCTTACATGACATGTCAGCAGTCCGCAAGGTCCATGCAGATAGATGTAGTGTGACAAATAACTGAATAATACAGTGCATATTATTTCAGAATAGTTTAAAATGTTTTGTGTATTTCCCATTTGTGGTGTCAAAAGGTCATGAAACAGCTAAAGCAGTACAAATGCCTAGCTGCTATACAACTCATTCAAGCATATATGAACCATCAAAACAGTCAATGAACAACTAGATTGAAATGAGGGCTTGAGTAAGATCAAAACAATTTAATACTCTGTTTAGTGACAGAGATGGAAATTCCTCTTATCAGTTTTACACAAAACTATTTGCTAATGGGGAACCAACTCACTCTGTGTGGGTTCTGGACATTTATTTATTTGTTTCAAAATAGGGTTAACAGAAAATTTTTATGGGTGTAGTTAATTTGGAAATGTTGATAAGCTTGGAAGCAGCCCACTCTCCAGAGATAAGCTTATATCACGTAAAGCTCTTCCTTGAGGAGGCTGTTGCAAATCATCAACATTCAGCTGTAGTATGCACTTTATTCCTGAATGCCGATGGCCACAGATCCAGACAGACAGCTAGCCAAGTCAGTCAACAGAGTAGTGATGCTGAAACAAAACTGCCTGCCAAATGACTGTCAACTCACCAGAACAGTACCTTTATTTCTATTATTTATGTTGCCAGAGTTTGGCAATATCACACCTATGCTACCCTATACTTTTTGCCTTTCTAAACCAATTATCTATGGTATAATTTTATAACCTAAAGAGATGAGCTGTTCACCAGTCACTGTAAATAATAATGAAAAAGGTAAAAGATGAAGTTATTACACCATCATGCAAAACACCTTGTGCTGATAAGCAATATATTCATAGAGTCACCACCGGCCTCATTCCAAATTGGGATTACTTGTTTTAATTTTTTTGTCAGGTTTCAGCCATAAAAAGTTCCTTGCTCAGAGTCTCTCTAAGTATGCCATGACTTGGTACAAGCAGTAGCAGCCATTTTTTCCAAGACTAAACCTATCTGTTTCCTGATAAAATTAACAAGTATGTGCAATGTTACTGAAAGACCATTTAAACTACACCTCCTTCTTACTTCTTTCCCATTTAGTCTGAATGGCTGGTGATGACCTTGAATTTGCTATTTAAAGCTCTGATCACCATGAATTTATGAGGTTAATGAAGTGCAATATTGCCCGTGTTACCACAGACCCATCACCCTCCTTGAAATGAGCAAATTAATCTTTCCCAATCAAACCCCCCATGATTAGAGCACCTCCCTGTGCTGGCAGTATTGAGAACAGGGACTGTACCGTCCGGCGTTGCCTGCTGACGGGGTTTTTTACATTTGACGTAATCGTGGTCAACTGGAGTGGCTGTGTAAGGTGGGGATGTCAGACCTGGACCAGAGGATGAGGGGAGAGAAGTCCCAGGGCCCGGCACTGTTCCAGCAGAAGAGTGAGAGTCTTCATCAATCATGCAAGTCTTTTCCCTGACAAAATTGTAGGATAAGAAGAGTGACATGAAAAGACAAAGCGTTAGCATATTGAACATGCATGCAAATTATATAGAAGCAGAAACAATCTTTTTGTGTTATTATCCCCTATATATCATCCAATCTAATAAGCAATGTCATCAAGATGGATTTTTCACTATAAGACATATCAGTAAAAAAATTTAAAAGGTCAAACTCAATCCTTCTCTAAGAGAATGTTTTTGCACAAACTAATTTTATAGCCATTAACAAATCAAAGAAAGAGGCCCACAATAACAAACTAAGCTGACTTTAAAGTAACAGGGACAAACGCACCAATTTCAAGTCTGCTGCTAATTAATCAAATAGCAGATTCACCAATGGATTAAAAGATAAGTTTGTCCCCTTCTGTTATCTTTCCTTCCTGCGGTGGGACTATACATTCAAGAGCACTGAGAAGAGTAAGCAGTCTAGTCATAGGATATGTAAGAAGATGCACTCACTTCTCTGAAACTTTTGGGGTGTTCTTCTCCTCACCCCTGGCAAATGGTCCTTCAGAAGCCTCTTTCATGAAACTAACTAGTATCTCTGCATCAACTCCAGAGTCTGGCTTTCCTACAAGCTTCAGGATAGAGGCATGAAGTCGGAAGTAAACCTTGGGAAGGAGGTGACCGGAAAAAACAAAATAAAACAGAAGAAAATTCAGAATTCCACAACTAGTTCCAGTGGCCCTGTTCTGTAGAAAATTCTGAGCAAAGAAAGATGTCTGCTGGGCACTGTATTTCACTAGGACTTTTCTTATCTAAAGTTACCTGTTAATGGCACAAAACTTTAGATACCCCTGGAATCCAACAGAATGGACAGACAAAAGAGGTCATCTCTTGATGTACATTGGATATAGTCTGCACAGTGGAAAGCAGGGAGATACTACTCCAACTCATGGCCTGTGTCTGGCCTGGGAGATGAATTTCACATCTCACCCCCTGTACTTGAATGTCAAAAAGCCCAGGTTGTAAACTGTATGTAGGTAAGGTGAATTGTATGCTTATTTAATAGTGCTACTGTTGGTCTAGTATCTATAGAATATTTCAATATATTCTGAAGGCATTATATTTCATTCTTGGTTTCATGCCCTACTATGTCAGTACACTGCTACTGATGATTATTGTTTGACCTAGCTACAGAGAACAGAATTCCAACACAAAAGTTTATAAACTAAAAATGGTATTTGTAAGTATGCATGTGTGCCAACATTTTCAGTTACACTAAAAACATGGTAGCAACTGTTAATTTCTAGTTTATCTCAATTAACTGACATGCCATCAAGTCTTTCTGTTGCGTTTTGCTTTCCCATTTTACCTCTAATGCCTCCATGGCAAGTTCAGGTGGATTATGGTAGTGAATCTTCTTTGGGTACCTGGCTGCTTCCTCATGCAAGTAATAACCTGCCTGTTTATAATGAAACAGATAGACAACAGGAGGTTGCTTCTGTTTCTCTGCAATCTTTCCCAGCATGTAGTGTATAAGCCACTCCTCTTCATCTCCATCTCCCTCACAACGAGACGCTGAAGTAAAGCACCGTTTGGCTGTCTCCAGCATGCTGTCTCGACG
>NW_005841940.1:2713588-2715313 GCF_000455745.1 Alligator sinensis
AAGAATACATGAAATAGCCTTCGCCTAAGATGAATAATGGTACCTTTCATTCTGTTGTATGTGGATGTTCACAAAGGTAGCATTGTCAGTTAAAAATCCTTCGGACTATTAGATTTAAAATGGAAAATACTGTAATACAGTAATGTTGCATACAATGTGGCCTTGAATATGTTATACACCTTGTTTCTGAAATGCAGAATAAAGGGAAAAATGATCTCTCCTTGTAGTAAGAGTGCTGTTACATGTTACAATTTGCACATGCTAATTCTATGGAATGTAAGGTGGTATTAAAGTTCACACATGCTGGGAGCAGTCTCTTGTTAAGGATTAACAACCTCTCATGTACACAGCTCTGACTTGAGCTGTAACACAAGCTACCTAACACTAGCTGGAGATAATCCTCACCTGAACAGGCATAACTTTGAGATGCTCAGAAAGCACTTCGATCGTCTTTTTCTATCTTAGTGTGCAAATGCTTCCATCTTAAGAGAATTTAACACATGGAAAAGGTAATATCTAACAACACCCTAACTGAGTAGCAACAGCTAGGGAACCAAGTCTGTTCATCGTTCTGTGCACAGGCACTTTTGATTTCACCTGACAGAAGCTTAAGGAGCAGATCCTACCTGCTGCACAACCTCAGGGGGAAGTTCTGACTTCCACTGCTTAAGCTGTCGAGATGCAAAAGAATGAAGGGCATAGGACATGGTGCCATATTCTATCCAGAGAGAGAGATTGGAGCAGTCAATCTCCAGAGCTCTTTTGAAGCAGTTGAGGACAGGGGTAGAGTGCTTCCAAATGGGCCCATCACTCTTCAGCTCATTGGAGTTCAGCTTGTCCTGAATTCGACTTGCTCTAGCTAGAGCCATTCCAGCCCAAGAATCAAACCTATGCAAACAAGAATGCCACAGTGAGTAATTGACCCATTAAGGATCTTGAATGATGAACCTGAACTTTTACTAGTTCTCCAGATATTTTCTTCTTTTCTCTCACTCCAAAACACTATTCCTGAAGCACCTTTTCTTTAAGTTTTACTGATGTCATTAAAATTATTTCTATTTATAGGTGCATCAATACATTGGTCCAATATAGGATCAGTACCGCTATGAAGAAAACTGGCTGTATAGGATATCGGCCTGATGGGGCTGATAATTTTGCAATAAGTGCCCATGGTGTGCGCAGCCACAGCGCAGCATTCAGGCAGCGAGGAGCACAGCCTGGCAGTGTGGAGAATTGCCTTCAGCTGGTATGTCTAGTGTGGTGGAAGGGGATGGGGGGAGGTGTGGAGGGGGCAGATCAATGCTCCCCGCGGCGAGGGAGGGGGCAGGGGCAGGCCAGGGGGGAAGCGGAGTCGCAGCTCATGGGGGGTTGGAAGAGGTGGCTCCTGCTGCTGCTTGCACCCCAGGAGGGCATGGGGTGGGGTGTGTGCCCCCTGGATCTACATGAGGTGCACTGCAGCCAGGGCTGCGCGGGGCTCTTCTTGGCGGGGGCTGGGCTTGGAGTGGGTTCTAGCAGCACTGGGATGATGCTGCATCCGCCCCAAATTTCGTTGCCACTTCGCTCCCAGCACTGCTGCCGCCAGCCACCTGGTGCAGCCACAGCTCTTCCCGGTGCATGGGTGGAGGCAGGGTGTTGAACCAGGGTTGTGCTGGGTGGCTGGCAGTGGTGGTGCTGGGAGTGGAGCGGCAGCAATATTTGGGGTGGATGCAGCATCCTCCCAGAGCC
>NW_005841940.1:2715394-2727151 GCF_000455745.1 Alligator sinensis
CGGCAGTGCCTGCCCCTGCCCTTGCCCACTTCTTCAACACAGGGGGTGTTTATCTGCCCCCCCCGGCAGCCCCTTCCCTCCCCGCTCCCCTTCCACCACACTGGATTTACCAGCTGGAGGCAGCTGTATCAGAAATCAGACTGATATAGGCTGATATGCCTCCTTAAATATCAGTCCCCAAAATCTCCATTGGTGCACTTGTATTTCTATTCCTTTTTTATGTTTCATTAGAATGAAGAACATAGTAAAAATGGATAAAATGTATGTGTTGATTTTTAAATCCTGTATTGTCTACCTAATTAAATACTGTCCTACCTACCTTTCAGAATACTGAATTTAAGAATACAGAATACTGAATTATAAGATTATAGAAAATAGAAATCAGATATTACAAATGAAATCATAGAACCATAGAAAAGTAGGGCTGTAGAAGACCTCTGAAGGTCATCTAGTTCAACCTCCTGCCCCCTGAAAATTTGCTCTAGAAGAAGTTCTCAACAAAGCCCTGGCTGAAATGATATAGTTGGGGATGGTCCTGCTTTGAGCAGGGAGTTGGACTAGATGACCTCTTGAGGTCCCTTCCAACCCTAATTTTCTATGATTCTATGGTTTTCTAAGTTGATTAATGTTATAAAGCTACCATTTCTGTAGGTACCTTGGTATCCAGCACAGTACTAGGCAGTGTCAGTGACAACATCTGAAAGATATTGGACAATCCCAAATTCTTAAAACATTTAGGCACATCAAGTCTGGAGCTTCCACTTTATAATTTGATTTAATACCAGAGAATCAATTACTTTCATAGTATTTTAAAGCTCTGACTTCCTATGATTTAAAAAAATGTAATTTAGTGTCAAGCGTAAAGGTGACCTCAACACCCAGATTCTCAGGGGTTTTGAAATTCTGATAATTTGAGTCTATAAGGTGCCAGATACCTGGGGTGAAAATATCAACCATGTTACTATATGAATTACCTTTGCTGGAAAATTAACCATAATACATTAATGGCAGCCTATGGTGACACCACTGAATACTGACATGTTTGACTCTTTCAGAAAATGGTCATTTAATCTTAAAATGTTTTTGTAGTTTTACCCACAGTTTCAAGAGTCTGAAAATCCCACTTCTCACACTGGGAGGTTCAAGAACAGCACACCCTTGAGGTTGTTTGTTCTGATAGCAGATTTACACATGCAACTCTCCCTATCAGCTCTGCCAAACATTTCAGAATAGGACTTTGGTCCTTTTTAATTTATCTGCCACCACACAGGAATTCTGCTGATAGGGAAAGCCAAATCTGCATGCCTTAGGTTTACTGACTAGCATAATAAGATTACCGTAGCTCTCATTTTGGTGTAATTTGAGGAAATGTTGAGCTGTGACACTTATTAACATAGTTTAACATAGGGATAAACCAGAATAACAACTGCTCTGTTCAGCTTATTCCTGTGCCAACTCCTCTCTGCCAGGACATATAAACAACTTTTGTTAAAAATAAAAAGCAGCTGAAATTGTCAATCCATTGGGACATGGTAGGTCTTTGCTTTTCCAGAAATACAGTAATATGGCTTTCATTCCTTAATGTCTATAAATCTGCCCCAAAAACCAAAGGAGCAAAAGAGAAAGGAAAAGCAGTTGTTGCATCTCCTCACTCTTCTTGATTTTAATTCACTTTCTCCCACTCTGATTTCTGGTCATTTCAGAAACCAAAAAGAAAATGTCAAATAATTGTTCATTAATAACAGTGATTTTTTTTTTTGCAAAATGCTCCTCTCATAATAGACTGCAGTAAATTGTCCAGCTCTTGGAACAGAACAAAGCCCTTCCTAATTTGCCCTTCATTTCAGCACCAACGAACTGAAAGAAATGAAAAACATGCAGGTGGCTTCAACAGAACTGACCTGTTTGGACAAATACAGATGTCATGCATGTAGAATTTAATGGCTTTAGATTGCTCTTTGTTCTTAAAATGGTAGTCTGCCAGGAGGTAGTACAGTTCAGTCACCACTGGAGGAGAGTAGTCTGCACCCTCAGGGAGAGATGGTTCCTGAAAACAGAAAACCGTAGGTGTATCAGCCATACATTTTTAAAAAGCTGCACACATGCTGCTTCCCTGTAGTGAAAAGTGATAGTACAGTTAATATGTAACATTTTTTTCATCACAAGAAACGAGAAGATTGAAATTATTCCACTCCTTTACAGAGCCCTTACAAAACATTATACAGATAAACATCTATTTCTGTAATGTCTGCATTATATCTTGCTCCTGTAAAACTAAGCAGTTTGGAAAGAATATTTTAATGCAATTAAAATGTGATTCCGTATGCACTTCCAGCAAATATAATTATCTCACACTCCATAACAAACATCCTAACTGTGAATAAAAAAACGTAGCAACATTTTGCTTTTTTTTTTTTTTTTTTTAAACACAGCAAGTTATACCTTGCTGCAGGTTCCTTCAATATAAGCTGAGAGAGTATCTAAGTTCAACATGGGCTTGTCTGTTCGAGGAACAATTGTAGCAATCTTTTTTAAAAGATTGGCCAGATCGGCAGATACAGTGCTTGTTTTGTAGCTATCAAACTCAGGGAGAGTTTTAGGCTTAAAATACTCAAACATAAATAGAGCATCTTCCCATGTTAAATCCACCTGAAAGAGAAAAAAGGAGAGAAATTAGCTCTCAACATCCCAAACCCCACAGGTCTGCAAGGAAGATTTTTTTTTGAAGTAGGATAAAATAAATACTATGTTATGCAGAAAACCAATGAAGCCTTCCTAGAATAAAAGATGTAAAGACATGTACTGTTTACAGTTATAACACATTGCATGCTGATTAAAAGCTAAGGCATTAGATTATAATTTAGTAAACACTGTTAACGTGTAGCTTTACTTGCTTAAAAAAGCTGTTGGATAGGTTTCTTAGGTCTGCCCCCAAAACAGGAGAGCTGTAGGCAGGCACTTATACCTCCAGTGTAGCTATACAGAATGACACAGGGATGGCATGGAAAGAAATAGAAGGAAATCAGCTATACTTGTTCTGGATGTTGAAACTCAAGTCTAATTAAATGGAAGAGGAAAAATCTAAAGAACCACCACCATATTTGAGACATGGAAACATTTTCTAAAACAAAACAAAACAAAAAAACAACACAGGATGCCACACCATCACAATTTAACTTCCTCCCTTAATTTCTTCTTTTTTATTTTTTTGTAACAATTTACAATTTTTTTTTGGTAAAGCTTTCTGTCTCCAGTTGATTCTGCATTTCCAGAAACAAATCATAACCCTTCTAAATCAATGGAAATTTTACTTTTGGCCTCAGTGGGGTCAGGATTTCACCCAAAGTTATCTGTATGTGATAGACAAGTTTTGTTTCTGGTAGAAGACATTTTCTTTTCCTGCTACCCTCTTTTCCTTAGTCTTTCCCATCCTCTTCCTCTTTAGTAGAGTTTGGATCCATGACATACTTACACTGATGTAAATTACACTGGGATCTGGAATATCTTACCCTTGGATAGCAGATCATAGGCTGCTACGATTAAACTAGGTGACAGGGACCAGAAATAACTGGTTTGTACTGAATAAAGCATATAGTCACGCAGTTTCTAAGAAACACGTGGCATTCCAGTTGCATAGAGGTTTTTTTTCCCTTCCCCCCTCTAATGGCCTATCCTCTTTTAGAGGTCACTTATAGTTTTGTTTTTCCCAAACTGAGCTTTAAAAGTGTTTCACATTTTTTCTACTTATATATAACGGAAATTAATTCCAGGAATGGAGAAATGGCCACAGTAATTATGAATACTCCTCCCATTAATTCACCTCAAGGCATTTGCACTGGAGGAAACTTTCTCTCGGTGTTCTAAAGCATTTTTATTTAAGTTGATTGTTCTTATGTTACCTGCTGCACAGAATGTTCTTCCAGGTACCTTGCTTTGCTCTTTTTGCTAGGGAAACCATATAAACAGTAAAAACATTGCTCTAGGGCTGTCTCCAGCTCTTCTTTGTAGGGATGAGTATCTTCAGAGGTAGACACTGCAAGCTCCTTTTGCAGTACGCGCACCTACAACAAGTATGAAAGGTCAAATAACCAGGTATTTGAATTTTGCTTTAATTTAAATGTTCCTACATTGACTTTCCTAAATACAGTGCTCAGATATTTGTGTGGTAAGTGTGCTATATGAATCCACACAGACTAAAAAAAATAGGTGTGCTTTTCCCTCTGTTATTTTCATCAAAGCAGTCTTCAGACCTTTCCACACACAAGGCTCTCACATGACTGTTTATTCCCTACAACAGGGGTGTCAAACTCAAATGGGGTCTCATGCAAGATTCAGCCCACGGGACCCTTGTGGACCAGATCTGGTCTGTGGCACTGGGTGGTGGCAGCAGCAATGGAAGTGTCTGCAGCCACTGCAGTGGCAGTGGGGCAAGCAGCTGTGAGCCAGGCAGTAGGGCTGTGCGAATCTTTGGTCCCTGATTCAATTCGGCAGAGATTTGACCCGATTTGGTGGCCAAATCTCCAAATCCAAATTGAATTCAGAGGACCCTTTAATCTCTCCAAATCAAATCAGAACCCTCTGAATCGATTCAGAAAGATTCAGACATAGATTCGGAAGTACTTCCAGTCCACTTCTGGGTTTGCTGCTGAGCATGTGGAGGCCCCTCCAATCCTGTGGGATGCTCCATCTGCCCCAGCATCGCAGTGTTCACAAACCGTGCTGGTACGTCGAGGTACGTAGAAAAAACATTTAAACCTGTGTCTATGGCTGAATTGCTGATTCTCCAGATCAGCATTAAATCTTCTGATCTGGATTCAGTCGAATCGAATCAAGGACAGCGATCCGAATCAAATCACTGTCCCTGATACGGGCCGAATCTGAATTGAATAAGGCCCGCTTCGCACACCCTTACCAGGCAGCTCCTTGCCGTGACAAGTGGCAGCAGGCCAGGCAGCTGTAGGTGACCGAGGACTTGGCTGCACAGCCTTTGCTCACCCACCTGTCCTTAAGGGCTATGGTCACAAGGCCCCAGATTCAATGGCAGGCCGTGCCCACTACTGGCCATCCCTCAACTTCTAGTAGCCCACAGCAGACCAAGAGGCTGAATGGAGTAGTTCCACAAACAAGTTCTGGCCCACAGGCAATACATTTGATGCCTGTGCCCTATGCTGGAACCCCAGTAACTGCTTTTACCTTTCTATTCATATTGATTATCATGTTCCCCTTTTGTTTTCAGTCAATGAGTCAAAGGCATAGAAGTAGCTACCTGACCTAGTTTACTACCTTGAATTTCTCACGTATGGAAAAATGCAAAAGAAATGGTCCTAGCTGGGAGGTGAGGAGAGACATTTAAGATGATCAAGAGAACCCATGAAAGAAGGGAAACAGAAACAGAACTGCCTGTAGCATATGTTACCCAAGTCAGTCATTGTGACTATAGCTCATACAGGCAAGAACTCAGGACCCAGTGATAGGCGAGAGGTCAAGGAAAACTTCCAAGAAGACTAAACACAAGCTGTAGTGTCTCTTGACAGTTTGAAAGAAAATTTCTTATCAATAAAAGGAACTTTCTAATTCAGTGGGAACTTTGGTTGATTGGGCTCTAACGCAGATGCAAAAAAATCCATGTAGTATAAAATAATTTCCTCGAATAGACAAAATTATCTATCTTATCAGAATGTTTAGAGATGAATAAGGGAGTACTGGGGCAGCTCCCTGGTGCCCAAGCTATAATTTCTCCAGGCACTTGCACTGACATATAGGAATCCACAGGGCTCACCCCTCAGAGGATGTCTGATCAGGAGCCTTGATCAGTAAGCACCAAGAGTCCTCTTTCGGAGCCTGCTTCTCCTCTTTTATACCACCCTGCAGGCCTGGCATTGGCTACAAGCATACCAGGGTGGGGCCAACTCAGCCCAGAAACTCTTTAACACCTTCCTTGCCAAGGGCTAGCCAGTACACGCCATCACAGTAAGAGATTGATGAGATCTGGGAAATAAAGTTTCTATTGCCTGATCAGAGTTCAGGTTATATATTCAGGGTGTTTATAAAGTCCTTGTGCAATTTTAAACTTTAATAACTTTGAATACACACGATAGAAGTACATTGCAAATGGCAACTGAAAGCGTAATTCATTACGTTTTTTAGCATAGTGTAAGCTATGCATAGGATAAGGATCATAAGTGCAATTCATGAAATCATTCAGCAGCAACTGGAAAGTGTTTTCTAGGAGTTGGAAAACCGGATTGAACGACATATCATCAAAGATGCCAGTTAAGTTAAAGTCTGGAATTTTGAGCTGTATTGTGTTAAAACTTAATGAATTATGTTTTCAATCACTGTTTACAGCTTCTCTCATGTGTCCATCCAAAGTTATTAAAGATAGAGTTGCACAAGGGCTTTATAAACACCCTGTACTTCCAAACTCCTTTGAATTCGGAATCTAAGCCTACAAAAAGTCATTTTTAGATTCTCAATGAAAATGTACTGACAATTAGAGCATGAAGTTCTATACATTTCAAAACCAGGTAATGGCAAAAAGAAAGGAGGGAGGAGGAGGGGGGGGCAGGAATGATGGGACTCTTAACTGTACCACACTAAGAATGCCTATATTTTGGGCCTCATGGGGGCAAAATTGTGAGGAGCCCAAAAGAAAATGACAGCTTTGTATACAAATTTACATAAATATAAAATGTGGGGTGAATATCTGTTGCACAGATATCTTTATTTATTACAGCTAATCAGCTTTATCACCAACTCTACTGTTACAAAAAGAGAGGAAGATGGCAATAAATCAAGGCTCATACAGCTCTAATACTAACAGGTCTGCAATAGAAGACTGAAAGGGAGAGGATATTTTTCACTAAGGGAGCATTTTTGTGAGGGTTTTGATATTTCAATGTCATTTAGGGACACCTTCAACAAGAGTACTTCAGTGTTACGGGATTCTACATCTTTCTGAAAGACTAATTTAACCACTAACTGAAGCATTATGAATCAGACTTCAATACACAATGATAATGAAAATTACATTCAGAAGATGTCAGACACATGCTGGAAATTTAATTCCATTTTTCTTTTCTTCCCCCTCCCCCCCTCCTTTTTTTTTTTTTAAGAGACACTGCATTATCAGAGGTAGCAACAGGCATCTCTGTGTCTAAATAAAAATAACTTGGATAAGAGGACAAAATGGTACTACTGGAATAGTTATTTTGGGAAATTAAGGAGGTGGAAAAATATGTTCTCCATTTTGATTTGCCTCTACATCACAGAAGTTGTACACCTTTTGGAGAATTCTATTTTACTGATCAATAATCTTACTTTAATATCTCTGTTCTGATGAAAAGTCCAAATAGATGGATCAGGACAACAATCAGTGCATCCCTTTTAAATCTCATCCAAAGGACAAAAGGTTTAGCCTCTGTTAACATTTGGATCCAATTGTCTGCCATCTGACTTCTGAGGTACACTGCTCCAAAGTGGAAACAGATTCAAAGACCATCAACACCAGAAGCTGCAGGGAGATATTGTTTTTCAATCAGCCTTTCTCCCCAACAAAAAGTTACCTCTGCCAGGGTAAGCCAAATGTGAAGAGACTGAAGCAGATTGTATGAGCACAAAGCATGCCTGATACAGCCACAAAATCTTCATCCACTTGCAGCTGGCACTTCAAGATAATCATTATCATCTCACTGCTACCTGGCACTTCATCTATTATATTAATCTGCATGCATATACTTAGATCATAAACTCTCTGGAGGCAAATTAATATCTTTTCATTATGTGCACATTCAATACTTGACACAATGATTTTCTCATCCTGATTGAGATTCTTGACAATCCTGAACACCACCAATCACACTGATTTAGCAGTAGGATAACTCATGTTATTTTGCAGTGAGACTTCAAAGGTAGACTTCAAAAGCTAATAACTTGGTTCACCTATTTGCAGAATTATACCAAGAACAAGATAGCATGTTCCAGGTGCCAAGAACCTTTACTATGCAGGGTGAAATGAGACACTTTTTCAAATGAACTTCAATGAAGTTTTGAGTCACAGCAAATCATCTTATCACGGCAGAAATTCTCATAGGAAATGTAGTGGAGCAATTTCAAAAAAATTAAGCAGTATGAAGTGCAGATAAATACTGACCAGGATGAAAGGAAGGAGTAAACTGGCAGAGCACAGCATAATGTAACTATAACATGCCTACCTACTGCATCTTTAAAACACTGCTAACAAACAGCACTTGACAGAATTATTATTCAAACAAAGCTCAATACAACCGCCTGTCCCTCTGCACCGCTTTCTAATGGTATAAACCAGGGGCGAACAATTATTTCTGGTGGAGGGCCGCTTACTGAGTTTTGGCAAGCCATCAAGGGCCACATGACAGGCAGCCAGGGGCAGGGAACTATTAATTTTCTAAATTTTTAGGGGCCTCACGGGCTGGATAGAATGGCCTGGCGGGCTGCATCCAGCCTGCAGGCCACATTTTGCCCACCCCTGGTATAAACTCTTACCAACTGCCCAGAATGATTTTTGGGAAATAATTCACACTGGGACTACTGACGACACCCTAATTCAGCATTAACAACCTTTGCTACACCATCTCCTTTAGTCACCAGCAGTACAATATGGACCAGCAGATGGGTCTCCTACAGGTAGCGATAATTTACTGCAGATGGCTATAAAGCACACCTGCATCCAAAACATCTTCCTGTTTTTCAGCCTTATAGCTTCTTTTTGGCTCTGAAACTGACTACTTGTGATAGACTAAAAGCATTATTATGGCTTTTGTTGAAAAGAACTGGATGACTAGTAATTCAGGGTTTAGTTCAGACGACAGAATCATATGTAAAAAACACCACCCTCTCAGTTCTAAGAAGAGAAAAGAAAACAGTGACAAGTTTTCTTCTTCACAGTACAGTCAGTCCTCGACTTACGTTTCGCACTTACAATGTTTATATATTGACACCCTGTTTTAACTTTCTGAGGTCAGTTTTGACTTTACAATGCTTGATCTGATGCCAAGCCACGCCAGCGAACAAGTTCACTGTGTCACCTGTCTCCCTGGAGAACATCTGTCCAAACTTCCTTGTACACTTTCTTTAAGAAAGCAGACCAGACTCCAGAAAAAACCCGCAATTGTGTCGTAAGTCTGAGGACTGCCTGTATTAACGCTAGAAGTAGAGAAGCGGTCAGCCAGTTTAATCTGAAGTCAGGCAGAAGGAAGGGCACAGCGGCTCCTTTAGTGACTACCTGATTTAGAGAAGCACAAGCCTTTGTAAGCAACAGCCTACTTTGTAACATGAAAAGTCGTATTTTGCATGCCGCTGGGGCAGGGTATACAAAATGTCTTCTCCAGATCAACTCACAATTAGTAGAAAAGAGAACAATTTAAACAAGAACTACATTCTCTTTGAGCTAGATACTACAAATGGTCTCTGCACGTAGACCCACGTCCACATGGATCCATTGCAGGATGCATTCCTTATACCAAACTTTTTCAAAAGAAACACCTGCAAAAGTGACATTTTATTATTCAACAGATCTGTTCTTTGTATATATTCAGAGATGAATCCACGTAATTAGGAGACAAAAATAAAGTCTTTGCTTCTTTTTTTCCCCTGTAGACGATTCAGAATCACACGCAGTTATGATCTATCTAGTGAGGTGCATTTTTATTTTTTATCAGTTGAACAGTTAATTATGTTTCAAGTGCAGGGCTAAACCATGTTTTCAGCTATAACTGCCTAGCTCCATTTGGGACAACAGAGTTTGAACTGTCACTGAGGAAAGAATCTGGCCTAAAGAATCTTTATTCAGGCGATCTGGAAGAACCAAAGAACGAAGTCTGCTTCTTAAGATTCTAAGCTGACAATAAAAGTTGACAATTAGGTAATTTTTTTTCTCCCCCCCACCAAAGTGCATCAAAAACATTAATTACAGGCAGTTCTTGACTTACAACATTGAGTTACGATGAACAGCACTCAAGACATTTATAAATTGACACCCTGTTTTGACCTTCCAATGTGGGTTTCAACTTGACACTGGATACAGCTGTGTCCAGCTGGTCAGTCTGATATGGTGGAAGAGGAGGAGGAAGGGAAGGAGTATGGGGGCAGGGGCAGATCAAGGGCTCCCGCAGTGAGGGAGGGGCTGGGACAAGCTGCTTGTCCGGCGGCTCCCACTGCTTGTCCAGGAGGGCATGGGGCAGGGGGGTGCTCCCGAATCTGCATGGGGCGGGGTGGGTGGGGCAAGGGCTGCACCGGCCTGTGTTGGGAGTGGGGGCTATGCCCTCCCGCCTCTCGTCCAGTTGGGTGGGTGGGCGCAGGATGGGGCCGCTGCACTGCCTCTAGATGAGCGGTGCGCAGTGGCGCGAGATGCCCACCCTCCCCCATTTGGATGAGCTATGGCTCTGATCTGCACCTGCCCTGCCCCAGCTGGGCGAGCAGCAGCATGGCAAGGGGGAAGCATGTGCCACCAGATCAGAGCAGGTTGGGCAGGCCTGGGGCTGCACTCCAGATGCGGGGCTGGCAGGGCCTGTGGGGGAGTGGGCTATGGCCCCTACTATAGCCTCCACTGCAGTGCCTGCCCTGCCGCCCACCCTGATTCCAGGGTCACATGCTCCCCCCCTTGCCTTCCTGCCACTCACCCCGCTGGGGCAGGGCAGGCACAGGACAGAGCCATGGCTTGGGGGTGGGGGTGCGCCACTTGTCCAGAGGCAGCGTAGCAGCCCCGTCCCACACCCACCAGCTGTGCAAGCGGTGGGAGGGCATATTCCCCGCTCCCAGTGCAACCAGGTGCAGCCCTGGCCCCACCCAGATCTCGGGCCACCCTCCCCAACTCCGAATGAGCTGCGGGAGCTGCTAGACGAGCAACTTGCCCCAGCCCCTCCCTCACTGCAGGGGGCCTTGATCTGCACCCCCACACCCCTTCCCCTCTCCCTCCCCTTCCACTACAACAGACTTACCAGCTGGACACAGTTGTATCCAGTGTTATAAAGGAACCAAACCCCCCATTTATAACATTGTTCCTATGCGAAAATTGGTTCTGAGTTACGTTTCGACTTAAGACGCGGTTTTCAAGAACCAATTGCCTTGTAAATCTGAGGACTGCCTGTAATCTTCTCAACAGCACTCTGAGGAAGGCCATTACAGAGTCGCTAAGACACAATGAATACGAAACTCCATGATGTCAACTTTACAGAGCTGAATGACACGTTTTAAAAAGAAAAAAATTAACTTGCATTTCAAAGTTCTACCAACAATGCAGATAGGAATAATACTGCACAGTATAATAACAATTTCCAACTAGTGGGACAGAGGTAAGCTCCAATACAAAACAAAATGCAAACAAGGTAAAAAAAAGAAGAGAAAGAAATCACATACATCTCTGGAGTAATTCCACTGAAGTCAATGAGATTTCTTTGTGATCAGAGGGATGTGGATAACTTGGAGAGGGTCCAGAGAAGGGCCACTCGTATGGTTAAGGGCTTGCAGGCCAAGCCCTATGAGGAGAGGCTGGGGCACCTGGACCTCTCCAGCCTCCGCAAGAGAAGGTTGAGAGGCAACCTTGTGGCTGCCTTATAAGTTCATCACGGGGGCACAGAAGGGAATTGATGAGGCTTTACTCACCAAGGCGCCCCTGGGGGTTACAAGAAATAATGGCCACAAGCTAGCAGAGAGCAGATTTAGACTAGACATTAGGAAGAACTTCTTCACAGTTAGAGTGGCCAAGGTCTGGAACGGGCT
>NW_005841940.1:2727223-2741751 GCF_000455745.1 Alligator sinensis
TCTGAACCCAGCCCTCTTTCCTGCCTATGCAGGGGGTTGGACTCGATGATCTATTGAGGTCCCTTCTGACCCTAGCATCTATGAATCTATGAATATGTTTCATTTCACAGTACTGCCCTAATACTCAGCATCTTTATTCTCATTTGCCACGTTCTAGTCTACACTGGTGAGGCCACATCTGGAGTACTGCATTCAGTTTTGGGCCCTCCCACTACAGAAAGGATGGTGGACAAGTTGGAGAGAGTCCACGGGAGGACAATGAACACAGTTAGGGGGCTGGAGCACATGACTTATGAAGAAAGGCTGAGGGAACTGGTCTTACTTAGTCTAAACCAGGGGTTGTCAACCAGGGGTACACCTGCCCCCAGAGGTACTTGAGTAGGTCCTAAGGGGGTACGCACAGGCAGCCACTGTGTGCGAGCTTTCCCTGCCCCACGGGGGTGCCCAGCCAGGCGCGGGGGGGCAGGGGAAACTTGCACACAGTGGCTGCTGCTGCTCTGCATCTGGCTGCGTGCTACCCTCCTCCCCCTGCTTAGCAGCCGGGGGTACACTGCTCCGTTTCCAGCCACCTGGGGGTACAATGATTGAAAAAGGTTGAAAAACCCTGGTCTAAACAAGAGAAGATTGAGGGCAGATTTAACAGCAGCTTCAACTACCTGAAGGGTGGTTCCAAAGAGGATGGAGCTAGACCAGCGGTTCCCAACCTGCGGTACAGGTACCACCAGTGGTACGCAGACAGACTGTCAGGGGTACGCATTAACAGATTTATTATAATTACTTTATATGACAAAAAGGTCTCAAGTTTGGCTTGAGTTACAGCAAAGGAAGTTTACGTTGGATATTGAACACTCAATGCCTTTTTCACCTCAGTCTTCACTGGCAAGGTCAGCTCCAAGACTACTGTAACTGGCAGCACAGTTTGGGGAGGAGTTAAGCAGCTAACAGTGGCAAAAGAACAGGTAAGGAACTATTTAGAAAAGCTGGATGTATGCAAGTCCATGGGGCAGGATGTGTAACTACAGAACCACTGGCCATCATCTCTGAAAACTCATGGTGACTGGGAGAGGTCCTGGATGATTGGACAAGGGCAAATATAGTGCCCACATTTAATAAAGGGAAAAAGGAGGATTGAGGGAACTATAGACCAGCCTTACCTCAGTCCCTGGAAAAGTCATGGAGAAGATGCTCAAGAAATCCATTTCTAAGCACTTGGAGAAGAAGGTGATTAGGAATAGTCAGCATGGATTCACAAGGGGCAGATCATGCCTGACCAACCTGATTGCCTTCTATGATGAGATGACTGGCTCTGTGGATATGTTGACACCAGTGGATGTGGTGTACCTTGATTTTAGCAAGGCTTTTGATATAGTCTCCCACAACATTCTCCCAGGCAAGCTAAGGAAGTACGGGCTGGGTGAATCGGACTGTAAAGCAGACAGAAAACTGGCTGGATCATCGGGCGTGGAGGATAGTAATCAATGACTCGATGTCTAGCTGGCAGCCAGTATCAAGTGGAGTGAGCCAGGGACTGGTTCTGAGGCCGGTTTTGTTCAATGTCTTCATCAATGACCTGGAAGATGGCATTGAGTGCACCCTCAGCAAGTCTGCAGATAACACCAAGCTGGGGGGAGTAGCTGATATGCTGGAGGGTAGGGCTAGGATTCAGAGTGACTTGGGAAAATTGGAGGATTGGCCCAAAAGGAATCTCATGAGGTTCATCAAGGACAAGTGCAAAGTCCTGCACTTAGGACGGAACAATCCCATGTACCAGTATAGGCTGGGGGCTGACTGGCTGGGCAGCAGCTCTGCAGAAAAGGACCTGGGGATTACAGTGGACAATAAGATGAATATGAGCCAGCAGTGTGCCCTTGTTGCCAAAGCTAATAGCATACTGGGCTGCATTGGTAGGTGTGTTGCCAGTAGGTCAAGGGAAGTGATTATTCCCCTCTATTCAGCACTGATGAGGCCACATCTTGAGTACTGTGTGTTTAGTTTTGGGACCCCAGTACAGAAAGGATGTGAACAAATTGGAAAGAGTCCAGTGGAGAGCAACAAAAATGGTGAGGGGGCTGGGGCACATGAGTTCTAAGGAAAGGCTGAGGGAACTGGGCTTATTTAGTCTGGAAAAGACTTAGGGGGATTTAATAACAACCTTCAACTACCTGAAGGGTTGTTAAAAAGAGGACAGAGGAGTTGGACTGTTCTCAGTGGTGGCAGATGATAGCACAAGGAGCAATGGTCTCAAGTTGTAGCAAGGGAAGTTTATGTTAGATATCAGGAATAACTTTGTCACTAAGAGGGTAATAAAACACTGGAACAGGTTACCCAACAAGGTTGTGGACTCTCCATCCGTAGAGGTTTTTAAAACCTGGCTAGACAAGTCCTTGGCTGGGATGATCTGGTTGGGGATGGTCCTGCTTTGAACAGGGGGTTGGACTAGATGACCTTCTGAGGTCCATTCCAACCCTCATTTTCTTTGATTTGGAATAACTCTCTCACTAGGAGGGCGATGAAGCACTGGAATGAGTTACCCAGAGAGGTGGCAGAATCTTCATCTGTGGAGGTTTTTAAGGCCCAGCTTGAAAGAGCCCTAGCTGGAATGATCTAGTTGGGGATGGTTCCACTTTGGGCAGGGGGTTGGCCTATAACAGAGGTTCCCAACCACCAGGCCGCAGCACGAGCCTCCAGCTTGGACCCCCATCTGTCCCCATCGGGCAAGTGGCTTCCGGGGTATGCGGGGTTAAAGCTGGAGGGCAGGGAAGCCCCGGGAGGTAGGCAACTGGCTCCGTGCACTCTGTCCCACAGGAAAAAAAAAAAGGTTGGGAACCACTGGACTATATGACTTCCACTTCCCCCCCCACAAATACCATTATGATGATTAAATACATTTGTGGGATGAATCCTGACTTAGTTTTTCAGAAAAACTGTTATGATTTTTTAAATAACTCTGCTACTAATCCACAGCCTTTCATCTACAATTTTATTAAACTAAATTTAGTCTATGCTTATGGTGACAAAAATACTAAGAAAGGTCCACTGAACGTCCACCGAATAGTGCTTTCAGTCAAAGCTCCTCGTAAAGCCATACTTGCATATTTTATGGGCTGTTCATTGATCTGTACACATTAAGTAGCTCACCTCTGTCAGGTACTCGCATCTCTAAAAACACTTACTTTGTAGGTAATGCCTTTGACATTTCCCTTATGTGTTGACAGAGATTAGCCTCTCATCCCTAGAGGTTTATCCTTTCAGCAGAGGCATACAAAATCTTCCATACCAAATCAGACCACTTAACCCAATATTTATCAGCCTCTTTGACTTAAGGCACTTCTCATTACTCGAGGCATCCCACAGAAATGTCAGTTCCGAGATTTCACTCATTTTGTGACAACAGAGCAATTCTTTTGTTACTATAAACTCAGAAAGATCATAACAGGTTAGAATATTTTTGGCACTAGGGATTCCTATTTGACATCTCTGGATTTACCTTGTGAATCTCTTAGGTGTGTGCAGAGATGTGGGTTTTCCGGAAAATTTTCCAATGCCCTAAATGGAGTGTGATCTGATTTAGCATATTTATTTGACTCATATTTAGTAAACAAAACTAAAAAGTACCCCCCATGTTAATTTTATGTCTCAATAGCCATAAGTATTTTAATTGAAATATTTGATTAGGAAAAACAATTAAAGACAGCACACTTAATGTGGTTTAAATGCTATATTCAAACAAATTCAAAGCTTTGTGGAAAGAAATAATTTTTATTGGAATACTTGTAAAAATGTAAAGACAATATACAATAGTATGTACTTCCCTTACATTGTTTTTCTTCTTAAATTTAAACAAATAAAGGCACTGAAAACTGCTGACACACCCATTAGCACACCCAAAGAACTGTGCATGATATGCCATGGTTGTCCACTCATTTACTTCAACAGAGCTTAACTCTCTTCCACCGAGGTCATTGCGGCACCTCCAGTTTCACTGTCACTATCTGAAGAATCACTTGCACTACTTATTAGTTCCATTTCAGAATCAGATCGAGGCAAAACTGATTCAGAACTACTTGAACCACATTCTCGTTCGCTAAAGGATGGTTTTACCAATGAGTCTACTGGCAAGGGCAACTTATCATCACACTGCATCTTCTTCACTAATTGTGCTTCTGACTGATTCTTTAGAAGCAAAAGACTTTGAGAAATAGAAACAAGCTTAGTGGCATGTTCATTTGTGAATCTATTCCTCTTTTTTTGTCTTGATTGAGCGGAAAGCCTTCCAGTTCTGTTCACAAGAAGCTGCTGTTGGTGGAATGCTTAGGATCCTTAGAGCAATCCTGGACAACAGTAGGGTGTTACAGTATCCCTTCCACCATGTGAGAGGAGGCATATTCTCTGCTGCCCACCAACTGATGTCTTTGGTCCAAAGTTTTTCTTTTGTGTGGTACTCAGCGATGTCTGTCATGGCTATTTCGTCGATGTTGGGAACATTCTTAGCTACTTCCATAATTGTATCGATAGCAGTAGATAGTTCATCTTCTGATAAACACTGTCTTCTGTGTGGAGGATCCAAAAGGTTTGCTGCCAGATGAACTGGATGAAAGCAAAACTCAGATCTCTTGGTAAACATTTGTTTTACCACTACTACTACTTTTTTGGATAAAGGTGAAGACGACAAAGGCTGAATTAGATTTTCATTCAGTTGTCCGAATATCTCTGGAATATTTGAAAGGCTTGGTGCATCTCCTTCAAGTTTCTTGATAGCCACTGAAACTGGTAGTAGCAAATTGAATGCTCCTTCAGCTCAAACCCAGAACACACTGTTGTCAAGAATCTGCTTCTGAATGTTCATGAATAATCAGGGATACTGTGTCATCTACTGAAGCACACTGCAAACAGTTCTTTGTGTGCAGGAAACTATGTAAACACTTTGTAACCCAGTCTCATCTAGTTTCTCCTGGCAATAAAAGTGCACTTTCCTCCCCCTGCTTCTCTTTCTGTAATTTCTTCAAAGTCTGATCAGCAACAAGATGATTGTTGAATACTTTCACAATCACTTTGCAGTTTGCCAATATTGTCTTCATTGTATTCACACTTATTATGTCCTTTGCCAGAAGAGTCAACCCATGAGCAAGACAGCCAAATACTATTAAATGAGGATAATTTGTCTTTAATATTTGCCATGCAGCTTTCATGTTACTTGCATGATCAGTTACAAGGGCTTGTACCCTGGAGGGACCTACACTTTCAACCTCTTCACTCAGTAATTTGGCTATGTATTCACCTGTATGACTAGAAGATTTGATAGCAATTGCTTTCAGGAATATTGGTTCAGGTGTTGCTAACATAATGTTCAATAAAGGATTTCCTTGTATATCAGTCCATCCAGCTGACATCCATCAGTGATTCTGCTTGACCAATCCTTTGCATAACCATTGTTTGAACTGTCATACTCTCCATCTAAGAGAGACTGTGATAAGCAAGAACGTGACTGTAACTTATATGATGGGCCAATTAGTTTGTAATGTTCCTTCCAGTATTGATTTTCAGTTATGGAAAGAGGCATACCACTTGCAAATGTAGCTCAAGCTTACATCTCTTCTGCTTTTTCTTGATCTTCTTTTGACATTTTGTCCACAAAGCTTGATAAAAAGCTTGACTGTCTTGAACAGCTACTCATGGTAGATTGCATATCTGGTGACAATGATCTTGAAAGCGAGGATCCTGCTTCTTCTTCCCCCAGACCTGGGAGCTCAACATTTTCATTTTCCATTTTTGGAAATCTACTATTTCACATGAACTACCAAGTACCTGTAACAAAAGGGGAAAAAGATTTTTATTTTAACCTATTCTAGTCTAGCCTCATCCATCATAAAAAGGAGAAGCAGCAGGGAGCTTACTTCCCCTCTCCCTGCCAGAAAGAACACTCTGCTGGCTCAACTTGTTGCTCAGTTGCCCTTGGACGGCAGAGCCAAAGGGAAGTATAGTCTGGCCTCTGCTATCAGCCAGAGGACTAAACTCTATTTTCTGGGTTGAAATAGTCAACTATTTATCTATTATGTAATTAAAAAAAAATATATATTGTTAAGCCTAAAACATTTTGAGTGCTTAGTGCAAGCAGAAAAGCAGGATACAAATATTTTAAATAAATAAAATAAATTATAGTCCAGAGTTGCATTAGCATTTTTAAAAATTATAATGTTTTAAAACAATACAGATGCTAGTCTATACTGTGTGTTGTTTAACATATTAATTTGTTTACTTACCTAGGATTCCTGAAGTAGACTTTTCTCAGATGATGTTGTTCCACCACTTCGCTGTATTAGCTTTCTGTATACAGCTTGTACTCCTTCAGGACAGCTTCTACATTTTATTAAATGTTTCTTCATTCTTGTTGTACGGTTAGCATACTCCTACCCACAATATTTACATCTACCAACTTTCTTCCTTCCTTCAGTGGCTTGAACTTCGCTATAATGATGCCACACTAGGTATTTTTTCTGATTAGGCATTATTATGACTACTTCAAGCCAAATGCACAAAAAAACCTAACAGATCTCGTGCAAACATTTTCAACTTCCCCAACTCAAGAAACAAAATGAGACACTGCTCTGTATGTTTGCTGAACTTAAAGTGGTTTCAAATTAATCACAGTTTTAGTTTTGGTTTTGCTTTCACTTAGACTCTGAGATGAAATAAGAATTTTAGCTTTGGTTTTGATTTGGCCTGCACAGCCAATTAGGTGAATTCATAACTTGATTTTTTATTTGGATTATGTGAGTGTATTTACTCTCCTGTTTACAAATCAATAAAACATATGTACTCTCTCTCACACTTCCTAGGGACAATCACCTGAAAAACATTCATTACAACTTTGAAGCTGCCAAACTTGCCTGTACTGTATTGGTATCCATTCATTGTCACTAATTAATTTTATGAAACAATGAACCTTTAGAAATGGAAAATTTCCCACAGAAAAATAAAGCACTGGAAGTTTTTTTCTGAGGAAGTTTTTCCACCCCACATCTCTGGGTGTGTGAACACCTTCACATGTGCTAATAATACACACCACACTTAAAAGGCTCTCACAGCATCCTGGTTGAGAATCACCAACTTAACCACTCTCATTTTCTAGGCATGAATTAATGGAATTCAGTTTCTAATGCTATCAGATATCATTACCAGCTCTAGATAACATTACCATTTCTTTCCTTCATTGCTATCCTTATTATTGAAAAAAAAAGATCTCTGAAATGAGACCTTGTACCTGCTAGTATTCAATTCTCAGCCCAGGTCCATAACACACTAGCTTCACACAGTACTTAAACACTGGAAAAAAAAAAAAGAACTAAAATACTCCAAAAACATGACAGGGCTCTTGTTTCAGTCTTCTCTCTGCATAGGGACCTCACAGGAAAAACTGTCTAGGAAGATATGCCAATTCATTTTCTTCTATTTTAAAGCTGGTACTAATACTACCATTCATATTCTCCTGGATACCTTGAAGGGCTAGTAACAATAATGATCATAGCTATCAGGGAAAAAACGGTATCATCGATATGCATACAGGCTCCTGACTCTGAAGGAAGGGGCCTAGTTTCTGATAACACTTTTGGGAGTCATTCACAGAGGTCTGAGGTGAGAGAAGAAAAACATTAATTTAGTTCTGCATCCTTCTTTTTTTTTTTTGTTTTGTTTTACTACATGGAATGCTTCAACCTGCAAATAACATAATTTTGCTACTATAGCATCTAGCAGGAGTCAGGACTGTAAACTGACTTTTCCAAAGATTCTGAACAATTCCAGCTTTAAACAGAATTTTGCAAAGTAACATTAAGAAAGTCAGGACCCAATTTATGTAAACAAGAGACAAAGGGTTTTTTTGGCAATATCTTATTGGACCAAGTGTATAGCTGGAAGAGATGATGGACAAACTTTCAGGTCCTGAAGAAGTTACTTTATGCCAGAACACTTGTCCAACATCTTCCCTAACTATTCAGTTATTCCAATAAGAGATACAACTGAAAAACCCCTTGCCTCATACATTTCATGAGCCATCATAGCTACAGAGATGCTCCAAACCCATACCCATACAAGGCTGATTTTTAAGGCCAGAGCCCCATATAACTGCATGGAAACAGATTTGTACTGGACTATCTGTATCAGTAAGAAGCCTTTCAAACATGGAATTTTTACACTGAGATGAACCACAGTTGTAATACTGTTCACCCATGTCAGCAATTACCAATGAAATGACATAGAGGCACTCTGGGTATCATATACCACTCCATAAATGTCAAGGGTGGTTTGCTGCTTTGTGAGAGTTTCCACACCTAAGAGAGGGGGCTGAGGCATGCCTGCAAGGACACAACTGCCTGAAAAGGGCCTGTACAGTGTGGCAACCAGGTTTCAAGACAATGATTTAGCCCACTAAGAAATTCTGAGTCTGAGCTGTTGGGAAAATAGGCCCATTTATCTCAGTAATGACTCCGATTGAATTTGGACTGGTACACACATTTAAGCCTTATAATATAGAAGCCAGGGTAGCTCAATAGAAATAAATGATGGGCCAAAGCGACACCTTGATGCATGCTTTTTGTTCTGCTTGTGGGCTGCTCTCTCTCTTTTCATTACATGGTCCATTAATAAATGGAGGAGTTAGAAGTGGTGGTGAGGCATGGCAGCATGCAGCAGATACTTGTAATGATAGTCTGAGACTTCCCCAGCATTTTAGGTCTAGCAGAAAATCACTGTCTCTTTATTGCACCTCTCTAGAGAGCATGAAGAAGGGTGTATATTTATAAGATTATTTAGGAAAGTCGAAGACCTAACTGTTGTTTCATACTGCTCAGTGCTCTACATGAAAGACTCTATTATTGTTGTTTGTCTTTATATACATTTTATTTTTTCATTCTTAAACTCTAATTTGGAGACAGCCTTCCCTAAAGAAGAAAAATTTCCTTTGTGTGCGGGTTTGTGCGTGTCCACATATGCACATAGCCAGAGGAATCTGCACATGTCTATGCTCTGGTCTTTTCTGCATGCTATACTCCACCCTACAAAGGTGAAATAGTTAGCTGTGTTAATCTGAAGTCAGGCAGAAGACAGGGCAGGTGGCATTTTAGAGAGTAACTTGGTCAAAGACAACCATTTGCTTACAAAAGCTCATGTCTTGCTGAACAAGACCATCTCTAAGGTGTCACCCTATCTGCCTTCTCCATGGAGGTGATTAGAAGACCTGAGCACAGAGGATTACTAGCTATGCTATACTCTGAACATGAGAAGGCAAAACAAACTTAATTTTATTTATTTATACATTTCTATTTTGGGAGTTTTCCCTCTATGATTCTGCAGCAGTAAAATTAGTAAAACTGGCTTCAAACATTGCTCCAAAAGTGTTTCATATGATTTGCACTCACTGCCCTCAAAAACTGGCCTTATTGTTCATGTTCTCTCTCTCACATCCTTCCTGGGTCTTTAATCAAGAAAGGGACCAGCCTAGGATTCAGGATGGACTAGATTCTCCAGAAAGGCAGCCTCTATGTACTGCATGGGAGCCATATGGGTTAAAGAAGCCTGTGCTGCTCCTGGAGGTCTCACCCTGGTGCATCATTAAGAAACAGGGGGAAGAAGGTGACAGCAGGGGAAAGAAGCTGGCTATGAAGTTTCTTCACTACAATCCCTGGCATTTGGGAATGTCCATACTGTAACCAGTGACCTCCATCGGCCTGAGAGGAAGAGGGTTAGGAGACCACTCTAAGGTATGGTTAGGCTAGTGACAAGTGCTCGAGGGACTCAGGCATGATCTTTATCTAACATACTGCTATTCTGACACTGTCTCTTTATTAGGGCTATGTAAAGCTTTGGATGGTGATTCAATTTGGAGGAGATTCGACTTGATTCAGTGACTGAATCTTCGAATCCAAATCTAAGCATGGGACCAATTTAAAGGTCCAAATCGATTCAAAGCTCTCCAAATCTTCGGAAAGGATTCAAAGAGCTTTAATGATTCGGGCAGTTCCCAGTGGCTGCAGCAGGGAGCTGCAGCTGACTCCAAGCTGGTAAGTACTAGGGCTGGGGGAGAGGACCATGGGTAGACCCCTGCCAGCCCCCCAACCCCTGCCCACTTCCCCAGCCCCCACCATGGCTGCCTCGCCCTCCCCATCTTAGTACTTTAAAAAAAAAAGTCCTGGTGCTTACTGGGTGCTGCCAGGCGGAGGGGGTGACATCCTCAGCCCCCTGCTGCATGGGAGGCTCTGCATGAGCCCCCCGACCCCCCCCAACCCCCCCACAGATGCCCCACCCAGGCCAGCTCTGGCCCTTTAAGAAAAAAGCCAACAAGAAAAGCCCCAGAACTCACTGCTCCTACAGTGGCCTCGGGGCTTCAGGGACGCTTGCAGAGCCCCCCAAGTGGTGCAGGGCAGCAGGGGGCACTGAGTTCGGGTTTTTTTTCCCCTTAAAGGGCTAGAGCTGCCCCGGGTGCGGCACCCAGGGGCTCGTGGCAGAACCCCCATGCAACGTGGGGTAGTGGGGAGCAGTGAGGATCGCCCCCTGCCCAACAGCACCTGCTGAGTCAGGGCTTTTTTTTTTTTTTAAACAAGTGCTGGGAGCTGGGGCAGGCAGGGCAGCTACTGCCGGGCTGGGAGAGGGGCAGTGGATGGGCCTGGCCTGGCTGATTTGGAGATTCAGCAGCAGCCAAATCTCCAAATAAGGTTCAGCTGAATCAAATCGGGACAGTGACTCGAATCACCAGATTGAATCACTGTCCCCTGAACTGGTCGAATCCAAAGCGAATACTAACCACTTCGCACAGGCCTACTCTTTATGGAAAAGGGGGCAAGTAAACTGCTTTCTCTGAACCTATTTTTCTAATCCTTGCCTGCCTCCCTTTCCTGTCTAAGCAAGATGGCCAAAGTGACAACACCAACCTAGGCTTCTGAGATGATGCCTACATTATTCCCCAACACAGCTGTCCCCTTCTATCCTGAATAATTCAGTTCCATGCAAGGAATGGCGGTCGAGGCATCTCCAGCCAGAATGGACGGAGAAGAAAACCATGCTGCCCACAGAGCTAGGTGAATTCCCAAGACGACATATGGGAAGGGGGTGAAAAGGGGGACATAGACCTTTTTTTTGCTTTGGCTTCCATTTCCTGTCTCTCCAGAGAAGCAAAGCTGGAGTGCAATTTTCACAGAAGGCAAACAGGGAAAGTACCCTAGAAAGTACCTGGGGATTATGGTATTGAACCAAAATGTTAGAAACTGGAAACAGTTTGGAATGTCTCTCAAAGTATATATCTGTAGCAGGGAAGTCTCAAGGAGCCTCCTGCCACTGTGAAGATGAATAAATTAGAGAAAAATGTCAGAGTCAAGGTATTTTCCTGTTGCCAATGACTAACAAATCTGGCTCTGCCTCCAGGCAGCAAGCAGGCAGAAGCAAATGTGTTGTAAAAGCTTGGCTGACTTTACCTTAACGAAGAATATGCCATATAAAAGTCATAAATCATGAGATTACAAGTCTTGCTGATGTATGCTAATAATACCAATCTATATTACAGTCTCTAATAATCTCAGAAAACCTGAACCCTGCTCATTTTTTTCTTATAAGGAATACTGTGACCATCTTCATTCTGTTAAAATTCCAGGGGCATAATCTGAACCAAGAGCATTTTATCATAAAGACCACAGGCTTATGTAAGAGTATATTGCTTCCTTAGTAATCGCTAATGTTACTTTGCATTTTTTCAGTACTTCATAGTTTCAAAGCAATGTACAAGTATTTACTAATGAGCAGTTAATTTGAGTTAACACAAAGCAAACATCATCATCCAAAGCAAATGTTAAGTCTTTTGTCTGTCTAGGAGATTCAGAAACTGAAAAGGGAGAACAATTTGGAAGAACAGCCCATGAATTTTATCATCTAGGTTAAATTAAATTAAAGAGGCAGATGTTAAAGGTATTTTACACATTTAGGCATCAATACTTACATAGAATTTGAGAAGAGCACCATCTGAGTTACAACACCAAGATCTTCTCCCTAGGTATTCATGAGCAGTATTAAGCAGCATGAGAGAAGAAGGCAGCATAGGGGCATCAGGACTCACTGGAAGAAAAGTTGGAAAATATATATCCTAAGTACCGCAAAAGCTGTGTTAACCAGCACTTTATTAGCCGGAAAACTCTATTAACCGGTATCCGAGGAACGAGCAAAAGCAAAACCGGAAGTACCACTTTCGGGTTTCGCTGCCACGAGCAGAGTTTTTCTTTGCTACTTCTTCGGTCCACGGCCCAGAGCTAAGCAGCCTGCGCAGATCAAAGCAGCCTGCTCAGAGCCCTGCTCCCTGATCCCCAGCACACTGACGCTGGGGAGTGCACCACACGGCGCACACTTGATTAACCGGAATATTTGATTAACCGGCATCCCCCATTCCTGGGGGATGCCAGATAACAGAGCTTTTACTGTAGTACAGAATTGGGCTAAACATAATTAGTCACGTATCTCCTCACCCAACCCTCACCATGTTCTGACATAGAAACTTTTCCTCAGAATTATTTTCCTTTAACGGTAAGGACATATGGATTAGAGATTCCCCTGATAATGTTGGGAGGGGGCAGCGGGTGCGAGGCAGGGGGAAAGTACACTGGCTATTCCTAATTCACATGCCAAAAAGGGCAAAGAGCATGGTTTTAACATGTCACTGTGAAAAATGAAACTATTACCTTCTTCACCCTGGTTCTGGAGCTGCTGCTGTTGCTGCTGACAGCAAAGGGATCGGAAGGCATCTTCCTCATGCTGAATGATTCTGTGCAGAATAATCCAGGGAAGCACTGAGGAAACGTATGGTTCTTTGGGTTCTTCCTGGATAGCCATGCTGCAGTCTATAATCTAGTAAAGAAATACACATCACACGCATCAGAAAAAGGATTCATACCTGACTAGATGCCCCAGGCTGGTAGTGCATCAGACTCTTAAACAATCAGTCAAAATGTGATACTCTTTTCTTCTTATGCTGACTGGATATGGAACTACGACAAAGGAAGTCACTAAATCTCCAGCACTGCATGGGATGAAAGAAGAACTGGTTCCTCTTATGGGAGCCTCTAAGGTAACTGATATATAGTTAGAAAATTAATATCAAATTCAAGTCCAAGAGACCAAAGACAGAGCAGAATTTGAGTATTTCTAACATAAGCTCTGACAATAAAGAGATCCATTTAGTATCTAGAAAGAGAGAAGGTACCTGGTTAAATTTAAACTGGATAGATAAATGTTCTTTAATCATGCTCAAATAAACTGAAAATCTTATAAGCAACAAGTGCCAACTATGAATCATTACCAGACACTGTCCTAAAGAGAAACAAAGACTAACGTGAAGCAATAAAACAGGCTAGAAGTAAGGAGGGAGGCTGTATGCAAGGGAGACACAAACAAGTGCTATATTAGGGAAATACCAGTATCTTCTTCACATGAAAAATTGCTTATCATCCCAATGGAAGACAGGAGTCTAAAGAAAAAGAGATTTGTATACCATTCCCTCTAAATAACTGGGTGAGATTATTTTACAAGAACAGATATTAGAAGAGTTCTACTAAAAGCTGGCTTTTTTAAAGACTGCCTAGTTACCCTATAATACCTGGCAAAAAGTGTGTGTAGAGGACCATGCAGCTTTGCAAATCTGTTCAATCCCTTCTTAGTCCAGCAGGTGGAGTAACTATTTACAAAATTATCTGTGATATAGGACAAAATTCATCTTAGGTCTTTAGAAGCACAAATTTTATGCCTTTTAAATAGCATGTTTTAGAGACTTATGCTTTTGCTTTGGCTCCTCAAAAATAAAATGGACTAACTTTCAGAAATTCAGCACACTTCTACTTTATTCTGACAATTTTTACTCGCTAACATTTCAAGTATAAAAGAATCTCAATATAGTTGGAAAAATGAGGGCCTAGGGAGGGACAGAAAATTTGATCATTTTGAAAGTAATCAATGATGCCTATTACAATTCTCTGTGCCTCTGTTTCATCAGCTCTAAAATGGAGTTATGATACTTACACGCCACTGTGAAGTAGTTTGAGATTGACAGATTAAAAGCTTTACATAACAGCTAAGTATTTTCATCAATAGCGAACAAAAAGAAAAGCAATCAATTAACAATAAAATAAATAGTAAGCTAACATTTTGACAATTATTTCAAGGTACTTAGGAATGAGAAAATTCAGGCTCTACTAGAAACTCTCTGGGTGTTATCACAACCCAAAGTTGTGGTTTTTCGTTTGTGCGTGCTTCGGCACCGCTAAATTATGTCCCCGCCAAATTGCAGCTCCTTTGCACGGTAGAGTTTTCTGCTGCAATAGGAGAACCCGCGTGCAGAACAGTATTTCCTGCCAGTTTGTAGCCTTCTTTGCATGGTGCATTTCTTTTGCATCATAGTGATGCACGGTGCAAAGGAGTTCCCGCCATTTGTATTTAGATTCGTGCCACATTATTGGCCGATCCTAAATTATGCACACATGGCGGCTAGCGATTGGCTTGCT
>NW_005841940.1:2741809-2774640 GCF_000455745.1 Alligator sinensis
GCTGCTAATCCCTTCGAACCCAGCTTTTTCTTCTCCTTAAGAGGGCAATAGAGGGCCGACTTACCGAACCCACCGAGTCTTAACAACTTCGGGGGACCTATTTACCGAACCCACGGAGCATCAACCACTCCGGGGGCCAAACGGCCTCTAGCCTCTCCCCGTCACCGAGCGCGATCCTGGACATATCCCTTTCCTTTGAAACTACCGAACCCGCGGAGCTTCAACCACTCCGGGGCCAATTACCGAGCCAAACCCGCGGAGCTTCAACAACTCCAGGGTCAACTGTCGGAGTCCTCTAGCGAGGGCTTAAGCGGAGCTGAGCCTGGGAAACTGTCCAGCCTACACCACGACCATCTTTGGTGTAAGTAAACAATCTTTTAATCAACCATTACGCGTCTGTAACTAATTCTAGCTCGCCACCAGTTTTCTTCGACCCCGCGTGCCCGGGCTGCTGGCCACAGCCCGTGCGCGCAGAAACGGGTTCGCATACCGCTCCTAGCCCACACATGGCCGCATGGACAGGATTGGGAGGCGGCCCACACAGGTGTCAGACTGTTGCATTTCTTTTTAACTCAGAATAACTGAATAGTAATTATACTTAACCATTATAACATCAAAACATTTTTAATATTATGGAAATCACTTCATACTAAAAGTAACTCTCCAATTTCCTTTTCCCCCATATTACCTTAATTCTTTCAGTCCTATTTAACTCAGGAGGGAGAGTTTCTTGCTGTACAGTACAATTTGTCTTATTAAAATATAAATCCTAACCTTACAAGAGCCAGTTTTACTAAAATAGCAATAGAGGTTTCTAAAATGATTTTGAAAATTATTCTCTTTTTTTACATACATATATTTACTCTTATTTAGGAAATAGTTATGATACTATAATAAAGGCCTGCAGTTTTCATTTAACAGCCTTACTTTTAATACCACCTTAAGTAGTGACCACACAAGCATAATTGTGCATATTTGCTATAAACTATTAAGAGCAAAATTCTGCAAGCTGACAAGGTTCCTAGCTCCTACTGAAGTTAATGAGAGTTGAGGACATTCAGCACCTTTCAGGTGGCAATTAACAAGATCAGGGCTTTGAAAAAAGAATAGTACTAAAAGAAGCCTATAATTCTGCCACTTAGGGCATTTAAATGAGAAGCTTGGAAGGAAGGCAAGCAGCTTTCAAAATTTTGCAAGAATTTCTACAAAAAGACAAAATATCACCTATAATAGAGGAAAACAGCAGGAATATGTAGCTAAAATTACAAACTGGACCCAGTCAACTAAACTAAAACCTTGCACTGTTGCTTCTACAGAGTACCAGCCAATGGTACTGCTCCTTCAGCTACCTTATTGCTAGTCCTTATTACTATTACATTTATTTCTGTAGAGCTGGTTCTCAAAATTAGATGCCATGACTGATTCCAGAAGAGATGTTCAGCAGTTTTCACTGCAAGATCTCAGAAATGTATGTGAAAGGGAGCAACCCACGCAGAAATTTAACCCAAGAGCGGTCCTGCAAGTGGGTGGCAATTCAGACAGCATCTGTATCATGTCTAACAGATCTGTAACACACAGCAGCTACTTGCTAGTGCAGGTGAATAGGTTACCTGGATGAGGTTGGTTGTTAGCCGAATAAGGCTTGGTGTTACAGAAGATTCCTTCAGGATGTTGCTTTCGAATGACAATGAACGATCAATCCCTGTGAGCAGTTGTGTTACTGTAGCAACCCACTCTTCTTTAGCAGAGGCTACTGTCATGTTAATCATTTGCTGAATTGCTTCATTCAAGGCAACTTCTGAGCATTCAAAACATTGCTTATAATCCTTCAGTTTGAGCAAGGAATCCTAAGGAATGTTAACATGAAAAAAAACAGAAGAAAATGTGCTTAATATGTTATATGGACTAAGGGAAATGGGAGACAGAGTGGGCAGCTAGCATATTTACTGAAATGCCACAAGGAAGTTTCTCAATGTGACATTAAAAAGGGGAAAAACAAGTGGATCATGGAGGACTCATGCTTCTCAGCAACGAGCGGGTCTTATATAAGCAACACTGAATACTAAGCAATTATGTGAACCTACTTTGCAAGGAACAGGCTGCAATAAGCTTTTGCCATATGCTGCAGCAGTTATTGCCCTGCCTCTTAAATAGAGCAAGCCAGTAAGAATATATCACACCAGTGATTTATATACCAATTTGCTATCAAGTTTCAGGTACAGAAAATACATGGAAGTTAACAGACAAATAGTTAAGGGCAACAAAAATGGGAAGTACCAGAAGCCAACCTCTACAACTGATTCAGCACATATATTTTCAGATTTATATTTAAGGCTACTTACATATTCTGTTACTGGGTCAGCCAGATTAAATGAAGAGCTACATCCCCAGCTGATAGAAACTAACACAGTTTTACCGAGGTTAACAGATCTAGGTGAATTTATATTACCCGAAGATGTGGTAAATGTTCTGCTTTGTAAAGTGAAAGAAATACTAACTCTCCAAATCTCTTCATCTTGCCCTTGGAAATAAAGCAGAGTTCTCAAGCCCACACAAAAGAACATTTTTTAAAGAAACGTAACAAACCTGCAGCAGGAGCAACTGTGCTGGTCTCTCTGGTATGGATATAACAAATTCCAGATGTTTAGCTCTGCCATATCCATCAAAGCACAAGGTTGGGCGAAGCAGATGCACCACTGCCTTGTAATCTCCTGCTTCATACAGTCGCTGGATTTCTTCTAAAGACTGGCATCTCTCCAGAGACTTCAGATTCTTGTCAATCTGCAAAAGTCACAGATGGTGCAATCCAACCTACAGTCACCTTCATGTTCCTCTGACTACTGGCATTACTTATGAACATAGCTAACTAGCTGTAGGATATGTAAAATTTACAGCAATGTAAAAACAAGAGAGAAACAAGAAAGAAGGCAGACAAGATTCTGGACCAATATCACTTACCCCATTTTTTTAAATCGGTATTTCAAATTTTTGTACTAGAGCAGGGGTGCTCAACCTCCAGCCTGTGGGCCAAATGAGACCCATGGAAACCTTGGTATCTGGCTCACAGTGCTCCCCACATGTCAGGAAGTTTGACAGCAGGGGAGCAATAGCAGTACTGTCATGCCTCCATGCTGCCAAAATCCCAAACCCCACAGGGTTGGTTGGAGTCAGGCCACAACCCACCCTCCCCCTGGCATAGCCAGATGGGTGCTGGGCTACACTCCCTTCCTTTTGTCTGATCGGGTTCAGGCCAGGCCAGGCCAGGCCCCCTTCCCCTGTGCAGCTGGTTCACGGCTGCCCCACTCCCTTCTCCACCCCACCCCACCCCACTCTGCAGGGGTATGCCATACCCCCTTCCTCCCATGGGGTTGGGCCACACCCCTTCCACTGTGCAGCTGGATCTGGGCCAGGCTATACCCTCTTCCCCCCACCCACCCAAGTCGGGGCTGGGCCACATCCTCTTCAACAGGTAGGGTCAGACCATGCTCCCTCCTCCCTCAGGGCTGGATCACGGCTGGATTATGCTCCTTCCCCACCATGCAGGGCCAGGTTGGGACCAGGTCAAACCCCCTTCCCCTGTGCACCTAAATCAAGGTTGGGCTGCCCCAGTCTGGGTGCAAGATTGGGTCCACCAGTTGGATTGAGCACAGCCCATCTGGCCCAGTAGCTGAAAAGGTTTGAGCACACACTACTGTATTAGAGCTACAAATCTCACACTTCTCAAACTTTGAGGAAGCACAGTCAAAAGGTGGTCTTTAGCTTAAAGACAGCATTACATGGGAAGCCCTCCCACAGGGAGAGGAATGGGAAAAGAATTTAAGATATCCAATGTCAAGAATTAATTTGAACAACAGTGAAATTTAGTGCAAAGAATTCCTTCAAAACAAAGCTCTAGTCTAAGAACTGTAACTCTATATGCAGCAATTCTGGTAGCAATATTTCTCTTATGTATCTACTTGGCAAAAGTAAACCATGCAGGGACCAAAAATAAATCCAGACAGCATCTTACTGGAAAAGGGAAGGATAACCTTCAGAGTACTAACTAATTACGAAAACAATATTTGTTGGGTCTCCCCATTTTTGGGGAATGTGGTTTGAGATTTAAATATGCTGCAACTATGAGTACATGTGATTTTCTCATCAGGCCCAACTCTTCTGCACAGGTTCTGAACACTCATTACATGCAAAGCACATTCTCTTCTAAAATAAATCATAGCATGGTTAGCTGTACCAGAAACAAATACATCCAAGAAGCAGAGAAACTTCTTATTTCCCCCCTCTAAACTTCAGAGCCTCTTTAATAAGTTCCACAGAGAAGCAGTGCTTATTATCCTGGGGGCAGCAACATATTAACCAGAAGCAATATGCCGACATTACAGTGCTAGTACCTGCAAAGCTGCATTGTACTGTGCAGACTTTTGCACATGACCTAATGCAATAGCTCTCAACCTTTTTGGACTCAAAAGACCTCTCAACTGGACTCAAGGCACACCTCTATAACTTTTGTGAATTAAGTGGCACCCAATTTCAAAAACTAAATTATAGATTACAGTGTTTGTTTCCTTGAAGGGGGGCCTGACAGTGGGAATGGGGGATTATCCTGGCAGGGATATATGCCTGAGCCTTCACTCATCTGCTTAGTTTAGCTGATACCCAGCACCCAGGTTAAGAATCACTGACTTAGCGCTTTCACAACTAGCTTGGGGTATCTATGCATAGCATTGCATTATGCTATGCAAATGTGTGCACACTTCTTTAGAGGGAAATTAATTATGAATCAAACCAAGCGTACAAACAAAATCTCTAGTTTCATGCAACGTTTGGTTCTTCCTTAGAAAAACCTCAAAAATACTTTAAGTTGCCTAGAATTCTCACTTTGGATAAACTTAAGAGAGAAAAAGCCCACAAATAAACTGACCCCTACCTCTTCTAAAGAAACTACAGAATCAACATGGAGATTAGGTAAACGGATTATGATGCTGCATTCATTGCCAGCTTTGGCTTGGACAGCAGTGGAGCTCTGCAGCATTTCAGTACAGATGTCATAATTCTCCAAAGCCTGCTCCATGTCACCCTGTGGAAACATTAAAGATGAAATCATGCATTGCTCCCTGCAATAAGACTTTTCCGAAACATTTAAGCAATTTTTAAATCACTAATTCCATGTCTGGGCTGCTAGTGTAATTGAGACTATCATTATGCTTCAAATAAAATTCAAAATATCAACACGAAGAATAACCACCAATAAAGAAGGGTCTACTTAACTTGTAGTGAGACAAAGCAATTTTCGCAGCTTAGTTGCGGTACAAAGAGCCAATTTCGCAGGCATTTCCCAGTGGCCCCATTCCTTGCCACTTATTGGCAGAGAGGCATGCACCATATAATTTAATAGTTTATTCCATGGAAAGTAAATTATATCGTGTAATTTATCATATTATTATTACCCTAAATATTAAATGTAAATCTAAATTTAAATATATTATAAATATTTATGAATTGTAACTTATATCATCCTCATTTATTATATGTAGTGTTCTACAAAAAGTTTAGAAATACTCATTAATGCTAAAGATAATAGAAACATTTTCACTTCACTGAATGGTGCCTTCACTTTTTCTGCTACCGACGTAGACTCTCTCAAATCACATGATCTACGGCTGCAGCAATTGTCACATTATCTTTGTACTGCAGTAAGCATTAGGACATTCTAAAACAGCGTATAGTATGAATAATATGCTGGGGGCAGTTAGGTTAACTTTGTGGGAAAAATCACAGCCAATGCAATATTTCCTGGCGATAATGGACAATGCCATTTTTCATTGTTTCCACAAAAACTGTGAAACCATTAAGTTAGTAGACCCTTACCAATAAACAAATCATGATTGCATTTTAGCTATTTAATTTTGATGAGGATCACTGGTAAATTAGAAGGATAGGTGTTCAAACTGCCTAGCAGGAAAAGTGACTTATGTAAAATTAACCCTCCTTTTTTCTCAAAAAATTAATAGCAGATTAAATACTAGAGGCATGTCTTCCACATGTGCCAACTAAAACAGAAGTGCAAGTAACATTACTGTATATGCCAAGCTATTTAAAACAAATTATGCACAATACACTTTGTTTATCTTAAACAAATTAGAGCTGTCCTAAAGAGAAAGGATCAGGAGAACAAAGGAGGCTGCAAATGAAGAAGATATAATTTACTAAAACTATAGAGAGCCAGCACTAGCTGTGCAGAAGTCTGTTCAGGAAAGGCTATCAAATCTATTTTTGACTGGACAACTTGGAATTGATTCGGATTCAAACTGTGTATTTGTTCCACACTATCCTTCTACTCCTGTTTGTCTTTTGAAACTAAAGTACCTAGATTTATTATGGAAAAGGAGATTATACATATGATATAGCCATAAAAATTAATCATCCCAACAGAATAGGGCAGAGAGCACCAGTGTAGCCTTTTTTGTTATTGAGACTGAACACTAGTGATTGATTTTAAACTATCTTAAACTGAAAGGCTGCTGTTTTATGTTCAAATGGAAAGAAAACTGCAAGACCTTTTAAGAGAGATTTTGTTTTGGAGTGAAAATAAAATTACATTTTTCAGGAGGCATCTATCTCAATTCTGTAAGATAATTAAACACTTTCTAAGTGAGAAGGAGATTTCATAGACATCAGGGCTGGAAGGGACCTCGGAAGATCACTGAGTCCAGCCCCCCACCCAAAGGGCAGGAAGTCAGCTGGGGTCATAGGATCCCAGCAAGATAAGCATCCAGTTTCATCTTGAAGGTGTTCAATGAAGGCGCTTTAACCACCTCCGGTGGCAGGCTGTTCCAGACCTTGGGGGCTTGGACAGTAAAGAAATTCTTCCTTATGTCCAGCCTGAAACGATCTTGAAGTAGTTTGTGACCATTCGACCTCGTCATCCCTTGGGGCGCTCTGGTGAACAAACGTTCCCCCAGATGCTGGTGGTCACCCCTGATAAACTTGTAGGTGGCCATCAGATCACCCCTGAGCCGCTTTTTCAGGCTAAAGAGCCCCAGGGCTCTCAGCCTGTCATCGTAGGGTCTGTTTCCCTGACCTCTGATCATGCGCGTGGCTCTTCTCTGGACTCTCTCAAGCTTCTCCACATCCTTTTTGAATTGTGGAGCCCAAAACTGGACACAGTACTCCAGCTGCGGCCTCACTAAGGCCGAGGGCCAGGCTGCCAGGAGGTTTTATCCCTGCTGAATTCTCTATGGTGAATTTTCTTTATACAGCTTTTCATAGAGGGACTCATTAAAAGAGATTTTGAGATGTGAAAGGGTAATGAATTAGTCACTGACTATACATAAAATCCACTGACATACTACTTTATTAATGTAAGATTAGAATTTGATACTGTAGGACCAGGCCTGTGCAAAGCAGCTAGTATTCGCTTCGGATTTGGATTCAGCCAATTCGGGGGACAGAGATTCAATTCAGTGATTTGAATCACTGCCCTGAATCAATTCGGCCAAATCTGACTCAGAGATTTGGCCGCCGCCAAAATCGGCCAAATCTCCAAATCAAACAGGCCCCATCAGAGGCTTTGAATTGATTCAGACCTTTTTATTGGTCTCCTGATTCGATTCAGCTGCCAACTCTCCTCCGAATCGAATCAGCACCCGAAGCTTTGCACATTTCCTACTTCAGATGTTTAATGTTAATTTGATACTTTACACAATTAATGTTAAACGATCTGTATTGTCTTTTTAAAAGTGACACCCAGAAAAAATGGTAAAATATAGGATCAAACAAACAGTTTCTCTACTTGAGAAACTGCTCTAGGATAATCTGCTTGGGAACTGATATCAGAAATTAATGATTCTTGTCAAAAGGATTGTGCTCCATTGAAAAATAAAAAAGAAATCTAGCACAACACAGAGAACCTGGCTTCACTTAATTTGTAGGTGCATCCAGGGAACCAGACTGCCTGTAGTGTGGGGAGCATGGTGGTAGGGGAGAGGCTCTACACATATGCCACGGGAACGGGGCAGAGGAGGGCCAGGCTGCCTCTGCTACAGGGAGTGTGCTGGGTAGCCCATGTGGTGCATGTGAGCAGGAGAGGGGGGAGCTGAGCTGCACACACTGCGCAAGTGGGCAGAGGGGCAGCCTACATGGTGGGTAGACTGCCCACTCACCCACACAGAAAGTGGCTCCTGGGTCTGTGGCCTGCACATCATGCAGCCTCAACAGCATGTGGCCCCTGGTTGCCTAGAAGTTAGGCAGCCCTGGCTTTGCTTAAAGGATGTTATAAGGTATAATAAAGATGTGGTACTTATCAAAATCAAACGGCAAACAAACCTGAAGTGCTAGGAAGCGAGCTTTCAGCCAATACACTCGAGCCACAAACTCCACCCATCCTTCCTCAAACAGATCTCGCTGGGAAGATGCAAATGATAGCTGCAACAGGTCTCCCAGGAAATGAGTTCCTGGGAAATCAGGACCAAACTTTCCATTCGCAGAGGTAGCAGGGCAATTCCGAGGGGAAACTGCAAATAAATTTTAGCTTAATGTTGTATTTTCCTTATGCAAAAGGTTCCACATACAGCAGGACCCAAAAAGGATTCAGATATACTCTAACAAACAAGAATACCAACTGATGAGCAGATGTCCTCATCTTTTATTATGACTTGCATTTAGAGAAATAATAGCCCAGAAATCTAATACATTCCTTGCAAAATGTCTTATTAGTTTAATTCAAATTATAAGAAAAGTGTAGCTGAGAAATATCAAGCTCTTACCTGTAGTGCTTTTCCTTTTGGTCAAGAGCCATTGGTCAAGTTGCAGTTCCATGCAAGAAAGGCTCATTAACATCATATCCTATAGGGAACGGATGAATAAAATTGGTGAAAGAAAACAGAAATTCATGAGTAAAATTAAACAAAATCAGCAATGCACTTGAAAGACAACTTTCTAATATGTCTTCTATGTGATTTCCATTTCCAAGATACTATTATTATGGCTTTTTTCCTTCAAAAGGGAGGGGGAAAAAAAGGCTGCATTCTTCCCATAACACTTAGGAGGGCAAAAAGGATCAGGGGAAAATATGCCATTTACTACTAGAGAGAGGTACAAAAAGTCTCTGTTCATAAAAAAGAAAAGACTGAGCAGAAAAGAAGATAATAAGGGAGCAGTTTGGTCCTATCATGGAAAAGGGCACCATCCTCATTCACTATCAGATTGAAATAAAATCATACTAAGTTGTTTCATCACTGATACCTTTGCTAGAACCTCTGAAAAAATATCAAAAGGCCAAGATGAATAGCAGAGAAGTTGTAGAAATCAAGGAGACTGAGTACATGCTCTAGTTTTGCCAGGTCATTAATGCTGTTCAATAAAAGATGGAAGCATATTTAAAAAAAAAAAAACTGGATATGAGCTGCTAATGAAAACACTGGATATTCTAGTACAATTCACAGGGAGGTGGTTATATGGAGAAAAGAATAAAGTTTTTTTTTCCATTTTTACATGGTGTTTATAATTAGACCCCATGTGAAAAAAGTGAAATCTCTTGGCATAGTTCAAAAGATTCTAGAGCATTTGTTACCAAGAAGATGTTTCTTCGCATGTGCTAGTGTAGGGGTTTTCATATACATTGCAGCTATATAGCCACGTTACTTACTATAAGCCTGTAGTTTATTTTTTAAGCTGTTTTCTTTTGCAAAGTTTTTGATGCCCTAGGGCCCCCTCTAAACATGCAGATAAAAGCACAATGGGATCCAATTTATGATTTACACAATCGTGCCTCCTATGTGCATAGCAGGTGTGATTGTGAGATCACAAATTAGATCCTATCATGCCTTATTCCCATTGCAGGGGGAGCTTGATCTGGGGCTCCCTCTGCCCTGGCAAGAAGCAAGCTCCCACAGCTGGGAGCTCCCCTCACCTGAGGGGCTGCCAACCACAGGGGCACCCCCATACACCCCTGTGGTTGGGAGATGCAGCTGCTGTCAGTGAGGCAGTCACAGTCTCCCAGACCCAAGAATTTCATGCACCGCCAGGGCAGGAAGACTGCAGTCACGCTCTGTGCCTGCTGGGACCTAGCTGAGCCCCAGCACCAGGAGGCACACTGTCGGCACCCAGCATTCGCAGCTGCAGGACTCTGGGTCCCTGTGTTGTTGGGACCCAGAGTCAGGAGTTGCTGGAGCTGAGAGTCCTCTCAATTGCATACCTCCCAAGCCCCAGCTGGGCATGGTACAATCCCATGGCTGGGAGCCCCATCAGCTGACAGGGCTCCCAGCCACAGGGGAGACTGTGCTATATGTGCAAATTAGACCTTGATAGCAACCAACTATAAAATTAGACCTCAAAAATGTGTACCAACTTTATAGCTGGTTGGAACTTTTTATGGAGTGTAGCTGGTCTTCAGTTACGTGGCGGCGACACGCCCCCACAGGCTCTAAAGGAGGTGAGGGTAAATACCGGGGGGCCCAAAACCCAGAAACAGACCCCCCCGAGGGGGGAACTTACCTCCGGCCTGTCTGGCAGCTGGACCAATCGTGATGGCCGGCATGGTCGCTGCAGGAAAGTTTAAAAGCTCCGAGGGAACCCACGGGGAGGAGGTGGAGCCAGAGGGAGAGAGAGCTGCGGGGCAGCACACCCGGTGTGCTGAGGCTCCCACTGAGGAGGAGCACAGCACAGCTGGCGCAGTACAGGCAAGCGGCACAGGGGAAAACTTTAAGCCCCCGCCGGAGACAGAGCAGGGGAAGCACTGCAGCTCCCTGCAGTAGCTTGACCTGGAGCGGTGGGCACCCCCCCTGGAAGAGGCAGAGCAAAGGAGGGGGTTTGAGACAGCTGGGGAGGAGGAGGCGGCTCCACACCCCGCTCCTCTCCAGAAGAATATTTTTTTTGAAGACTACAGAAGGAAAGCAAAAGCAGGAAAGGAGGAAAGTCCCAGGGATAGGGAGAAAGGGTCTGGGCATCAAGACCTGAGGAACACGAGCCGGCTGAGCCATTCAGCCGAGTGCTCTTCCCTTTCCCCAAAGCAGACTGCGGGCAAGCCCCGCCAGACCAAGGACAACGTTGGACCATCACATAACCGGTTGGCAAGTGGACGGGGTGTAAGGGAGGCGGAGCCCTGTGGAACATTGCGCCAAACAACTGTGAGTATAGCCGTTGTCAGGAAGCCCCTCTGGGAAGATCTTCACTGAACCCCTCTCTTGACAGTTAACAGCAAAGTCGTGGCAGGTGAGCCGAGGGGAGGGGCTACATTACCGGCAAGCCGTATCACCCATAAGGTCCCAGGCATCACAAGTTAATTGCACAATATCTGTAACATGTAGAGGGGGCCTTAGTGAGAAAAGGAAAAGGAAATATATTTTCCTTTTACTGTGGTGTATAAATTTTCAGCTATGAATTCCATAATTTGCTACGTCACTGCAAGTTTTATATATTCTATTTAGAAGAGGGATTTTTATACAACCCGTGTTCCTGAGACAAAATGCATCTCTAGTATGGAATCTAAACCAGCGTCTCCCAACTGGTGTGCCATTGGCCATGTCCAGGTATGCTGCGGAATCGGGGGCGGGCGGGGGGGGGGGGGTGGCAGGGCGGGGGGGGGGGGGGGGGAGGAGGGCATGGCTACAGGCAGTGATGTCACCACTGCCCCGTGCCATCACCACGTCCCAGACAGCCCCATGCCAATCCCTTCCCCATCCCCCCAGCATTCAACTGCTTACCACCCCCTGCTCCCCTGCGTTCAGCCAGTGTGCCGTAGGGCAGAAAAGGCCAGGCAAGTGTGCCATGGGGCAGAGAAGGTTCAGAAACCACTGATCTAAACCACTAGAATGTTGAGCCTTGCTCAGTTCTGTTGCACAGATCTAAAAATCAAGCAAAGCTCTTATTACAAATTCCACACTCGACCACAGCAAAACACGAGGCTTTTTTGTGCTACAAGTGGAGCATCACCCAATACGCTCAGTAATACAATGACCAAAATCAACGTCAGATGCAGTGCATTCGAGTTTGTTTACAACTGAAATGAAGACTAGGATCCACGAATATCTCAGGGACAGGAAGAATTAAGAAAAACATGAATAAAGTTGCTGCACTGAGGGTAGATGGCTTGGAGGCATACAAAGCAATATACTGATAGTGATGAGGTAAAATAATAAGCACCAAAAATCCAAACCCAAACAATCTCATTACCTTGATGTGCTGGTTGCTACAGTCTCTCAATAATGGGTTGGGCAGATTACTACTGTGCTTTCTCCAGCTGTTGTAGATACTAAGGACCACTTCAGCCAATCCAGGTGGCCACTTGACCAGGAACTTCTGGCTGATTACTTTGAGGTATCTCATCATCAGTTCAAGTATACCACCATTGTTCAGGTTATCTAGAAGGAACTCATGAACATCCTGTTTCTCTAGATAGCAGAAGAGCATAAAGTTCACAAAATCAGTTTGTTGAATTCAACCATGTTCAAGTCACCATCTCTCTTAGTTTTTGAGAGATAATACCTTATGACATCCAGCACACATCCTGCAAAAGAGATACATTCATACTCCTTAACAGATGTAGTTCTGAACAAATGTAGAATCACGTAACTGTGCGCTAAATTGAGAAAATACACAGAGATCACATAAACAATAATCAAGCAACCCACTGAAAACACAAAAATGGTTTCAGTTATTAATACAGTGAAGTTCAGCCAAATGATCTATTAAAATAAACCCTTTGAAATGTGCTCTCTGTTTTTATTTTTCTGTGCACAAATCATAGAGAAGTGTGGGAGGAGAAGCACAGAGGAAATAATTAGGAGAATGATTATGAAGTCCCTACCAGATTCCATGAATGTTGTAGAATCAAATGACATCCTATGTGGCCCAACATGCTGGAAGTTTTCTTCTTTGATCTCTGACTGCACCTCATAGCTATTGAAAGGATCATCTTCTTCCTCTGGATCCACCTTCCTCAGCCTAAGTAAGAAGTTGGGCGGGGATGAGGGGGTGGGGTGGAAGAGAACAGGACAAACAAAAAAAAAAAGAATATTTGTGAAATTCCAAAAAGGAATTTTAGTAACAAATGGCAGTTAAACATGCCGAGTTATGTATAGCTTAACAGAGGAAATACAGCAATAAGAGTTTACATCATTTTCATTCCTTAAACATGCAAAAAGAAGTCATGGTTAGCTTCTGCTTTTTTCTAGAAAACATCTAGAAAAATTATATCTGAAAGCAATTGATTTCTATGAACACTAAAAAGTTGTTCCTGAAATGGTTTTCGTCATTATCAGCTTTACAATATTTTTTTCTTTTTATTAATATATTGATTCTGGAAGACAAGCTATTTGGATCTATACTTCCATTTGCCTAAAAGAATGCTAGCCTAGGACCCAACTCAAGGATAATTAGACCAAGATGCATGTCTCCAAGGCAAATCTTGCACCTTATATGTTCACACATCTTTGAGACTGAGCCAATGCAAGAGATAACTGACAATGTTAAGTTACAAGATGAGGCCCAAGAACCTCACCTTTTAAGTTTTGAAGAGCAAAGACTAGCCGTCCAGAATCCTGAAGCTTGACAACCTTGTAAAAAAGGTCAAATCAGCAACAACCAGGCTTCTCAAATGAAAGGAAGCTCACTAGGAAGAAGCATTGGGCCAGCAGAACATCATTTTCTGGTTCCTTGATTTAGAGTTCCAGAACACTTCTCCTCCTTCCCATGACCTTGTCATAAACTAGATGTTTTTCCAGAATCATGCACAAGCAATGGAGATTTCCATTGCTGCAGGAAGGTCCTGCTTCATACAGGTCTCACCAATGAGTCAGCAAACGAGCAGGTGTTTCATGGTCTGCACTTTATAGCACTCGCATATATTTGTGTTATTAGAGTAGCCCCATTTGATCATGCTTGTTTTTGATCTTCCAGTTTGAGTACACAGGCAGTTCAGGCATTGCCATGTTGACCAGTCTGTCGACCAGTCTGTCACAGCCCCTCTAGGAAATTCCTCAAGGGGGTTCCAGGTCCATTTCAGGGCACCTGATTGCTATTAATCTTTCCTTCCATAACCTCAGTTGCAGCCATCATGTCTAAGGGTACAACACTGGTCACAAAACTCTTTCGTGCTTTAAGCCATTTAGCTACTTCTGTGAGACCACAGAGTGGATGCCTTGGATCTTCCATCTGCTGTGATCTTTCTTTTTGGCTCACTACCTTTCTTCTGATATCAGATGCTGCAATGCCAGCCAGTAAGTAAAAGCTATCATTTGATGTTGGATTTAGACATCCTGTTAATTCATGACATCTGTGTTTAGAACTGGGTCTAGTTTCTTGTCATGAACTGATTGTTCCCATATTGGACACACATGCTCTGCAATGGAGTAACACAAGGCAATAGCAGTGGTTCAGAATGTAGCTGGGTTTGCTCCCCAATCTGAGGAGACTACCTTTCAATGTATGTTGTTGGGGGTAGTGTTCCGGAAAGTCAGCACAAGAACCAAAATTCCATTGTTATCTTAAATAGTATATTCTTCTCTGTTTTGGTCTTTTGGCAATACTATCTGGTTGCCCCTGAAGATGTCCATTGTATTAGCCTTTTTATGTTTAGATAGAGAAAGCATAACTGCATGCAAAAAAGCATCCCTGAGCATCCATAAAATCCAGTTAGGGAAAGCGCCACAAGTAAAATCTAGCTTCTCTAAACATTACTTGATTAAACTATTCATTAGCACATGTTTTATATTTAGAAGTCCTGAGAAATTTGGAGTTTGCAATTTATAATTTCTGGTAAAGTAGAGTTGTTAAACTTGTATTTATTAGGGTAGTTCTGGTAAAATCTGTATGTAACAAGGGTGGGACAAAAGTGAGATGAACAGAAATACAGAAAAATCAGTTTTATACACAGTTCTGAAGTTGTGCTCCAGGTATGAGACATCAGTTAGATTTTACTAGTAAGATACTCTAATATGAAAAATAATTCATCCCTGTGAATTCTACGACAGTTCAAATACGGCTGTCTGTATGGTTTGATTTCCTAAATAAAAAAATTGATAAAAAAAAAAAATCAATCAAATCTATATTTTGAATGGTTGATAATTTAACTAGTTTAATGTCAAGTTAATTCCTCCACTAACTTGTTGATTTATTGCTTTTACTTTAATTTTATTTTGACTTGGTAGTTCTATTGGCCTTTTTTAGTTTAGGATTAAAAAAAAATTAATACTTTTAATAACATCTACAAAAGAATACTAAGCCCTGTTTCTTTCAATAAGCAACACAGCTCCAGATCCATGAAGAGGCTGGTAGATGCCAGCTGGTCAACCTAAAGTCCAATCAGCTCTTCCTATTAACCTCTAGCTCTCATGTAATGCAATGCCAGTGATGATTTACTGTACCTTGAAGGGAGGAACTTCACTAATAGTTCTTGAAAGTCAACTTTCTCCTCCTTTTTGCACTTGGTGTTTCGTACTCTAGCAGATCGCCTTTTTGCTGTTTCGCCACTATCTTCTGTGATTCTCTTCCGCTTCACCCCTTTTTTAGATTTATCACCTGCAGATGTGTCACCTAAAAAACAACATCAAAAAGCTTCAAAAGCGGAATTGCCAAATGGTTCAAAATGAGTAATACCGAATATTATTGGAGCAATACTTGGCAGATGTTTTAAATTTTTTTTATTCTCTGGTAACATCCAAAGACACAATTCTGTTCCTACTGAATGCAAGTAGTACCGTCTGTATTAATTTCAATGGGAATTAGAATACTGGAACTGTTTCCATATAATAATAGAAAATATCATGTATTGTTTTCTTATATTAATTCACAGTAGTAACTTAATTCAAGACAGAAAAAGAGGCCAAGTGGAAACTTCTCTTCAGGACAAAACATGATGCAGAATATTGGCCTGAACAAAGTGATCTACTTGAAAAATTTCTCTCCATTCTTACATAATTTCTGTAGTCCTGAAGGAAAGCAGAGAAGCCTGCCCTCTATCAATACCTGCAAGAACCTGTGACAATCAACCAAATACCGGTAACACTATGAGCTATAACTACTATGATAAATAAATATACCATACAGTTAACTACACAGCATATCCCCTAGAACCCTGCGTGTGAATATCATCCAACGAACATTAACATCAGCCAACGTGACCCTCTAAAGTTCCTATACTCATACGCTGAATCACAAAATTGGGGAAACAGGCAACTACCTCAACTTATCTTTTTTAAAAGTAACAATATCTTGCCTCTCTCTTAGACTCTTCCATCTGAGGACTCGAAGGTACTTAACAAATCTTAACAAATTAAGCCTGGCAATATCCCTGAGATGCAGACATGATAAGCCTCATTTTACAGATGGAGAAAATGTGTTATGAGTCACTAGGAGACAGGAATAAAAGGGATTTGATAGTACTGTGATGGTTACTACAATCATGATGGATAGATGGTGCTCAAATCAGCTGACTATAGTGTCTCAATTATTAACCAGGGCTATGTGGATGTTTTGGATAGCTTTCCATTTTCTAGAGTAGCTATTTCTGGTGAAATGATAGCCTTATATCACTGAATTTTCCCCTTGTTTTGCCTTGTATTATAAATACATTGGAAATATTCTGAATCAGCAGGAAGCCATTTAGAAAACAGACATTTCCAAAACAACAGTTCAATGTCCTTAATGCAGGGATAGGTGAAATGCAGCCCGCAGGCCAGATGCGGCCCACCAGGCCATTCTATCTGGCCCACAGGGCCCCTAAAAATTTTTGAAAGTTAATATTTACCTGCCCCTGGCTGCCTGTCATGTGGCCTTCAATGGCTTGCCAAAACTCAGTAGGCGGCCCTCTGCCTGAAATAATTGCCCACCCTTGCCTTAATGTCTAAAGACAACAATCATATTTGAAAACTTGAACTAAAGTACCTTGCTCACCTACAGGAGCTACTGATTCCAATAAATTCTGACTGTGACTGGGAAAATGGGGTGTCACTGGAGTGTAAGTTAATACTGGATCTGTCATTGTAACCACTGGATTAGTGCTGACAGGATTGGCCTGGATAACACTGACAGGAGTAGAAGTAGGAGAAATAACCAAGTGCTGGATTGGGTCTTGATACTCTGAGAGGTCAATTCTCTTCCCCAGGCTGGGTCGAGGAGGTTCACAGGTTGTCAAGTGGTGATACATGGCAAGTAAACTTTCTCCTAGACACTTCCATCTGCATGTAAAAACACAAAAGTATCACAACCTCATTAGTACTTAATTTAGCCATTAATGTATCAGCTCTTGTAACCTTCTAGATTACAGTTATAAACCTTTTCACTGCAGCCTGTAGTAATTATGTTAAAAGTATTCTGCTCAAGGGGATTAGAATTACTAAATCTCCCAAAGGGAATATATTAGCCTGAGAGGAACAGATCCTTCCCAGAGTCAAAATTCGTTCTGCATCTGGGGAAGCTGAAGAATACTGTTTTCAGTATCCTGTCACATGGACCACTGGGAGTATCAGTTCTGGAATAAATCATCGGGGAGCTCACTTCCCTGCTGAAAAAACTTACCTCTGAACCAAATAGCTGGATCAACATTGTCATAACAAGCAGAATCATTGTGGGAACAGGGGAATGGGACTTTGATATGCCTCAGAGATGGCATTAATGAAATTCAAAGGCATCAAATGTTAGGGAAATCACTGTACTTTGAAATACATAAAAATTAACCTAGCTTGAACCACTTTTAGCTCCTCTATTATACGCATTCATGAAAGACAAGATTTTGTTACTCTTATTCACAATCAGCATGTTCTGCCAGGGGACTACTTAAAGAGCAAACTCTTATTTGATGCAAATAAGGGTGGAAGAATTAGCTAAGTAAGATCACCAAAGTACTTGATAAAAGAGTTTAAAACACAAGTAAGAATCGAACAATTTTTTTAGACTATGCGACTGCTGACTAAACTCTGTTGTAGATTAGTAAGTCTTACAAGTTTTCATTATCCAATTTTTAAAAATACTAAAATTAAAAATGAAGAGTTAATTCACATGCAAATCAACTAAAGCAGGAAAATTCCAAAACTGACTGCCAATATACACTTGCTCCAATTTAACAGTCCAGCAGGTTAAAGCTAATGCATGTCAGTTTAAATCTAGAAAAAAATAGTGCCAGGTAGGGGTGTGAGAAGCGGGCAGTATTTGATTCAGATTTGGCCCAATTCAGAAGACAGTGATTCGATTCACTGATTCAGATCGCTGTCCTGACTCAGTTCAGTCAAATCTGAATCTGAAGATTCAATTCTGATTCGGAGAGATTTGACCATAGACACAGCTTTGTAAGTTTTTTTCTATGTACCTTGAGGTACCAGGTGGCTCGTGAATGCTGAGATGATGGGATGGATGGAGCATACCATGAGAGCGCGCGGCTCAGCAATCAGCCGCAGGGGGACATTCCATCCACCCCACCATCTCAGCATTCATGAGCTGTGCCTGGTACCTTGAGGTACACAGAAGAGCCATATAAAGCTGTGTTTATGGCCAAATTGTTGAATCTCTCTGAATTGAAGCAAAGGCTTCCGATTCAACTCGGAGAAATGAATGGGTCTCCTGGTTCAATTTGGATTTGGAGATTCGACCGCTGAATCAGGCTGAATTGAATCAGTGACTGAAGCTTCGCACAGTTCTAGTGCCAGGGTATTCATAGACTACTGGAACTTTTAAAAATAAATTATATACAAAATATTACTGAAGAAAAATAAATGCAGAAAAGATGCCAATGCATTATGGCTATCAGTGTGTAAACAGGTATCCAATAATACAAACAGACATGCAGTAAGGACCTACGTGAAAAATGGAATCGGCTGAACAAGTTTAAGATCTGGTTCTCGCTCTCGCACCATTAGAGCCTGCCTCTTCTTACGCAGCTCAAGTGCTTCATCTATGATTGTTCTCGTTTCAGCTGCACTCACATTCACCTCATGGATTGACATGTCACTGAGAAGCATGTGAGAAAGGGAGATGTTACTTACATTTTTTATTTTTTAAAATATCTCAGTGATTTACCTGAGATTATTCTCTAATATAAAGTGGTCCCCAAAGACAGCAAACTAGATATCTAAAAGTACATGTAAAATTATTCACCTCTAGAAACCACTGTTTACTCTAAAAAATGAGAAGGTAAGAGGCAGCCTATCCTCTTTCAAAAAGTGAAAATTTAGAAGGAAAAGAAATGGTATTGCAACAATGCTATGGTAACATCTTATTCCAAGTTTATTCCAAGCTTCTGTTTTGAGTGACTGTTTTCAGCCTCCGATGCTTTTGCTGAAAAGCCCAAGTCCAAAAATGAATTTTTTGATAATTTTGAAAAATACCTAGGACCCACATAATTAACCAGAAGTTTGGGTCTAAAACACTCATGCATCATAAATCCAAGTCAAGTGCCTTAGAGCAACATTATCTTTTCTCCAGCAGCTTCTGCACTGCAACCCTTTCTAAATGTCTATGTTCCTCCTCTGATATCACAAGGAGACCTACCAGCTTTAGGAGCCTTCTTGTTATTCCCAAGCATGTGCTCCTGTCTCTTTAACTAAGTAGACTTCTGTATATTCAGAAAAAGTTAACTTTCAAATCTAGCTTCACGTGCACTGTATATTCCACAATGTGCTATGCCCTATACAGTGACATTTTGACTACCCCAACATTCCACAGAAAACTAAGAAAACTCCTGGGGCGATTTGGAGGGTTCACAGCACTTCCTGTTACATATTTTGCAGGATACATAGAGCACAAAATCCAGAAAGATCCAAAATTTAATTTAAATGCCTGATCACAGAAATAGAGGAACACAAGGATTCTCATCCCAATTAGATTTGTCCCTATAGCAAGCAAATATCAAGATACTGTACTTGTATTTCCCACTTATGGAGTAATATTAAGTATTACACAGACACAATGGGAGTAAGTTAGACGATTTCACTTGGGCAGGGGTCTACTGCATATGGTTAAAGATTTGGGGTGGGATTTGGGGAATTATTTTATCATTGTTTATCTTCTTTTGTAAGATTTTACTGCAAGCTACCCTGAGCCATTTTGGGGAGGGAGGCACATAAATCAAAACCCTAATTTTGATTTTCTTGACTTTAATGATGTGTTAACTAAGAAGTAAGAAGACCTGTCTCAGCCACATGTGTGCTTATGATTTTGGCAAGTACTTGAATTCTATAGGACTGCTTCTTGTCTGTTAGAATTGTAATTTCTTCAACTCTGATGGGGGGCATGGTAGAATGCCTTTCATAACATGATCCCAAATTTTGTTATAGCTTCTAGACATTACTGCAATATAAATAAAAATTGTTAATATAAAAATTGTAACTGAAATTAGAAGTAATTTTCACAGTTAATACAAATAAACTGAAAGCTGAAATAATTTTATAGAACTTCCATGCTGCAGGGTTGTTGGTTGTAGCCAAGTTGATCTAAGGACATAGGCAGGCAAGGTTCTTTGGGTAGATGTGGTATCTTTTATTAGACCAACTAAATAGCTGGAAAAAAGTTCTTTGCAAGCTTTCAAGTACAAACACCCTTCTTTAGGGACTGAGAGAGACTGCTGTTGTTCTGAGTTCTCCAAGGTAGAAAAGAAGCTGAAAGTGTGACAAGAAGTCTGTGAAAATGTAAATAGGTGGAAGTTTGGAAGACAACGGGTAGAGATAGGAGGTGAGGGCAGGGGAAATGTGTGAAGGAATGTAAATGGTTAAGCTTCAGGCAGGAACCTGGCGAATCAGACGTCAGGCAGATTGTAATGTGTCATAAATCCAATGTCTGTATTGTATTAAGTACATGATTTTTTATATCCAGTAGATTTATGAAGTGAAGTTCATAGGCTTGTCTACAAAAGGTGTTTTGTCACTCCCACTCGGAGAACGAGTGATTGTCTTGTGAGAAGTAGGCACCCACAAATAATTGGATATTTTTGTTTTTTGATGGATCTTCAGTGTGCATTCATTCTGATATCAAACCACGTGTACCAGAATGAACACACACCAAAAATTCAAAGACAAAAATATCCGATTACTTTGGGTGCCCACTTCTCACAAGACAATCACTCGTTCTCCGATCTCTCAGTTCTAATCCTCAAAGGGAACTTACAAAACACCTTTCATAAACAAGCTTACGAACTTCACTTCACAGATCTACTGGATACAAAAAATCATGGACTTACTATAATACAGATATTGGATTTATGACACATTACAATCTGCCTGACATCCGATTCATCAGGTTCCTGCCTGAAGCTTAACCATTTGCATTCCTTCATGCATTCCCTCCCACCCCACTTCCCCTTCTCCCCTCCTATCTCTACCCATTGTCTTCCAAATTTCCACCTATTTATATGCTCACAAATTTCTTGTCACACTTTTAGCTTTTTTTCCTACCTTGGAGAACTCAGAATAACAGCAGAGTCTCTCAGTGCCTAAAGAAGGGTGCTTGTGCCTGAAAGCTTGCAAAGAACTTTTTTCCAACTATTTAGTTGGCCTAATAAAAGATACCGCATCTACCCAAAGAACCTTGCCTTACAGAACTTCTGCACCTCAGATACTGCAGAAGCTTACAAAACCTAATGACCATATCCAGTTCTTCCTAAAGTCATAAGTAACTTTTCTATGAACTTCAAGTGGAGTTGTGTCTAATCTAAGGTTATAAATCCCTGGAAAAGTCTGAATTAAAAATGTTTCTGATATAAAAAAGGAAGCCTTTTAAAAGAATATGCAGAGCATGGGGCTCCTAGCAGTAACAAAAGGTCTGGATAGGCAAATAATTTGGGAACAATAAACAAAGTTTGAAATTTTTCTCTTGTTAATAACTTGATACATGGAATATACAGTATAGGAGATCAATAAAGTTTTAATCAAAAAAATCCAAACACAATGACTAGTTTAAAGTGTTGCATCTCATTGGCTCTACTACATCACAGCTTGCCTAAACTTCTAATGTAATAAACCACAGGATGATTACAGATGACATTCACCACTTGAGAAACATCCTAAGGGAGTCCTTCCTGAGGCAAGGTTGCTCCTCAAAGATCTTCTCCTTAAGAACTAGTCCTTTGCTGTATCGACAGTCTTTCTCCAAAGCTTTGCAGATAAAATACAAACATGCTAACAGAGAGAAAAGAAATAAAAAATAAGTAGCCAATTTTACACTTTGGTGAACTCTAAAGTCATAACTTCTGGGCTTTGTTTACATGACTATCAAGACAGTTAAAATGTCCAACTGGACATGAAACATTTCTTTCTACAGATGAGTGGCTTGCAATTGTTCCTGCGAACGATTAAGCACATAACAGGTATAGTTAAAATAACTTGCTATGACAATCTGAACATACTCCCTATATCCCCATATACTTTAAGCTTTAAAAACAAAACAACAACTTTTCTAAGTGATAATCTTGCATCACTCATTTTAATTTTCAAACACCAGGCTCCTACAAAGGAATTTTTAAAACATTTTTACACCATTTATCAATTACTCCAATTACAAATTCTATTACTGCACTAAGGGTCAGACCCTGTAGTCCTTACTCACATGAGCAACCCCATTAATTCCATTAGGAGTGTTTCATGTCAAAGACCTGCGAGATCAGGGCTTATACCTTACTTTATATTTTATCTAGGTGTCACTCACTAACCTTCACTCATATCTTTTCTTTCATCAGATAAAGCCTGAATTTAAGAGCCCAAAGACATTTATATACTACAGGAGTTATAAGTAACCATGCCAGGCTATGAACCATACTATTCACAAGGCTTGGAGCCATCTAGCTTGAAATTACAACAAAAGACAACAAACATGTATGAGAGTAAAAGAGGATGTTCACAGTGAAGCTTCACACAAGAGGCTCTGACGTATTATAGATTACAAGTCCAGATGATACTTCCACTCTAAATTTTACCACCATTTTTTTAAATGTGGGCAGAAAAGAAAAAGGTATTCTCCCACAGAATTAAATGCCCTTCCAGACAAAAATAAATATCCTTCCACCAGGAAATATGTATAAACTGAAACACAAAATTTCACTGGCAAAACTTTGCTGAAATGTTTATTGTCCCATGATTTTATCCAGGTTCACAATCTCTGTTCAAGCAAAATTTAACGATATCATTAACAAAGCAGAATTTCATTCACAACTTAAGATTAATGTATTATTTATATTATTTCTTGCTGTGTTGCAGAGGGGAAAGAAAGAAATCCCACCCTTGTGCCTTAAAACCATAGAAGGGAATTAATGTTGCAGCTACCCAGTTTCAAGACCACACAGAACTTTTCTTCAGAAGCAAGATGTTTTTGGGTTTATGTGACCTGCTGGAGGGAAAAGCAGCCAAGGAGAACTGCTATCTACGATGCTATCCCTAAGGAATATTCCAGCAAAAATTAACGGACTTCACCAGCAAGAACTTCTGCACAACCCTGTTCCTTGCTATCTCTTCCTATTAAGGAGCGTGTCTACACATGCGTATTAAAGCAATGCAATAAACTCTGGTGCTTATCACACTGGAGTTTATTGCTCCCAGGTGCCACTTTTACAGGTGCCTGGGGCCACGGTACATTGAGCAGGGTTGGAGCAGCTCTGACTGGCAGGAAACCCAGGGGGACAGCCTGCCAGCCCAGGGTTGCTCCAGCCCAGCTCAATGTGCAGCAGAGGGCTTTGCTGGGGCACAATGGTGTTCCAGTGTGGGGCTAGCTGGCAGACAGCCTTCACAATGAAGCATTCCTCAGCCCCTGCACTGAAGCACCCTCATGCCCCAGCCAGCTGGGTCAGCATCTACACATGCACTGCTGCAGAGTAAAAAACTCCGCATCAGGATAGTACTTATATTTACAAATGCTAGCCTGATGCAGAGGGTATTAATTTACTCCACCCTAATACCCCTGCATGTGTAGATGCCAAGATGTTTACTGAGAAGCTAATTAGCCTACTCCACAGTAACTGTCTCATGTAGATGTGCCCAAGCAGTAGGAATTGGAGGAAGATACAGATCTTAAGAAAGCTTTACTATCCGCAAAAAGAGAAAGGAAGTAACGTGGATTTTTTCACAGGTCTTGAGACATTCACATTGGATGCTGCACCATGTCACTTGTTCCCTTTGCCAACAAGATACCTCAGAATCATCCAAAATTACAGTTCTGAGCCTCCTGCATACATTTTTCCAAGAGACTGTTTTATCCAGACCATAACGGAATATTTGGTTGTGCTACAGTTCCATTTAGAAAAATAAAACCTTTCAATTTGATCCATTTCACTGAACTACTCAGCAAAGTTTCATTTCACTTAACTATAAAACAAGTTCCACTCTACTAGCCCCATTTAAATGAAGTAATTACTCTCTAGACCATAGTTATGTTAAACACTGGATTCCAAGGAAATCTCACCTCTTACAATGGAGGTAAGGTGAAGAGGGGGGAAAAAAGAGCTGCCACTCTTGTGAGATGAAGGGATCAGAAGAATCCCAGCTCCCAATTTTGTTGTAGCTTCTCTCATTTGGGAGTTAAATTATTAAATTCCCAAGGATCCACCACAGCTTCCAGTGTCCCTACAATCACATGGGTCTTGCAAAACCTTCTGAAGTTAAGGTTAAGCAGCCTTTTCCTGTTTTGAAAAGTGTAGTGATTTTTTGTGAATGAATAAAAACATACTTAAGAGGGTTGCACTACAGTAAAGACATGAGTCAAAACCTCACAGTATCAACAAAAGCCTATTGACTTCAGAGAGATGTTACAGCACATCATGGAAACTGCAGACCATACTCTTTGAGATCTAAATTTTTCCTTAAAAATTCAGAAATAATAAAACCAAATGCTTTAGCTGCACATGTCATTTATCATCCTGTCCCTTGTGTATGCAACTCAAATATTTTTCACCAAGAAAGCACAGCTTTCGCCAAAAATTCTTCATTTAAGCTCAACACTCTTGGCTGGATACAGGAGTCTGACAGTGTTCATTCCCCTTCTTCTCCCTTGTGCACTTCATTTATTATAAGCTTTTAACTAGTTTTCTTTCCATTACTTTTAAAGTATAATCTTTTTAAGGACAAAATAAGATGAACCATTTTACAGTACTGAACCCAGTGATGTTTCTCAATAAAAACTAGTACTACACAGATGATAGTTTTGTTTTATTGCAATTAAAAACAGCTACAAATTGATATACTTTATCATGAAATAAACTTACATATAACACCACTGTATAATTTCAATACATTTGATGTTTATGATACACTTTCCTTTTATTTTGTCTTTTTTGTTTTGTTCTAATTTTACTGACACTTATGTGCATGTTTTCAGGATAAAAGTATTAAAAAAATTAGCTTTACTTACTTGTGTAGTCACTGAGTGTGTACAGGACGGTGATGAGATTATCTAAACAAGGCCAGTGATCAGGATTACACCGAAGTCCTTCTTCAAAAGCATGACGTGCCAGTGGCAGACGGACTAGTTTTATTGCCACACGACCTATTTTATACCACAGATTGACATCTGTGGAGTCCAGCATTACAGCCTAGAAAATACAGCAAATATCACACTGTATAGGCATAGTAATATTTAGCATTACTGCATGTATACAAAGTATGTACATATTCATGCATATTTCCCTGCATTATTTTTGCTGATGCTAGATTTATAACAGTGGGGAACCCTAGAAATTTATTGATCTCTAGGGTTGAAGTGGTGAGCAAATCATACCATATATAATACATAAAGATACAGAAAATATGCATATCAGAACTACAACCATAAAAAAGAAGAAAATGCACAAAATATGCATAACAATTATAAAAGCTGAGCAATGGGTAGTAAACAGACATTTATTCTACTCCAACTTTACTGTACCTCCAAGTAAAACTCCATGGCTGTTTCTAGGTCATCTCGTTGGGCTGCCAGCTGGGCTAGGTTTTTATATGTGGAATATTTTAACATTAAGCCTGGGTGTTTTAATCCCTCCTTCTCATCACCAGAGAGAACAGCCTGAAAATGATAAACAGAAACAATATACCGAAGACACGTGGAACTGCTGCAAACCACCTGACGTGACAACCAATGATATTTTTGAGTAAACCAAGATGCACTAGAGTGATAAAGTGTGATAAATGTGCGACTCCTTTTTACTTTGACTCCAGATAGTTCACTGACCTCTCGCAGAAGACGAATTTCCAGCAGCTCATGATAAGCCTTAGCAGACTCTTCAAATCGGTCATGTTTCTGAAGATCCAAGGCTTTGTGATACAAAGCAAAAGCTTCCGCTTCCTATGAGACAAAACAGCACAAATCCCATTTTGTCATATTTTTGTTGTTAAAAATTAACATCGCTTATGCTTATTGTAGGGTTTTTTTTACACTTTTACATAGGAGAAGATTTATTTAATGAATTAGCTTTAATGATTTTATTTCTCCACTAACCTCCTAGTTAAAGTAATTGTCTTCAGAAAAAAAGAAAGAACTCTAGAACAACTGAAGAGAAGCTATGCAATACAAAGAGAATCTTTTACGCAACATGTGAAAGTCAACAGGAATTTGACAAGGGAGTTCTGAATGTAACCTAAACCTGTCTACGTTCCCAACCAACATGACTGAACAATACTGAGCCACTTAGATTCTTTTTCCACTATCTGTCTAATATTTCTCTCTCAGAGGTAGACAAGAAGCTCAGTTTCTAAACTCTTGTACTTTCCTAAGAAACACCATAAATGCTAGCCATATTGGCTCACTGCACCCCTTTTCAGCAGAGTTTTAACTTAAGGGCAGCGATTCAGAAATTACAATACTAATTCTGCCTTTTTTTCTGGAACAACACGAGGTAGAAACAGACCACAACAGCCTGGGGTTACAAGATATCAAGAGAATTGCTGGCAATTTCCACATTTTTAAAGTTGTGGTTTTACTTACTTGAGCCTCCTTTGTCTGAGTTTTGTGACTTTTAAAAGTTCCTTCATGGTCATCCTCAACTGTGGAACTAGCATTCAATGCTGCAATTCGGATCTACAAATGAGAATCAAAACAATAATAAACAACACATCTGTCCCAGTCCTTCATCTCACTCCTGCCTCCAAGATTTTTCTTATTTCACCCTTTTAGCTGCAAGTCTCACAAGCAACCCATTTCTTAGCATTTACATTAAGAAATTATTATTACTATTACAATATATCATGGCAATTTTATACATCACCACTTGTAGAAAATTACAAGTCAAAGCAGGCTCCTTTAAAATCAGCAGTGATAGCCAGAGGTGAAAGATTCCACCATCTCTCACAACGATAGAGTCAGTAGAATGGATATATCCATTATACGCAAATTCCTAAAATAGCTATTCACTCCAACAACAGAACTGTAATTGCCAAAGTAATGCTCTAACTGTGCCAATTTCCACTCAAGAGAGGGCAACTTAACTTTGAGTTAAGGGACTATAGAAAAACAATTAGGTTTCTTGCATCATGCGCATCAAAGAGTTCAAGCAACAGTAGCAGAGAGATCTCTGCTCCCAGAGAGCCATCCCACTCAAGTTTCTCATAAGATATTGTGATGCACTGTGAATTTACCATGTTCAGAGAGATTTGGCGCTGCCTCCCAACACAATCAGGTGACAGGGCCAGTCACAAATCGGTCTGAAAATCAAAGAGGATTAGATGCCTTACTATGTGTACATATACAGAATGTATTCATCATTAAAAGAATATACATATCATTATAATTTACAGATTTATTTGGATTATTTGTAAACAAGGCACTTTACCTTATAACCATGTTATTTAACTCTAAAAATAATATTTTAAAAATTGTGCAGTAAAGATCTAAAAATAAGAGACAAATAAGCTGGTAAGAAGTTCTTCCTCATTTCATGTTTACTTTTAGGGGATCTAAATTCTAGAAATAAGTGCATTGGGAATATTTTAAGTGTCGTACAGATATACAGTTGGAGCTTAATATGTATATTTTAAACTAATACTAAATGACACTTCATGACAGTTTATTTTATATATGAATATTGCATTAAATAAGCAATAAGTCTGTAGCATGAATCATTCAAATGTAAGGATATGATAAAGAAAAATTGCCCGTGCAACTTCAACTTTACCTCTTTACAAATAAGCATTACTATAGTTTAATGGTTCTCAAACATTTTTAGGGCTGCATACACCATTTTAAGTTTCTTGTACTGCTGCAGTATTATCAATAATAAAGAATAACACTTTGTCATTACAGCACAATCAACAACCTAAGAAGTATCGTTGAGTTGTTTTTTGTCATGTTTCCCCTTTCTTTCTCCTTAAACTTTCTAATTCCTTCCTGCTACGTACCCCATAGGAAGTTTTCAAGTCCTCCCAGGGTTATGCACCTCTCATGTTGAAAAACACTTGTGTAGCCTTTAATGGTACCGTAAGTTACTAAAAAATTATGGAAGGAGACCTACTTTGAGAAGAGAACCTGTGTCATTAACACAAGACCATTATGCACTTCCCTGAAACCCACTCTGTAGAACAAGAGAAAATTCAATAGAAAAGTTGCCCTGAGGCTCAACATAGCCTGCTTCTCAGCTAGTCTGATCAACCCACTGCCAAAGAGTATCAACAGCTAGTAAGCATTCTTCTCAACCTTCACTGTTGTTAAACCTGATAGAGCTAAATCATTTACATAACAGTTAGACTTTTTTTAAAATTTGTTCTATAGTTAATGTAAGTGGGTCAATGAGAACACTATTGCCTCTTGCAAAAGGATGTTAGTACTGTGGATATGTAGAGGTCAAATAGATGCCTGCTACAAAAAGAAGTTAAATTTCTATGATAAACACTCTTCCATTTTGAAGGGAGTAAAAGTTAATTCTCAGGCCATTTTAACATTGATTCAAAGTTTAAAAACTGCTATTAATATATGCAAGCTATTAGCCATTTTCTACTTAAATTAAACCCACAATTCTTCATTCTATTAATTGCTTGAGGTATGAGGCAAGTATAGACAAAAGAATCTTAAAGCCTTTTGTATACTTTTTAAAAACTTTATTGCTATGAGACAAATACTTCCCATCAACTGACATTCAAAAAATGACACGTGCAAGGCAGGCTAAATACAGTCTTTTACATTATAGACCATATTAATAGTAAAAGGTACCTCCAGAATTAACCATAGCAGGAAGCAGTGGGAGTGATGAACTATAAACTGAATTAATTCAGACATAACTGATGAGTGCTTTCACAAGTAAAAAGGCACATTTTTTACTTTAATTTCATTCTCATTCTGAAATTACTGCATTCTGAAATGTTCTTGTTCATTCATGAATTCTTCCTCCAAACAAAGCCTGTCACTTGCATCCAAATTAGAGAGACAGTTTAAAAAAAATGAAACATTTTTGTCTTCAGGTTATTTTGTAAGTTTTAATAAGCCTCAGACCCTCGCAAGGAAGGTAGATACGCATCCAATTTTACAGATGTCAGAAACAGACTCTTCTTTGTGTTTCTGAGTTCCAGAAATACTAAATACCCACAACTCCAACTTAAATTAACAGAAGTTGCATATGCTTGTTGGCTACAAATGTCCAACTCGGGATCCTTAAAATTCTGGTTTATTAGGCAGATTGAAACACTGTAATGAGTTAAATCATAAACCTTGGGGCTGGTCATCCCCCCCCCCACACACACACATGCACACACGGTAGCAAGCTACAGAGTCAGGTATACCTATCCTACAAGCGCTGGAGTCTGCTGTCGATGGCCAGTCGAGGCTTCTTTCAGCGTGGTGTTATCCTCCAGAAGGGGGTTGCCGGCTGGTCCTTCTGGCTGGACAGGTCTGGTCGAGTTGGAGATCAAGAGGGCGCCACTGAAGGTCACTTTTCACTGCTTTTTATCTGTCCTTGGCAGACTTTGGTGACTCCCCAGTTTTCAGGTTTGCCCAATCCAGGGGTCATTGACTCTCGTGGGACTTCCCCCCCCCCTCGGTGGCTACTGGATGGCATCTGTCAGCCCCAGGAGTCGTCCGCATGTACGTGCAGGTTTGAGAGTCCGTTGATGAATTTTGAATAGGGCTCTGGGAGTGGTCGATCCGGAGATATTCAGCCCAAAAGTTGGTCCCCGGTGTTGATTAACTCAGGCCAGGGCTTCTAGCCCTTGATCAGTGAGGTTTAGAGATTTCCCAGTTGTTACATTGTCTTCTATTGAGTTCTTCCCTTGGTTGATCTGCAGTTTCCCAGGTATTAATTGCTGTCTGCTACCATGTTACACATTCAATCACGTTATACATTCAATCACTGATTCACTTGCTCTTTCAGGGGCCAGCCTGATACAGGGAAGGGCAGTTTGATTCCTGCCCTTGTTAACATTGTTATAATGTATAACTCACTTATGAAACTCAATACATTCAGTTGAAAGATGAAAGGTGAGGAGTATAAAATATAAGCTACAAATACCATGGCACACAAATAAATAAAAATACCAAACTACAAGGGGAGATACAAAATGCACACATACAAATTTTAAAACACAATTCCTTATCTTAAAGTGAAAGAGAGAGGAAGGAAGAAAAGGTTGAAAAGGAGAAACATATCCAAAAAGGGGAGAGCAAATGCGGGCAAGAGGAAAAGGGGGCTTTCTGCTACATTATTCCCCGCCTTGACATCAGCCTTACACAAGGGTGATGTCACTAAAGTATTTGGGCTAGTATTTTAGCCTCATCTATTTTATCATGTACTGTGCGTAGCATGGAAACAAGTCTGCAATACAGGAATATAATTAGGAATGTTAAAATTATCATTAGGATAAACAGCACTACAATGGGGTGCATCATGAGATTCAGAATACCAGTGGCAGTTGGGGACCAGCCCAGGAGGGTCTCCCAAGGGCTGTAGTGGGTGATTTGTTTGATTTTGGTGAGTACCTGGGTAACTTGGTGGTTGTTAGTTTGGATAATAGTGTAGGTTTTATTGGCTTGGGACTGTAATGCTTGTAAGGCCTGTTGGATTTCTGGGTGTGTGATGGCATGTCTGAGGGCTTGGGGGGACATGCCTAAGTAGACTGGAGTGAGTTTATGTTTGAAGAGGCTGTACTGTGGGGTGAGGGACTGATGCAGCATGTCTTTTCTTTTATACTGTATCTCACATCCCGTAATGGATCTGACATTACACAGACAGAGGTTGTGCTGTAGGTCAGAAAACTCATTCACAGTGATAGAGGGACATAGGGTGCGGAGGCAGACACATCCAAAACCAATACTGATGAGCAAAGACTGAACACTGGGGTCTTTGAACATCACATAGGGACAGATTGAAAAGTCAGGGTCAAAGCAGAGGGTTTGGGATTGCAACATGAGTTCCTCACAGAGGAAACCAGAGCCAACATCTTCACAGTTATTGACTGTAATTGCCATTGGCTTGCTTTAGAGCCCAGTGTTTGCCTGTCTGTGGGATCGTGAATGCATCATTGATCCGGCTTCCCAATGTTATGATTGGGGATACTTGATTTATCTTCCCACTAACCACCCCCATGATTATAAGATTGATAGACCACAAATTTGGATCAAACCTGAATTGTATTAGCTGGTTATAAGGGGTTAACTGTGAAGGCTGCTTGGTTTCATTTATTAGCAGGTTTTGTAGTTCTATGGGAATGTGGCCTTCCATGCCTTGAAGTATGATACCCTTAATTATGTCTAGGTACCATACCTGGGCCTGGGTACACATGAGGGCAAGAGAGACGTTTTGCCCTATGGCTATGACCTCTTCAGTTAGGGTCTGGGAGTCCTGAGAAGCCACTTGAGTTATCCACTGCATGAGGGAGGCAATAGAAACACTTAGCTGAGTGGAGGTTTCAAAATTGTCCCTTGTAGGTTCGTCCAATTGGTGAAGCAGATTTCCAGCTGTTGCCAATTTGTTCCGGAGCACCTCTATTGATGGTATTTAGGACACCAGCGTCAGTTCCGATTGCTCCCAGCATGGTGTCTAGTGATCATCCGTGTCGTGGGCCACTGGATCCAGAGCTGTTGGCTGTTGCCAATTTGTTCCGGAGCACCTCTATTGATGGTATTTAGGACACCAGCGTCAGTTCCGATTGCTCCCAGCATGGTGTCTAGTGATCATCCGTGTCGTGGGCCACTGGATCCAGAGCTGTTGAAGGGCTCCTGTATCACCTGCTGAGTCCATGACTGCCATCCAGCATTCAGAGGGATAACATAATTGCCACACTGCGGATATAGCTGGATGATACTGTGGGCTTGCAGATTGATAGTGACATTCCATAAAGACTGTGTTATGTTAGTTAATAAAGGTTTGCTAATATCTTGTTTTACCACAAAGGGTCCAATTTTGTGTTTCTGTGCTTCCTCATGTACTATGATTTCTGTGATTAGAGCAGGGTGGTTTGTAGAAGCAGAAGCTCTCCACCTTCCAGAACTGGATAGGGAGAAACTGTATACTAGGGTGCCACAGTTGGACAGAGGGCATTGCTCAGGGCAGCTGGTGGCATTGAGGGTAATATTTGTGGGTCCAGATTTTGGGCGGGTAAGATTGACAGGTAGCTATCCTTGAGGAGAGGTGATGTTTATTTGTGCTGGGAGATTTGGGTTAGTACTATTACTTCCCCAACACAGACTTCCTCAGAAGTCAGGGGGCTGGAGAGGTTCCATGCTATACAGAGGTTCCATGCTGTACCTGTTTGATTTACCACCTTCCTTAACGACTCCTTAATTGTCCAATTCATTCACTCTACCTGTCCAGATGCCTGAGGGTGGTGAGGAATGTGCCACTGCTGCCTGATGCCTAAGGCTTGCAGCAGTTGTTTAACAACAGCCCCAGTGAAATGGGGACCTCGGTCTGAGTCTATGATTTTAGGAGCTCCAAACCGGCATATTACCTCTGT
>NW_005841940.1:2774650-2776739 GCF_000455745.1 Alligator sinensis
GCTTCAGCAGTGTGGGTGCACATAGGAAATGCCTCCACCCACCTGCTGACGGAGTCTATAACCACTAGCAAGTACTGGTTCCTCCTCATGCTGTGCGGGGGAGCTTGTCAATGTAATCCATTTGGATCCTTTGCCATGGACCCACTAACTTTTGATGGAAAACGAGTCTGGGGTCTTTTGGTTTTGCTCCCTCCCTTGCACAGCACAAGCAATTCTGTATCCACTCCTTCACATCTTTGGACATCCCTGGCCAGTAGGCAATTTCCTGCACCCTAGCTGTTGTGGCTTCAGATGCCTCGTGCCTGAGGCTGTGACAAGCAGTTATGATTTCCTCTCTATACTCTGGAGGTGGTACCCATCTAACTTCTCCAGTTTCCTGATGAACAGCATACTCCTCCTGAATCTTCCAATTTTGGTGGCTTGAGGACTGGGTTTACACCATGGCAATGTTTCCCCCATGCTCCTCTCTTTGCTGTAGCATCTGCTAATTGGTTCATTTTGACTTCTAAAGTATCAGCCTTTTGATGACCTTTAACATGTCGAATATATAGTGAGGATGGATGCCTTTGAATCCACCCCCAAATTGCCTGTCAATGACCCTTTTGTGCAATTTCTTTGCCATCAGCAGCATGCCAATTAGCTTTGTTCCAATTACATATCCAGTATAGCAGAGCCTTAGCACAGAAGTCAGAGTCAGTGTAGATCCACAATTTCCCTTCAGGTGGGTTATGCTGTTCAAGGGGAGCTCGTACTCCAGCAGCTTGAGCTGAGTACCCCAATGGCAAGGGACCCCCTATCTGATCATTATTTAAATTCACCGCCTCATATCCAGTAAACCGCTTTCCATTTTCAAAGCTAGAGCTCCCATCTGTAAACCACACATGGGTAGGCTGATCCTTCACTGCTGGGTTTTCTTCCAGCGGTGGAGCCTCAGTGACCCCTGTGTTCCCTTGGCAAGGCTCTGTACCAGGGCACTGGTGAGTAGTGCCTTCTATTAACAAAGCATATGGGAGCATATCCACCTTAGACTGGGTTTCATGTCCAACTCCCCGTCCAGTCAGGAACAATGCCCACTGGGCGATCCGGGTGTTGGACACTTTAGACCCTGTCAGGTTTCCTGACAAAATGTACTTTAAGGGTGAGTGATGTGTCTGGATGATTACTGGGCCCATCTCTGCGAGTCCTTCAAATTTTTGAACAGCCCATACTGCAGCCAGGCACTCTCGTTCACACTGGTTAAAATTAATCTCTGGACCTGTCAATTTGCGGGATTCGTAAGCTATGGGTACCAGTTTACTGTCTGAATTTTTTTGTAGCAGTACAGCTGATAGAGCTATTTCATTCGTTGCCAATTTAATATAGAAAGGCTTTAATGGGTATGCCAGAGCAGGAGCCTTGATTAATGCCTCCTTAAGTAAACAAAAAGCCTTTTGCTCGCTGTCTCCCCACTCCCACTACACCATTTTCTTTAGCAGCCTCCACAGAGGCTGTGTGATCTCTGCAAATTGATATATGCGGGAACGGAGGAAGTTAAAACCTCCAAGCAGCACTCTCAGGGAGCGAGGATCCTTGGGAACTGGCAAGTTTAGTAGGGCAGTGACCTTCTGGGAATCAATCTTTTTCCCTTCCACCCCCAGTCTTACACCCAAGTAGGTTACTTCTTGCATGACTAACTGAGCCTTTGGTCTGCTGACCTTGAACCCAGTTTTCTGGATCAGAGCCAGCACCCTCCCCATGAGTTCCTTCACCTCCCGCTCCTGATCTCCCCATACCAGTATGTCATCTACGCAAGACATCACCCTTTCCTGATCGGGCCCAGCTAAACTCTGGAGCATGGATACGACATGGTGGTGGGCTATAGCTGGGGCATTGTAAAACCCCTGTGTGACACAGGTAAAGGTGTACCGTTTCCCTTTAAAGGTGAAATCAAAATCGGTTCCATGACTCGGGGTGCAGGGGGATTGCAAAGAAGCAATTGGCTAGGTCTATTACAGAAAATCATCGGGGACTCTCTTGTACCCTGCTAAGCATGGCAGGCATGTTAGCCACTATAGGAGCCATGGGGCGAGTCCCCTTGTTAATGGCTCCG
>NW_005841940.1:2776820-2778815 GCF_000455745.1 Alligator sinensis
GAAGTAGGTCTGTGATAATTAACTGTATGGCTTCCTCTGCTTGCTTGGGGAAGCTATACTGTTTTTGAGGAGGCACTGGATCCCCTATGATCTTAACACAGGCGTTGATCCGGCCACAGTCACTTTTACTCCTAGCCCGTATGTTAGGGAACTGCTGCACCCACTCATCCCCCGAGTCAAAGTCAATGGCTCCAACCCCCTTACACCGTCCGTTCCCACCTCCAGTATGGGTTTGTTTCACAAGGCTCCCAGGGGTCAGCTGTCTGTGTTCACCATACAACCCCGTTGGCTAGATCCAGGATCCAGCCTTCCCGGTTGAACAAGGGGGCTCCCAGCATCAACTGTTCAGTGGAGCCCTCTTGTTGAACTCCATCTATACTAATTTCTTGGGGTCCCTCTGGGAATTGGATGCAGGTGGTTACCCCTGTGCACACCACCCCGGTGGATTCCTGCCCTGTAAAGGACCAGAGTGTAATTCGATCAGTTTCAAATTGCTTCAGGTCCCATTTCCTCCCCAATACATTTAGCGCAGCTCCGGTGTCCAGGAGTGCACTGGTATGCCCTTGAGTTCCCACCGTAATGGGTATTCGGGGTCTCCCTCCTGGATCCCAATCGAGGGTCCCCAATTTCTCCCATGAGCCAGGGCTTTGCTCAGGGGTCCCATTACTCGGCTAGAGGCTTTCCATGCCATTTCCCACTCGGTTCCCCATGCTGCATTAAAAACTTCCACACTGCTGACCGAATCCCGTTTTCCCCCTCTCTTTCCTTTGATACCCTCGGGTTAACCCAGTGTGGGCTGGGGCAATAATTTGGACCCCCAACCCCCCTATCAGTTTTGGGGTACGCACTTTCATTAGAATAGGTAACCATATAATTTGGTGTGTCATTAAGCTTTTCCTTTAACTGGGTGGCTGCAATCGCCCCCCCTTGACGTCCAATTAACCTCTCTGCACCCTGAGTCCAGGCTAGGACTTCTCCCAGCACATATCTCCCAGTCTCTCAGAGCAGCCCCATCAGTCCAATTATGGGCTGGTGCATGCCTTCCTGTACCTCCTTCCAAAACCCAGGAGGGTAATCTATACTTCTTATGTCCAATGTCCTTTTGTTCTCCTTGTCTAGGGGCAGAGCCATCCCCGACAGCAATCCCAACATAACACACCGGATCACATAGTCCCTAACAGGTTCCCCAGGTGTCTGGTGGCTAGCCCCAAACTGTCACTTAAATGTCTTTCTCCCCAAACTGATTCCCAAACCCACTATGCTCTGGGGAATATTGTCTCCCCCAAAGCTGTCCTCCTGATCCATAGCTGCCTGAATCTCTGGGGTGGCGCAAGCCCTTAGTAGGTGATGCCAACAGGGTTTCACAGTCCACTACATTCAGGGACTTCTGGAACCACTGTCCCAAATTCCTAATGTTAGCAGATCCCCGGGTCGCTAGATCAGCTCCACTGAGGGGGACCGTTACCTGTGTGGTTTCTGTGGGTTTTCCCTGAGCATCCCGAGTGACAGGTCCGCGTGATTGCGCTCACCTAAGGCACCAGGGTCCTTTCCTGATCTGACTTAGGGTCTTCAGGAGATGGCTCCCCTGCATCCTCTGGATCTCCCCACATCTCCCCACCCCAGATCTCTCCTGGATTGAAGGGGATGTCTGGATCCCTGGCTTGGTCTCCCTGGATAACAGCTGCTACTTGCAGGTTGCGCTCCTGGAGTTCCTTTTTTAAACAGTTAATGGTATTTAGACAGGGGCCATGGTTGACCTTGGCTCCCTTCTCGGCTTGGTCTTTAGCCATTGTCTTCACCAGTTTTTGCAAGGCTTCTCAGCTAGCCTTTTCTTGGTCCAATAATTCCAATTGTTGGGCATTGTCTTGATTTATTTTTCTCAATGGCTCATTTTCATTTTCCAAGTTCCAAGACAACCCCTTTAGAGTCTGATTACTGGTTTCCAATTGAACACATCTATCTTTTAGAATTTGGATTAGCTCCTCCTTTTCCTCA
>NW_005841940.1:2779000-2779618 GCF_000455745.1 Alligator sinensis
TACCCACTTATCTTCTTGGCCTCCTGCTCCAATCTTAGGGGTTTTTTCCCTAAACAAAGACATTTTCCTCAACATGCCTCAAGCCTGTCAGTTTCCTTGAGCCCTTGCGCTCCCAACCAACTCTGCCCCTGCAGTTCTACAACCAAATCCCTTCCTTGGGATATGTCCACCCCCTTGGGTGACTACTAAATCCAGACCCTCCTTGGGTCTGCCCACCCCCTTGGGTGAGTCTAAATCCTAGCCCACCCCCTTGGGTGACTTCCAAATCCAGACCCTCCTTGAGTCTGCCCACCCCCTTGGGTGACTATTGCCCACCCACCTCCGTGGACGTGGGTTCTATCTGGAGACACAGTCTCCCCAATTACCAATCTGCTAATAATCCTAGAATAACGCCGGTGTTCTCCACCAAATAATGTTGGCTACAAATGTTCAACTCAGGATCCTTAAAATTCTGGTTTATTAGGCGGACTGAAACTCTGAAATGAGTCAAATCATAAACCTTGGGGCTGGTCCCCCCCCACACACACATACACACACAGAGTAGCAAGCTACAGAGTCAGGTATACCTATCCTACAAGCGCTGGAGTCTGCCGTCAATGGCCAGTCGAGGCTTCTTTC
>NW_005841940.1:2779798-2781144 GCF_000455745.1 Alligator sinensis
AACGTGGTTGGCCTCCCCCCCCCCCCCCCCCCCTCGGTGGCTACTGGATGGGATCTGTCAGCCCCAGGGGTCATTCGCATGAATGTGCAGGTTTGGGAGTCCGTTGATGAATTTTGAATAGGGCTCTGGGAGTGGTCGATCTGGAGATATTCAGCCCAAAAGTTGGTCCCGGGTGTTGATTAACTCAGGCCAGGGCTTCTAGCCCTTGATCAGTGAGGTTTAGAGATTTCCCAGTTGTTACATTGTCTTCTATTGAGTTCTTCTTTGGTTGATCTGCAGCTTCCCAGGTGTTAATTGGTGCCTGCTACTATGTTACACATTCAATCACTGATCCACTCTCCCTTTCAGGGGCCAGCCTGATACAGGGAAGGGCAGTTTGATTCCTGCCCTTGTTAACATTGTTACAATGTATAACTCACTTATGAAACTAAATACATTCTGTTGAAAGATGAAAGGTGAGGAGTATAAAATATAAGCTACAAATGCCATGGCACACAAATAGATAAAAATACCAAACTACAAGGGGAGATACAAAATGCACACGTACAAATTTTAAAACACAATTCCTTATCTTAAAGTGAAAGAGAGAGGAAGGAAGAAAAGGTAGAAAAAGAGAAACATATCCAAAGAGGGGAGAGCAAATGCAGGCAAGAGGAAAAGGGGGCTTTCTGCTACATGCTCACCAACTCTTAAAAAAATATTTAACCAAACAACGGCCTTAATTCAAATCCTCTGTAACCTTAGTTAAAGCTGGGTGTGTATTTATGCTTATTTATTCAAACACTTCGTTTTAAGTACGTGCTTAAGCACCTGGCTCAATCAGGACCACAGACACTTGCTAAAGGTAACACTCTTTAGCTTGGCAGATAATTCACTAGACACCCCTCATCTCTCTAAAGAAAAAGTTACAGATGGCAGCAGTTTTAATTTAATTGCAAACCATTCCATACTGTTCCTTGTCTAATCTATTACCAAACTACATAATCAACCCTGCCACACATCTGCAAGGCATAGCACCCTAAACTGCCAAAAGCAGGGGGACAACTGCAGTCATTTGTCCTGCTGCTTCAAGGATTAAACTACACTGGAGAGATTCAAGGAAGAGGGCCACACCCCCCACTACAGAGGAAGGCAAACCCCCCCCAGTCTGTACCAATCTGACCAGGAAGCAAAAATCCATCCAGGCCCCAAATGTGGCAACTTGTCTGACCCTGACCAGAGGGGCGAGATCCTCTACCTCTACCTAGGAAACCCTGGAGTTTAGTCCCAGTAGGAGCACTGGTACACCCCACTCAGGTTCCCCAGCCTTGGCTGCAGTCAACCCCAATGCTTCTGAGGAAGGCAAA
>NW_005841940.1:2781163-2789035 GCF_000455745.1 Alligator sinensis
CCCCAATCCTGATATAGGTAAAAATAGGAGGGGGAAAAAATTCCTTCCCAGCCCCACTTGGAAAGGGAGCATGTGAAATACCCATAGCACAGGCATAGGTACTTCTAGATCATCTCTGACCAATGTCCATCCAACCTTTTCCTGAAAACTTCATATGGGAAAGGTTCCCTACAACTTCCTTAAGCAGTCTATTCCAAACCCTCCCTAACAGTGAACAACTTTTCCTGATACCCAATCTAAACCGATTCTACTACAACTTCAAGCAATTGGCCCTTGTCCTGATCTATGCAGCAAAAGAAAGAAAGGTGTTCTCAATCTTCTTTGTAGCAGCCCTACAGATACGCACAGACAGCAATCATGTCCCCTCTTAGTCATCTTTTCTGCAAGCTGAACATGCCTTGTCCTTCGGCCTCTCTTCATTTGGTTTGCCTTCCAAGCCTTTATCATTTTTGCTGCCTGCCTCTGGACCTTCTCTACCTGTTCCACATCCTTTTTTAAAATGCTAGTACCTGCTTGTCCAGATACATTTCACATGGAGTTCCATGTTCCAGGTTGAGAACAGCAAAGCAGGTTCACTTGTAGGTACGGGCTGCTCCGTGCAGGCGTGACACCTAATTTCCATTCAATATTTGTGACGGTACATCAGTTGGGGGTGTGACTACATTTAAGCAAGGTGCTTGAGCCTGGGCACAACTACAATGGTATAATTTCCTATGGGAATGTGCCATCCCAGTTTAAAACTATTCATGCCAGCATAACCATATGCATGTTAGGAGAACGGTTACACTAACTAAACCAGCAAACGAATGATACTAGTTTAGACAGAGCACGATAACTTGAGGGTACTGACAAAGCCTCAGGCACCCTCAGACCATATACTTAGACATATCCTCACAGTGGAGGGCAATCCTAGACTGGACAAGCACGTAGCTGGGGTTGTCTGACCCCAGTGCTCTTTTCTGCCCAGACTCAATGACCTACTAAGGTCCCTTCCAACCCTACAAAAATCATCTATAGATTTCATAGACTTTAGGGCTGGAAGGGACCTCGAACATCATGAAGTCCAGGCCCCTGCCCCAGGGGCAGGAAATCAGCTAGGGTCAAAGGACCCCAGCAAGATAAGCATCCAAGCGTTTCTTGAATGAGTACAGAGTAGAAATCCTTTACTCCCCCGCACGTCAAAACCATATTGTAAATATAAATGGAGTTTAAGCAGCTGCTTGCTCGAGCATCCAGTTTACTCACTCGCTCTTTGTGCTCCAGGCACATCTCACGTGGCGCTTCGCGGTCCGCGGCTGAGAACAGGGGAGCCGCTGGCTTGCGGCGTGCAGGTGTGGCACCGACCAGCAAACGTGCATGGGAGAGAACGCGTTTCGGTGGGAAAGCACCTCCTCGGCCACCACGAGGATGCTGCTGGCAGAGGGGATCGGGGAGAAGCTGGCACAGGCCCCTCGTGGGAAGGGAGGTCAAGTACGGTGGGGAGGTGGGGGAGAGGACAGAGCCGCGGGCCGGGCCGCCCAGCACCCGGAGGCAGGCTCCTGCCTCCCGGAGCCGGGGCTGCCCCCAGCACGCGGGGCCCGGGGCGGCAGAGCGAGGCCTGATGCTGCCCCCGGCCCCTCCCCCTCCCCGGCCCTTTGTGCAGCCCCCGGGGCCGCTCCGCTCCGCTCCGCCACGGCAACCTGCTCCAGGGTCTCTAGAGCCCGGCACACCAACAACGCGCGCTCTCATTGGCTCAACCGCGGCTCCATAACCAGCCAATGCAGAAGCCGGATGCTGAGCGCGGCTCCAGGAGGCGGGACTTCCGGGAGGGGAGGGGCCTTGAAGTTGAGGGGGAGGAGCCAGGGTGGTGGTGGGTGGAGAATGGCTTCGTGCTCTGCTTGGGCTCGTGGCAGCCCGACCTGGGCAGGCAGCCAGCAGCTGCACCCCTTGCCCCTGCGCCTCCCTGGCACTGGGAGGCGCATGAGGGTGTCAGAGATGCCGCTGTCATCACAGCACCCCAATGCCATCGGGTCAGACTCAGCCGGCCCCATGCGCCACTGTGTATAGTATCTGGACTTGTGGTAGAGGATCTGATCATTTATTAGATCCACTAGATTTTTGCAAAAAACAAAACAAATTCTTTGCAAAAATCTAGTTGGTCTAATAAAAGATATCACCTCGACCACTCATCCTGATTCCTTTGGCCTCTAGACCATACGGCTACAACCTGGATGCCTGATACTAGTTATAGCAGGGGTGGGCAATTATTTTGGGCAGAGGGCTGCTTACTGAGTTTTGGCAAGCCATCGAGGGCCACATAACTGGCAGCCCAGGGCAGTTAAATATTAATTTTCTAAATTTTTTAGGGGCCCCGCAGGCCGGCCGGATAGAATGGCCTGGCAGGCCACATCCGGCCCCCGGGCTACATTTTGCCCACCCCTGGGTTATAGTATTCATCCACACCTCATTTTAGAGTTGTTGAATTTTTAGCAAAAAAAAGTTTATTTTCTAAGTGAAAGAGGTGTTCACAAAAACATTAGCAGTTTCACTAAACAATCCTTCTCTCTGGCTTGCTCCGTTTTCACCATCTTTTAGCTCTTATGATGGTCTTGTGCTAGTTCCCCCGTCGCCACAAATCTTCCAGTGTAGACGAATCAGATTTCCAATAGCATCCAAATGCTCCACCCTGGACTGATGCAGCCTCGTGGGCTCAAGATGCGCCTGTTCACAGGATGTTAGGGCACCAGGACATGCCACCTGGTCCAGGGTATTGCTTTGGCATCAGCCTGTCACCATGTCTTGCTGGGTGTCCTGGCATCAGGGCTTCTTTCTTTTCCTAACAGGGACCATCAAGCTCCCATACTCTTGTTACCATTCCCTTGTTACCTAGCCCCTCTCATGGTCCATCTCTGTGACTTTGTTCCTCCTGGCTTCAGCTACAGCCTTGCTGCAGTGCTCTACCTCAGCACTCTCTCCTCTGCCTAGTCTTTTCTGAACTCTTCATAAAGGTCCAACTTCATCAGAAACCCCGTCTCTCAAACGCCAAACTTTATCGTCTTTCTTCCTGATCCTTCTCACCTTCCCTCTTTCTCAATCCTTAACCTTCACAGAGAAGCTTCACTTTTTCCCAGAAATATTATGCCACTGTTTATTGTATGTATTCACACCTTATTTCAAAGAGCGATTGAATTTTTAGCAAAAATGTTTATTTTCTAAGTTGAGGTATTAACAAAAGTAACAGATTTTAACAGTTTCACTAAAAAATCCTTCTCTCCAAATTGCTCAGTTTTCACCATCTTTTAGTTCTTATGATGGTATTCTGCTAGTTCCCCTGTCACCACAAGTCTTCCAATGTAGATAAGACTCCAATTTCCAATGTAAAAAACAAGCAACATTAAAATCAAATGTAAAGGAAAACATTTCAGGCTTTCTTGCATACAGCCACCTATTTCCCCCTACAGGCAAGCAATAGGTATTACCACTGAAACATAAGTTACTGCATTCAGGTTACTCCACTAGAGGCTGCCTAGCTTGAGAAAACAAAGTCACCAGGAAACAGGACTGAACTATACAAGGATTTAATTAGCTGAACAGTGTGATTGAATTAGCAGCGGACAAGGTGTGCTAATTCATGCTGCAGTCTGTAACTACATCTTCACTGCATTACCAGCTAAAGCATCAGCAACACTGGAGTCTCAAACCCACGTCTTCTGATAGGCCAGTTAGTTTGAGTTTAAAGCACTCTGAAAACAAAGATTTTTGTGTGGGAATGAGAGAGGTTAGGGACAACATTATGCCTCAAACTAAGAATGCAGTGATGATGAACTCTTATTTTATGTGCACATAGTATTGTGTAGTTTTATATCACTATGTGAATGTCTTGTAATAAGCCAGAGGGCCTTCCACTTATTTCAGTCAAGATTTTAAAATCAATTTGAAGTACCACTAGAAGGCATATTGTAACTTGCGTATTACACAAGAGCTCTCTCTAGTCAAGTGCCTAATGGCATCTGAAACATACAGATCAAAGCTTTAGTCATGTTTTGGCCTTGGATCTTTGATCTCTTTCAAAAAAGACCTTCCCTCAGTGCCATTTTTGTTGCTGGTTATTAAATATATTCAATAAACCTAAAGTAAGTGATTCTTTTATGATAAAATAATCTAAAGGGTGATTAGAAGATGAACATATCTGATAGTTATTTGCTGAAGTATGTGAAATAAGATGATACTCTCTGTGGCAGTGCACTGTGTGTGCCTGCTACTTTAAGGGCCTGGAGTTGGCAGCCTCCAGGTGCCTGACGAGGGCAGCCATTTTAGAGGCAAGGGCTGCCTATATAAACAGTGCAGTTTGGCTGCAGGAGGCCAGGTAGCAACATTGCTTGGCTGGAGGGCTGCTGAGAATAACCTGGAGGTAAGGGGGAGCTGCAAGGGGATGGTAAGGAGGCTCCTGGTCCTGGGCATGACCTGAAACTGCACCCTGTTGGGAGTGGGTGGCCTGGTGGGGCTCTCAGTGATGTGGGAGCTCCCAGGAAATGCTAGGCCAGTTATCACCCTGGTGAAAGGTGGGTTGGGGTGCCTTAACCCCTAGCTCCTACCACTGGGTGGGTAACCCTATGTTTGGAGGGGCCCAGAGGGTGGACCCCAAGAGAGAGAGTGATGAGGGTGTGGTGCTGTGGTGAACCCTGGGAGAAAGGGGGTAGTGGTGCAGTGAGCCCGAGGGGAGAGAGTGAGGGGCTAGAGACCCAGCCCAAAGGAGAGAGTACCCTTGACTGGCCCAAGCTGGGGCCAGGACCAAGAAGGTCAAAAGGGCCGGGGGCCCACCGCGAGGGATGCCCAAGAGCTGGGGGCCTGCGGTCCTGACTGGCCTGGAGGTGGACCAGGGCAAGTGGCTGAAGGTCCCGGGGGGACCATGCCTGAGAGGGGAAGGTAGCTTTGGGGGGGCTAGGTCGCCTGGATGATGGCGGAGAGGCTGCCTGATCGGAAGGATCATAGAGGGGTCCTGTATGGAAGATTCTGGGGCCCAGTGTGGGGCCGGTGATTATGTGAACACCATGATGCCATCTGTGAGGCTTGGGCTGCGGTATTGGGGAGGTAGGAGCCGCAGAGAGCGCCCCTGGGCATCGGGGCACCAAATGGGTAGCCTCCTGCTTAATTGACACCTTAATTGAATCAATTAACATCAAAGGCGTGGCAGGAGAGATAGGCGGGCGGTTGCTCAGAGACAGGTGGGCGGGCCATGGAGATCGGCCCCAAGGTGGCCCCCTGTGTCTCACTTATTCCTCATGGAGTAATGAGTATCAAGTTGTTGTAACTGTATCCATGTTAGCAACTAGCAGCAGATTCTAGCAACAGCACAGAGGTTGAAATATTGTCTCAGTCATGTGTGGTCTGTGACAGAAGATGGGAGAAGGGAACTATGCAGGAAACTGTGCTACAGAAACCCCTCAGGGTTAGGTCCAGTTTTGGATGCAGGAGAGATAGCAAGGGTGCTTCAACTCAAGCTAGCAGGAACTTTTTGAAGGAAGATTTTGTAAGTATTGTACTTCTTTAAATCTAAAGAGCCTTTAATCACTCTGCAGCCACACCAATTATGCTACAGCCATCTATCTCAACCTAAGTGGTATAAGGAGAAATACCCTTGATCTCCAATGTACACATTACTTAAAAATAAACTCTAACTTCAGACTTGGAAGGAAAGATAAGCCCCAGTACATACACTCCATATAACCTAAGAACTGCTTGGGTATGCATAAATATTACAGCAGATTCTCTATACTTCTGGCAGCATAACTTCAAAAAGAATCATTATTTCATATTTGAATTCTAGTGGTGTCCTTAAGCTTGATCAGCTCTCATTGTGTTGGTTGCTGTGTAAATACATAGGAAGAACAGTCCTTGTCCCCAAGACTTGGAATAAAAGAAAGTCGTCTGTATTTTATATATTACACCATGACCCATCTAACACAGTCTAGTAAAGGTAAGTGCATTTGGATTTGCAAACACATCTGTCCTGAGATCTTGAAAAATAAATAGACATCACGGACACTTAGAAACATTGGCTCAGCTCAATCAGTAGCTGATCCTTCAAGATCTGAATATTTAGGAACTGTAAAAAAAAAAAAATCTCCTCTTGCTGACAAGTAGGGAGGATCAAATGCTAGGCAGCCACTTTCTAAGGCCAGCTGAACAAATTGGAGGTGGTATATGGGAGCAGTCAAAATAATTCCTTTTCAGGTGTAGGCCTACCTGGGATATTTGCTGTTTCTAGAGTAACAAATCTTTAGAAATGTTACAGGAAAGAAGAAAATGTTTCCAGGTTCCTTGTTTCAGGGGTGTAGGTTGTAGCCATGTTGGTCGAAGGACATGGGTGTGGCAGGGCACTTGGTGGTGCCTGCAGGTGTTTGATTTTTGGTGGCCATTTTAGGACTCTGGCTGCCTCTTATAAACAAGAGCAGCCTGCTGCTGAGGCAGGTGAGAAACATCACCTGGCTGAGCTGCTGCATGGGAACATCTTGCAGATAGGAGCAGGAGGCTCTGGTCCAGGGTATGACCTAAAACTGCACCCTGCCAGGAGTGGGTGGTCTGGTGGGACTCCCAGTGGTGTGGGAACTCCAGAAAAATGCCAAGCCAGTTACCACCCTGGTGAAAGGGAGGGCTGGGGTTAAGGTGCCCCTACCCACACCTCAGGTGGGTTATATGAACCATCTAATCCAGGGAAGGCCAGATAAGCTTCTTGAAGTGCCTGAGCCTGCTGGGGTGAGTGACCCCATGGGGCCAGGCATACTTTGTGAAGCACCTGAGCTGGGAATGGGGGACCCTGATCCCTGAGTGCAGGCAGGAGGCTTAGACCTAACCCAAGGGACCTGACTGGTCAATGCTGGGGCCAGGACCCAAATAGGAGTCAAAAGGACCAGGGGCCCACCGTGAGGGATGCCCATATAGAGCAAAGAAGCTCAGGGTCCTGACTGGCCTGAGATGGGGCCAGGGCTTAAAGGGAAGCCGAAGGTGCCAGGGAAGGGGCCACAGCTAATGAGCGAAGGGGGCGGTTGAGTTGGCTGCCTGAGATGTTATCTGCGAGGCTTGGGCAGCGGTGTAGGGGTTGAATGGAGCTGTGGATAGCCCCCACAATATTGGGGTGTATCATGGACAGCCTCCTGCCTAATTCTCACATCAATATTATTACATCAAGGCATGGCAGACAAGTGAGGTGGGTAGCTGACCTCTAGACATGGGGCAGACGGTGCTTGCACTGAGCATGAAAGCTTGCCCCAGTCACAATAGGCAGACAAGGTTCTTTGGGTAAATCTGTTGTTTTTGTTGTTGTGTTTTTTGGTTTTTTTTTTTTTGTTTTTTTTGTTTTTATTAGACCAACTATTAATAAAAGATATTGGGTTTACCCAAAGAACCTTGTCCAGCTTCCCTTGGTTTTTCTATATGCTGCAACAAGGTGCTGTAATTCCAGTTTGACTTTCCTGTGAGAGTTTTTTCTCAAGTACTAAAAAACAAATGACAGTATCCTTCTCTAAAATAGCTAGTAGTCATTTTCTTGCGCGAACATAGAGTATATTCAGCCCTAGTTGTTTACAAAGCAGGAGAGGACAGTGATTTAATAGTTATCGACTGTGACCTCCCTACCTCTTCCCAAAGTCAAATAAATGGCGCACATACTCGGGTCAAGAGGAAAAAAACAATCCACCCCCAACTCTCATGCACTTCAGATGAATTTTCTAACTACCCTCTTACAAAATATGCAAAGTCCACAAATTAGAAAGCTTGGTCTCAGTAAGTTTCTTGATCCAGCTCTTCCACTCTGATTTTGCTTAACTATGGGATGTTTTGTCATGGCAGTACAATGCTGCAGACAGAAAGCTACAAATGAGGAGCTACAAAACA
>NW_005841940.1:2789070-2793306 GCF_000455745.1 Alligator sinensis
AGCCAATAGGGCCCAGCAACTGACCTGTGATATGACAGAAAAACAGGAATGACCCTTAGAAAATTCAGGACTGTTGTCATGCATCCCCATTTGTCCCCCCATGAAACAGGGCAGTTCCTAGAGACTGCTTTGCAAACCAGAATTAAAACCTGAGGGTCAGTAAAAAAACAAAACACAAAAAAACAAACAAAACCCCCCCCCCCCAAAATGTTCTCAGCTTGTTACAATTTGTTCATCCCTCATAAGGCATGGACAGGGCTGTCCCCCTCCATAGCAACCGGGAAGGTTATAGCTATCATGTGCAGTGCTACAGAATTATTGGAGTATGCAAGTTTTAAATGTAATTGAAGAGCCCTCCTGAGGAACTACATAGACACTCATGTCTCCCAAAGTTGGAAAGGCTGAAAGAGAATGACAGCGAGGAGGCAAGAGCATTGTTATAACTCAATTAATTCACTAACAACGTTCCTTGAAACATTGTATTGATCAGATAAGCCCCAGACCTATTAAACCTGCATTTGCTATTTTATTTAGCGCACAGGGGTTTTGAAACAATGGAAGAGTTTTCTTGCGCTTTTAAATATTAACAAGTAAAACCAAATTCACTTTTTCCGTACATGAAAGGGGAAGCTTCTAGCGCTCTTCACATCCAGATTCTGGATTGTGCATACAATTAAAAAGGATTCTATGAGTGATGAACAATAAATTTAGTTTCTGTTTTATATGTAACTCAATGTTGGCAAAAATGCTAAGACTGTGAATGATTCTAAGAGAATGACTAAGACTGATCCTGCAACCACTTATGTCCCTCAGCAGCTTCACTGATTTCAGTGCAACAATGCACATGCCTAAGAGTTTGCAGGACTGAGACCTTTGAAAGTGACTATAAATGAAAGTTAATTTAACATGTCCACTTTTATTATCCCAGTTGAGTGAAATGCAAAATTAAGGAAATACTGCACATGAAAATTAGGCTTTTTCAGATTTAATATCATGTATGATCCAGTTAAGTGATTAACTGAATGGTCCCAGGGAGCATTTCTCCCTATTTGGAGAAATGGACATTAGGGTAAAAGCAGTAGAGCCCTGGGCTTAAGGAGAAAAACATCGGCACTACAAGTAATTAGTGGGCACATCTATGTGAGATGCTAGTGGTTACTGTGCATTTATCTAGTACTTGTATAAGCAAGTACCAAATAAATGCACAATAACTGGAGATACTGTGCAGCAGCACCAACAAATGTCTTTTAAGTGACGCTACTGCATAGTAGCTTAATAATACTGCGCAGTAGCAAATTAGCACTGTTAGTGCTGTGATGTGCTACTGTGATACTGTATATGCAGTATTATTTGGCTACTGTGCAGTTAGCATCTCATGTAGACATGCCCAGTTATGTGCAAATTCATCATCTCCTCTCTGGGGAATATAACACACTGAAGATATTAGCCACAGAGCAGCAGCAGAGGATGTGTTCTCATGCACCCTGTGGCAGGATTTACAAGAAGTATTTTGGACTAAGAGACAGCTGACAGAGACTGAAACTAATCATTTGCAGAATGAACAAACATTTTCCTGAGCACCATGTCCTATGGCATGTTCTGATTCTGCCATAAGTAATTCTTTAACTTGCACACATCTTTCTCCCCCACCCATGAACTGATGTTAAGGTACAGAACTATAGTGAATTTTCATGGGAACAACCATCTGTGCAGGTGAAGTAGAGCAGAGATTAAGGCAGAGTTTTGAGGGGAGCCCCACACACCATTCCACACTGTTTTAGAGGCATGTCCTCCAGAATAGTCTTCTCTTTTCTGAAAAGGTCATGGAGTGAAAATGGAAATTAGAAATGAAAGCTCTAGTTCTCCTTCTCCTCATCCCCTGCCACAGCAGAAATAACCAAATACTGTGTGTTAGACTATGATCCAGTGCCAAACAACATTTAGGGACTTTGGAAGTAGGACAGCCTGCAGAAATATGTTCCCAGTCAGGAGACTAACTGGTGGAGAAATTAAGGCAGTAGTTTTCACACTAATGGCCCACGGACCATCAGAACAGAGAAAGCATATCATAAGCATGACAGCAAAGTGGAGAGGTAAGGTTTGTTCTTTCTTTCACATCAGCCTGCAAGATGAACATAGCTAGAGAATCTTTGCCACTATCTGTAAAGTAAATCTCATAATAGAAACAAACAAGAACTGCTTGTTGTTAAAGGACATGTCTACAAACTCTGTTTAACTGGCCCCAAGTGAGCAGGCTTTCTGATATCAAAGTTGTGACTTTCAGCCAGAAACCATACAATGATTTCAGACAAGGCTCAAACCATTGATAACTGGATGCATGTGAAACAAAGGCCCTCAGCTGTTACATTCAAACCAGTTTGGCTGATAATGCAACTTTGAGCTGTTTGTGCACAGAAGATAAACACAGCAGCAAATCACATGAGTGGAAATGAGGATGGGTACAAATCATAATTTGAAACAAGTAGGTGGAGCTGGTCATCCTTGAATTGCATCTCCCAGAGGATATTTATAGGTGTCGAGAAGAATCACAAGAAAGTCATCACAGTTCCATTCTTGCCGATCTGCCATGCTTCCAGTGGATAAAAACGGATAAGAATCCTTTGTGGGAGGAAGAAGAGAGAACACAAGAGAAAAGGAAAAGTGATTATAAAATGGAAAGTTATCTCCAGCAAGTTCTCAGCAAGCCAGAAACACACCACTAAACGCAGCTCTCAGTAGTTTATAATTAAAGGCTGGAATTGAAAAGGATCAGGAGCTGGATGCTTTATGGGAGAACGTCTGCATGGATTCTAAAGTCTTGTCACTGCTAGTAGATAGTCAAACTTTTTCAACCATCCACTTATCCCCAGAACTTTGTAAATTCTCGTTACTATAGCATTCAAGTGCCTCACAGTCTTCAATATACAGTACAGTTGCATCATACGTGCATTTAACTTGTGCAAATTCAACTATACGCGGGGGGGCCCTTGAGTTTGCGGCGGCAGCGGGAGCTTTTGGCAGCATGGTGGTATGTCATCCTCATGCCACCCTGGTGAGAGAAATAACATTTCCCTGTGTCCATTTCACAGAGGAGGAACTCTGGCATACAGTCTGAGTGACTTGCCCATGCTTACACACTGCCTGTTGAAAAGCATGGACTTAAAGCCAAGTCTCACCAGCCACGCACCCTTACCACTGGGGCATTTGTCTTTAGTAATCAGTTAGCAACCAGAATAGGAGAATCCTATTCATCCAGCCATAAGAAGAAAGCCATTCAACTGTCACATCTCCTCTTCTGGTGTCACACCAACACAGCTCTATATGTAATGTCAAGATCCTGCCTCATGAGCAGCAAGGCCATCTTTTAAGTCCCGTCAATTTAAAGACAACCCTTGCTATTTGTGCCCCTCTATTTTGACCTAAGATTTTACCTTTCAGTCCCCAAATTTGGGGCAGTCTTAGAGAGCCACGGTGGGAACAAGGAAGATATTGTGCTCTAACGGGAAGGGATTGCAAGAAATGACTGCTTTGGACCAGCCAGCAGAAAAAGGCCCTCAAAGCCTCTGGCCAACTTCCCCTATTTTTGCTCAAACATGGACCTTGGACTGAAGCTCCACAGCACTGAGCCGGCTCTCCCTGGGGCACTGCCCTGGTCCCCCTGGGCCCAGGTCCCTCTACTGCGCTCACCTGTCAGGGCCAAGCCCCAGCTCCTTGGTGAGGACCTCGAAGAACTTGGCGCTGTGCCCTCGGTTCTGCTCAGCGGAGCCCACCACCCCGATGGAGGAGACCAGCAGCTGGGCGCAGGGTGCGGCAGAGCCCCCGATCACCATGGGCAAGCTGCTCTTCACTGTGACGTTGACCCTCTGCCATGCAGGGAAACAGTCACCAGGGAGGGAAGGGAGCAAGGCTGGTGGGCCTGGGCTCAGAGGAGGAATCGGTGCCCTGGGCAAGCAGGGCACACTCCCCTTCTGGGCAGCACCCCCGCCCATCTAGCTCATCCTCAGGGTCCCCTGGCACCTGCCCAACAATGCTCCCCCCCCAGGCTGGGGCTCTGCTGTGACTCACATCCACGGGCTTGCCCAGGATGGAGGCCGCGGCGGCGCACAGCTTCTGCCCCAGGTCCGGGGCCAGCTGCGCGGCCGGGAGGCTGGTCTCCAGGTCCAGGAAAGGCATCGGGAGAGAGAGGATGGCGCTGAGCCGCGGCGAGGACGAGCAGGACAAGGAGCGGCCGCTGCT
>NW_005841940.1:2793330-2797770 GCF_000455745.1 Alligator sinensis
CGCCCCGCCCCGCGCCGCGCCCCAGCCTGACACGGGCACAGTGGGGGGCGTTTGGGGTTGACATGAAGTTGAGCCCACCTCCAACCTGGGGTGGACGCGTGTCAGGAATACCTTGCAGCTCGGTGTTTCAGGCCCACGTCCTTAACAGCAAAAGGTGGCAAGAATCACCGAGAAAAGATGCTGTATTTTTTTTTTTTTAATCAGACATACGTTATACCGCCTTCTAACAAGGCACTTTGGCAGCTGTTGAATCTGCGAAGTAGATGTCTGATACAGGCTAAATAGCTATAGGGCGAACAAATCCCGCTCTGGGTTTTCTAGGAAGAATAAGCGCCAGTATTACCGTACAACATATGCCAGAGCTGCCTGACCGGCTCTAATCGGTGTCCACAGGATCCCTCAGCTCATCTCGTGGCAGAGAGTGCTGGCTGGTGTGTTGTGCTAGGTGTCCCCTTCTGGGTATCCTGTTATTAAGCTATGATCTCACCCCCCTTCCTGTTTTCTTTCTTTGTCCTCCAGAATTAGTTGATGTGTCCACAGTGGTCAGCCTTATAAAGGGAGGCTTATCATATTTTGTGACAGGCCTAAGCCCATGATCTTTCAGCACATTCAATAGGCCTGACTGGCTCTAAGGATGGCTAGAGCCACATGAATGAGTTCTAGTAAATGCTCGTGTTTCATGTTAACAACAATAAAAGTATATCAGGCAGTGTATTTACAAGACTTGCACAGAAGATTGGATACTTCATGTTGTAGAAGTCACCAAAAGTTGGTTTTTCAGGCCTACCACACCGCAGAAAGAGCAATAGCCTCATTATTTTTAGCATCAAACCTTAAGTAAGAAGGGCATAGGAGGTTAAAACAGAAAGCATACCAAAGGAAGGAATATCTCTTGGGCAGCCCACAAGAGTGGCTCTGGCAATTAAGGAGTAAGCAAGCAAAATAAGAAAAAACATGAGGCTAAGGAAGCTAAAATGCCCCAGAGATAGAAAGCTTCTACAAAGAGAAATGCAGGGCCTGTGTGTGTTTGTGGAGGTGGGAATGATGACTCACTCCTTCCAAAATTACCAAAGGGCAGAGAAGCCGTCTGGCAGCATGAGGCTTATGTAAAGGACTGGGAATAAAGATAAGGAGCATAGCAATGTCTGCTTTTGAGGGTGGGAGAAAGAGGGGGGGAAGCACTTTCAAGGCTCAGAAAAAACAGTGATGAAAGGAAAAAAACAAGTCTAATTTTAAAATGCCCTGCTGCGGTTCTCTTTCAAGTTCTTTCCCTTTGGCAAGGAGCAACTACACAGGGTGGAGAAATTTGGGATTGGATGTAACCCCCCCCCCCCCCCCCAAAAAAAAAAAAAAAAAAGTCTGATGATGAAACAAACATCATGTTTCCTCCTATTTCCTCATCTTCCACAGCAGCACAGATTGTATTTGCTTCTTCAGTTGTGCGTCAATTTGGGCACTGTTCAGATCCTGGGCACTTGTGCTTCTCAGAAGAGTTCAAATCATTTCCCACAGCTTCCTCTATCCATTTGCACCACTCCTATTATGGGCCTAGCCTCCAAGTCACAACTTGCTCCTACAGGCAGGAGGGAGGGAGAGACAGAAAGAGAAAAAGAGAGAGAGCATAAGAGCAGCAAAACCTGTTACAGCAACTTACAGAGAGGAAGTAATTTCCTATATATATGAGCAGCAGAATCCTCTCTTTCATTAACTTGCAACTGCCACAAGTGAGAAGAGAATTTGTTGAGCATCAAAAGGATAAGACACTCCAGTTCCTGGGTATATGCACAAGTCTAAATGGATTGTGTGTATCCTCCCTGTAATTTACATGATGCTTATTGCAAAAATGACATCTGAGCTGGTAAAAGCCAATGTGGAGGTAATGAGCCAATTTCTCTGCCAGTCTAACTCAGCTGGCTTTAGTAGATTTTTCATAGATTCATAGATGCCAGGGTTGGAAGGGACCTCAACAGATCATCGAGTCCAACCCCCTGTCTAGGCAGGAAAGGGTGCTGGGGTCAGATGACAGTTATATTCAGATTTATTCAGATTACAGTTACAAAGGCAGAAAGTTTGGTTCAGTGGTTATAGCAGTTCTCCCTTGTATTAACACATGGTCAGTAAGAAGGTATGTAACTGCCTTGTCCATTCAAAATCAGAATTACAGAGTCAGTTGTTTTCCTTTCCCTGTCAAAATTCGACTTGCGGGATGACACTTCCTCTGAAGGGAAGCAGTACTCCCTTGAAACATCTGGAAGAAAGGTGCAGGCTGCTCTGTGGTTGGTACTCCAGTGCTGAGAGGAGGTACAAACCCTTCACTTTAAGTGGTGTACCTGTCACCTGATGAAGTTCCTGGCTGGTATTTAGCAGGCTGGGAGCAGGAAGAAGATTCCCTGTAAGAAGAAAGCCCACTGTGACCTCTCCTGCTTCTCAGGGTGGGCTTTTATTGTAATCCCAAGCACCAATGTTCTGTTGAGGTTCACTTACTCGTTAGGATTCAGATTCTTCATGGGAAAGATAGAAAAAAATATAAGGAGGAGGAATAGCATGAAGGATGATACAAGGAATATGAGGAAAGTGGCACAGAATTGGGGCTGTATCAGTTGTGAGCATCATCCTAGACTGGTTTGTAGCACTCATCCTTTTTATGAGGTCTCTGACTTACTGGAGCCTGCTCTCCCTTTCAGTCATGTACGGCTGTGTTGGACTCTCATTCCCATCTCCAGGAGAGCAGAACTGCCCACTGTACAGTCCTCAGACATTGCAGACTATTTCTTTTCTTTTTCCTAGAACTGTATGTTTCCCCATCATGCTCCTGTACTTGCTGACAAGAGCTCTATGTCAGGACCCAGGGCAGCTGGCCAGCAGTTCTCCCTGACTCCCACCCGGGCAGTTAAGGGTCCGTTAGGCGGGTACTTGTGACGCATGGAGTGGAATTAATTAGGTGGACGCTTATTGGTTGCAAAGCAAGATTATTTACTCACGCCGTCAAGGTGGTGAATAGTGGAGGTCAGAGATACTTGGTTAGTTACAGTTTATAGGTCGTAGGTCGGTCTGCATAAGAGTTCGGTGGTCGGGCAGAGAAAAGGTCGGGCCGGCAGGTCGTTGATTTACGTCTGAGATTAGGTCGAGACGCGAGGGGGCCACTGGCAAGTGATCAAGTTGTCAGTTACTCTGATACGTGTGATCAGAGGTCTCCAAGGTTCGTACGGAGGTCCCCCTTCTTCACGGAAGTGAAGACGGGTTTTGTTTGTATAATAGCCAATTGGTTTTTGCCACGTCATAAATTTAATTAGAATCGCCAATTATCTAGTGGTCTTCGCTTGGATATTATCCTAGGGTTACTCCTTGTTTTCTTTGACCAATTATAATGATTTATGTACAGCACAGAAGGCTAAGTTCTATCTCTGTTAGTGGCGCAGCAATAAATTTCTTTTTGACATGCGCAGCAAAAAGGCGGTTACTGCCAAAAACTTTTGTTAACCCTTAGTTAACTTAGTGTAAAAAAAACCTGTTTTGAATGGTTTTTTTACTTGCTTGTGACATGGGCACTACTTAATTGGGTTGTGACACTCTACAATAGACATCAAATCCAGCAGGGTGATCATGCTCCCCACAATGAAGGACTTCTCCTGCAGAAAAGTCTTAAAACTTACAGGGTTTTATTCAGTTCCTCCCTAGCATTCTCCAGCTTTGATGATGGTATTGGCTGTCCTGTGAAGAGGGGAATCACCACCTGCCTAGGGAGGAGCAAACAGGATAAATCTCCACGCACATGCAGTGTCATGGCAAAATGGGAGCCACGCTGATTGCTCTGTTCTCTACTCACTGCACTAGTGTTGCACTTCTAGCTATCAGGGATCACAAGACCTGTTGGGATCCTCCAAGCAGCTGAATATTGTCATCATAATTGTAAGAGAATAATTTGTGGACCTCAAATACCCATATCTCAGGATCTGCTAGCATACGTATTGAGTTTCATAGTTTATTCTGATACCAACTTTTGTTCCTACTTTGTTATGAGTAGAGCTGCAAGTTCCTCATAAGTTTGTTTCAGTTAAAATAAAAGTTTTTCCTCTAGAACAGTGGTTTGCAATCTCATTAGGCTCATGGCACCCCTCTGAAAATACCAGTTCCTAGTTTTAACTTGATTTTTGACTATGGAAAATAATCAGAACAATTCTTCTGTTATAAAGATCTCAGTAAGACTACGACAGGTCAGAATATTGTTGATGCCATCAATTCCTTTTTTAAATCTTTGGGTTTAGCTTGTGAATCATGTGTAAGTGCTTGCACACCTAAAGTGCTAATAGTGCACAACACCTCTTAAAGGATCTCATGGCACCAGTTGGGAATCATAGATTCATAGATTCATAGACGTTAGGGTCGGAAGGGACCTCAATAGATCATTGAGTCCGACCCCCTGCATAAGCAGGAAAGAGT
>NW_005841940.1:2798017-2808869 GCF_000455745.1 Alligator sinensis
GGCTTGGTCTGTAGGCCCTTAACCATATGAGTGGCCCTTCTCTGAACCCTCTCCAGGTTATCCGATCCCTCTTGAAGTGCGGCGCCCAGAATTGCACGCAGTACTCCAACTGCGGTCTGACCAGCGCCCGATAGAGGGGAAGTATCACCTCCTTGGACCTATTTGTCATGCATCTGCTGATGCACGATAAAGTGCCATTGGCTTTTTTGATGGCTTCGTCACACTGCCGACTCATGTTCATCTTGGAGTCCACTAGGACTCCAAGATCCTTTTCCACTTCCATGCCATCCAGCAGGTCATTCCCTAGGCTGTAGGTGTGCTGGACATTTTTTCTCCCTAGGTGCAGCACTTTGCATTTCTCCTTGTTGAATTGCATTCTGTTGTTTTCTGTCCACTTGTCCAACCTGTCCACGTCTGCTTGTAGTTGTTCCCTGCCCTCTGGCGTGTCCACTTCTCCCCATAGCTTTGTGTCATCTGCAAACTTGGACGGAGTACATTTCACTCCCTCGTCCAAGTCGCTGATGAAGACATTAAAGAGTATCAGTCCAAGGACCGAACCCTGTGGGACCCCACTTCCCACACCCTTCCAGGTCGAAATCGACCCATCTACCACGACTCTCTGGGTGCGACCCTCCAGCCAATTTGCCATCCACCGGACTGTGTAGTCATCCAAGTCACAGCCTCTTAACTTGTTCACCAGTATGGGGTGGGATACCGTATCGAAGGCCTTCCTGAAGTCTAAGTATACGACATCCACCCCTCCTCCTGTGTCCAGGCGTTTCGTAACCTGGTCATAAAAAGAAACTAGATTGGTCAGGCACGATCTGCCTGCCACGAACCCGTGCTGGTTTCCCCTCAGCATAATTTGTCCTGCCGGGCTCTCACAAATGTGAGCATTGATAATTTTTTCAAAGACTTTGCCAAGGATGGAGGTGAGACTGACTGGCCTATAGTTGCCCGGGTCCTCCTTCCTCCCCTTTTTGAAAATGGGGACCACGTTGGCCCTTTTCCAGTCCTCCGGGACTTGGCCCGTGCGCCACAAGCTTTCAAATATTCCCTGCTGTAAGAGGAAAAATAACCTTCTCAAGAGCTACTGGCCTTGCTGCTTGCTGTTGGCTGTTCTCCATCAGACCACCAGAGGGAGAAATGAGGCAGTGTTTGCAGTGCACCGCCCCCCTGTTTGTGTGACCTGAAGGGGTATGCAGTCTGTACATGCAGATTGTAAAATAGATGTTCATAAAATGAGGCTTATGTGTGTTCACCACCTGGCTACTTGTGGTTCCAAGACATAGTAGTCAAAGAAGCAACCCACATGAAGCCAGTTAACCCTCACAGAGATTCATAAATATGTGGAAACATTTGGAAAAAAAAATCAACTTAAATATTGTTTTGCTTAACAGTGTTGTTCAGCACAATTTTGACCTCCAAGCGTCCTTGGTCTCTCTCTCTCTCTCTCTCTCTCTCTCTCTCTCTCTTCACTTGGAGCCTCAAGCTGGTTGCTTTCTTTAGAGAAAACTATATGCACTTTATTCATACAAATCCCAAATGATTGTGTGGCATTTCTTACAAGGTGGAGGTAGTAAAACGTGAACAAGCAACTATAACCTTGACAAGGCAATAATATCACAGTGGGTAAAGAAGATCATCAGTCTTCCTTGATAATCCTTATAGTCCCCCATTTGGAACTCATTAGTGCTGATAAAATAATATTCAGGCTAATTAAAATTGATCAAATTATGGGGCATTTTTCACTACCTGGCAAATCTTGCCTCATGACCTGGCTCCAGAGGGTAAACAGATTCTTCCCTGGGGAGATTTCCCACCCCCAAAACACACACATCTTTAGAGAAAAGAAAATTTCCAGAGCGATTCTGCCAACAAACCAAAGCAAGTAAGGCAAGGATCAGAAGAAAGCAGCACTAAAATGTGTTCATGCTGGAAAAGTGCAGGATACTTAGGAGCTACCAGGAAGAGAGGAGAGTGACTCCACACAAGACAGCACTTTATTACCAAATGTCTGAAGTAGAAAGGGAGGAAGGAGGACCCAAGTAATTATAGGCCTGTAAGTCTCATCTCGGTGCTCGGGAAGATCTTGGAGAGAATCATCAAGGAGCACACCTGTGGGGGGCCAACAGGGGAGATCGTGCTCAGGGGCAATCAGCATGGGTTCATCAAAGGCAGGTCCTGCCAGACCAACCTGATTGCTTTTTATGACCAGGTAACTAAAACCTTGGATGATGGTGTCGCTGTGGACGTAGTCTTTCTAGACTTTAAGAAGGCCTTTGACACTGTCTCTCACCCCATCCTCATCAGTAAAGTAAGCGACTGTGGCATTGATGCCTACACAGTTGGATGGTTAAAAAATTGGCTGATGGGGCGCACCCAGAGATTAGTGGTGGATGGGTTGTACTCAACCTGGCGAGATGTGAGCAGTGGGGTACCCCAGGGCTTGGTCCTCAGGCCCACACTGTTTAACATCTTCATCAGTGACTTGGATGAGGGGGTGGAAAGCATGCTGTCCAAGTTCACTGATGACACTAAGATGTGGGGCGAGGTGGACACACTTGAAGGGAGAGAGAGGCTGAAAATAGATTCAGACAGACTATAAAAGTGAGCAGATGAGAATAGGATGGGGTTCAACGTAGACAAATGCAGGGTGCTGTACCTTGGGAGAGGGAATCCACACCATACATACAAGCTGGGGAGTTCCTTTCTTGAAAGCACAAAGGTGGAAAGGGATCTTGGAGTCATTATTGACTCCAAGATGAACATGAGCAGCCAATGCCAGACCGCAGCCAGCAAGGCCAGCCCTACCTTGTCATGCATCCAAAGGTGCATCTCAAGCCAGTCCAGACCCCTCTATGTGACTTTGGTCAGGCCGCAGTTGGAGTACTGCGTCCAGTACTGGGCGCCGCACTTCAAAAGGGATGTGGCCAGCCTGGAGAGGGTTCAGAGGAGGGCCACCCACTTGGTGAGAGGGCAGCAGGACAGACCCTACGAAGAGAGACTGAAGGACCTGAACCTGTTCAGCCTCAGCAAGAGGATGCTGAGGGGGTACCTGGTGGCTGCCTACAAGCTCATCAGGGGGGGATCAACAGCAAATAGGCAGAGCCTTTTTCTCCCCAGCATCAGCTGGGGTGATGAGGAACAATGGTAATAAGCTAATGGACAATAAGTTTAGGTTAGAGATCAGAAGGCAATATTTTATAGATAGGGTGGCCAAAATCTGGAACCAACTTCCCAGGGAGGTGGTCCTCGCCCCTACCTTGGGCAAATTCAAGAGAAGAGTGGATAATCACTTGTCTGGGGTCTTGTGAACCCAGCATTCATTCCTGCCTGTGGCAGGGGGGGGGGGGAGATGATCTGTTCAGGTCCCTCCTCACCCTATGATCTGTTCAGGTCCCTCCTGACCCTAGCTACTATGAAACTATGAGATGCAAAAGCCTTAGATGCAAATGTTAAGGATACCAATAGGCAGGGTTTTTAGTTCCAAAGTGGCAGCGATCTTTTGAAGACAAACTAGCCAGTGTAGCACAGTACTGTGCAGGACAGAGTAGTTACCATTAAGAGGGGAATCTTAGAAGTGAAGAATGATTAGTTACTGGTTTAAATATAACTGCTGTACTTGGAGAAAGAAATAGTATGCATGGGAAAGTGAGTGGAAGATAGGGCAAACAGGAGGGGAAGAAAAACTTGTTTATAAGGGGGGGCCCAGGAAGCACTGAGGGCTCCCAAACAGCCATCTATCTCAAAAATTGGGGCCCACAGATCTTTTGGCTGTGGCACTGCATACAGCAACCTGAGAACTTACAAGAGGATCATTTAAAAAAGAAAGACAATATTCTGCATATGATCAGGAAAGAAGAGCACTGAGAGTTCAGAGCAAGACTGGAGTCTTTGAAGACAAAGAGAGGGAAGCTAAAGAATACCAAATCATATTTACTGGAGACAGAAAAGATAAACAATCTGAGGCAATTTCATATTTTTTTGGCAGCCATAAAACATAATGCATCATGGGAGCTTCTTTCTCTGGTCTTATAAATTAATTTCTTAGAATCCTCTTCTTACAAATAGCAGTCCTATTTCTTAAGGCTTCTCTGCTTATGTGTATGCTTATAGCTGCACCTCCAATGATAAAGCCCATGCACTATCCTCTGATGCAAGGCTTTGTCATAGTTAAATATCAAGTGGGCTAATTAACCAGTACTAAAACATAGTTTATAGTCTCTTGAACAACAATTCTGTTTCTTCTTGCCTCAGAGCAAGAGTTATAGACTTCATGGACACAGCTCTTCTCTTCTAAAATATAAGAGATGGGAAAGGGAAAATAAAGATGACAGCCCTCCTCTCCCTCCTTATTTCCCTTACAGTAGTTGTTCCCATTCTTAACTAGCATCAACATGTGCTGGAAGCTGAAGGCCCTTTGCAAATGATAGGCATATTACAGTGTGCTGGGTCTGGGGAAAAGGGATGGAAAAAAAATTCTTGTAGATTTACCTAAGAAACACACCATCCTATGTCCTTGTTCCATATACCCTAAGAGGGCAATGTAAGTACTACATTGGATAGTAAAGACAAAAACCTTTGTATAAAAGGCAACGGAGGCTGGGTCCACATGTGCAGGCATGTGGGTTTGTCATGCTGCAAACCTTTTTGCAGTGCCGCAAACCATATGAGTTGCACATTAATCAATGCGTGGCACTGCTAATATGCAGTGCTGGGGCAAAATTTGCTGCTGGGATTTGCTGGTAGCAAAAAAAACAACCCTGGAAAGAAAGTGGTGTAAACCATGCCAAAGCGGTGAGCACCAGGATGAACGCAGAGATGGGGCAACAGGCAGCCCAGGGGTGCCTGCTCTCCCATCTCTGCACACTGTGGAGCCCCGTGCTGAGGCACCCTGTGTACACTGGCTAGGGCTCAGTGTGCCTCAAGACAGGGGAGCAGGAAGATGTCTGGGCTGGCTGCTCCCCGTCTCTGTGTGTCTTAGTGCGAGGGCTCTGCATTGTTCTCCCACTGCCACAGGGTGCCTCAGCACAGGGCATAGCTATCCCCTAGTGTGGCACCATGTCCCAGCCAGCCCTCTCCCCCACTAGCAATTGGAACAGTGGGACAATGTGTCCCCCTGCAAAACAGGCAAATTTGTGCCACTACTATTTGTGCTGCTGCAAAGGCATGCTACTGCTTGCGTGGACCCAGCCAGATGGTGCTAGTATTCCTTGATCTTTGATATTTAGCTTCCTTACCTTTAGCCATAAAATTTTGGAACAGAAGAGTGCTGCTGGGATGCTCACCAGAGCCCATTGCTGGATACTGGCTAGGTACCAGTGATCAGGTATTTTGAATTTCTGGCTCAGGTACAGAAGAATGGTAGTGCTGTTCAGATAAAAGGGGAAACAATAGGCGAGGGATCTAAAGGGCTGCATCTTTTTGCTTCTTCTCCCTTTATGTTTTTTTCATTCAGAAAGCATGGAAATATTGCAAGTTAGAAAACAGCTCAAGAGCCATCAGGTCACCCCTACTCATTCTTCTGATGATTCATTGCACCCTTTACATCCTAAGAACTGCAGGACAATGATATTTTATAAAGTAATCATTATGACAAATAATGCAGGGTTTTCTGCATTTCTTTTTCCCTGGGCACATCTACATGTGCAATTAATGTGAAGCATTAAACTCTGGGGTTTATTGCTCCAGAGTTTATTGTTCCCAGGCACATAATTTGAATGTGCACCCAGGAACAATAAACTCCAGAGCAATTAACTCCAGAGTTTATTGCCATTTGAACGTGCACCTGGGAGTGCAGCACATTGAGCCGAGTCAGAGCAGTCCCAGCTAGCAAGGGGCTGGGGTGGGGGGCAGTGTGCCTGCCAGCCTGTGGCTGCTCCCTCTGGATAAACAATGCTGGGGCAGCATCTACATGTGCCCTGCTGTGGAGTATTTTACTCTGCAGCAGGGTAGTACTTGTACTGTATTTATAAGTATCACCCTGCTGTGAAGTTAATTAGTTTACCCCAGCTTAATAGAGAAGCATGTGTAGACTCCAAGATGTGCACTGCGCAGCTAATTAATTAATCTACTGAGCAGTAAATATCTTGTGTAGATATGCCCCTCTGGGCTAAACTGGGGCTTGACCCTCTGTCTTTAACAGGCATTGGATCAAGTCTTAATAATGGCTGCTTACAGATGTTAAAACCCCCCAAAAAACACACTTTACTGGAAGAAGCAGTGTATTAGTTCACATCTGTATAGATTGGGCACTTCAGTGTGGCCTTTTGGCACTCTTATCTAAAGTTGATTCAATCAGCTATTATATTAGAAGTGCCAAAAAGGCCCACTAAAACACCTGATCTATACAGACGTTGGACAAACCAGGTCCAACTAACATGCTGCCTCTTTGGGGCATGTGCTGGGCTCAATGTGGGAGTGCACCGAGTTTAAAGTGCTGTTTTTGTTTTTTTTAAATGTCTGTAAGCAGCCAATGTGGTGGTGGTTTTTTGTTGCTATAAAATTTTATATTGCATAAGTACATGACAGAGTGAAGACCTGGGATCTTAGAATGCCATCTCTCTACTTGTTTCTAATCCCTCAACAAATGTGGAAGGTTCTGTAACTTTCAGGTTGTGCCCTGACAAAAACTAAAAACCTCAAGCCTTAAGCTCTCTCACCTCTAGTTGCCTCCTTGTGCCTGATTCTAATGGGACCTTCAGGAAACCTGTTCCTGGGCTTCTGAAAATGTAGCTTCCCCATTTTGCTCTTTTGGAATCTTGAGTCCCACAAGTCTGTGCAAATATCAACCACTGGTGCCATTTAATTTTTACATTTATGAGGCAGTAGGTAGTGATAGCTACCCCCAGCTGCACCTGGCACTATGTTTAAGTCAGTTGCTGGTAAGTGCACAATTTGGGGGATAAAGTCCCGCCCCCCCCCAAGCACCTTCCCACAGTCTCTTTCCATGTTATCAGCATGACAACCCGAGTAGAAAAGGAAGGCACTAGATCACACTTCCCCCTGCATTTACAGCTTTCTTCTCAACACAAGGCACACTGAAGTCAATTTGTCTTCTCACAGGTCTTACTGAGATTCTAGTTGGGGTCCCCCAGGATGACACTTAGCCAAACTGCTCTTTTCAGTACCACCAGCAGGGACTATTATGTTTCTTAGCATGCTGGAAGACCAATACCAGCCAGCAGACATGCAGCCTCAGGAGTGTGATGACACTGATTAGTGGGACAGGGAGATGTGTATGCCATGGAGTCCCCATCCCTCCCCTAGGTGACATTTCCATCCTTCAGTATCAGCACTCTCTTTGGGACAGAGCAGAGATTTATTATCCCTCTACTTCTAGAAAATATCTGTTTCACTCTTATTCCATCCCAAATCAATTCATGGATTGATCTGGGACAGAATAAGAGTGAAATAGATATATTCTAGCTGCTTTTCCAGCAAGTGCTATTAGTGTGCATAAATAACCATCACAACAGGTCAGACCACCTAGAAGTAGATGGATAATAAATCTCTGCTCTGCTTTGTTAGATCATTCACCTCTGTTACTCAAAGCCTGTCTAAAAGAAACAAAGCTGTCAGCAAAGCAAGTCCATCAGGAGAAGGGAAAAGAAAGATGTACATTTACATGACTTTGATTACTCCATGAACTAGTTATAGTCTGTATATGGTCTTATACCTTGCTTATTCACATAGTGCCTTAATTCCTCCCTGTGGCACATGCAGCATGGTAACTACCATCTATCATATTCAGTTTTTCTCTCATCTCTCCCAGGGGAGAAATAGATACAGTGAATTTTTGTAAGGCTTTTGAAATGTTTTTTTTTGAGGGGGGCTGGGGGTGTTTTTCATTTGTATTTACCATACATATTGTAAGGTCAAAGAAATGTGCCTGGTGTTCAGACTGAAAAATGGCGAGGTCTGTGATGGTCCTCAGTTCCTAAGGAAGTTAGAGGGAGCTAGTTCCACTGGCTCATCTGAGCTACAGTCACATCGCTGGGTTTAGTAGCAAGAATAACAATGGTTCCTCTGGACAATAACCTCTGCAACAAGTTAAAAGGCAGCATGGTGGCTTTTTGCCATAGCAAATATTTAAAAGGTCAGGTTAGCTCCTGAGATCGGAGTCCTGTGCTTTCAAGTTGATAAAGGTGACCCTGACAGACTGGTATTGATGGACAGCTTGATCCAAGGTTGAATGTTTTCTCAAAAAGCCTGTCATTGTCCAGTAATGGATTTCTATTATTTCATGACAAAGTACTAAAATCAGGCCAGCCTGCTTGAAATATCTCTACTGTGCAAAGTGACTCCATATAATGGGTACCTTGGTCTCACACATTTATCTTGTCTCCATAATTACAGATCAATTATGCTAAGTTTACAGAAAAAGATAATGTTTTATAACTGCTGCCCAGCGCACCCACCCCAGGATCAGCAGTGAAGATTCTTCTGGCCAAACTGTGTTAGCCAGTATGTTAGTGTAATCCCAAGGATCACTAATGGGGCTATACTTGTTTCATTAAGGGAATCATTTGGCTTGTAACTCTTTACTGCTGCTACGAAAGACAACGTTGGCTCAAGAGCTAATGGTAGGTACCATCCCTGAATACATTTAGACTAGAAATGTTTTGCACAGCCAGAAGGGTAATGAGCTGGAACAGACTTCCACTGTGTGGGGAGAGGGGAAAAGCCATTTAATTTGGATTAAATGGAGCTAGAAAAAGACAACGTCTGTCTGTGATAGCAAGAGGAAATAACCCTGCTTAATTCACAAACTCCAGTTGAAGTTTGCAGATAGAAATACATGTCCTTCCAGCAAACAGGAGTTATGAACTGGAATTGGTGAAACATCATTAATATGGATTCACACTACACTATTATTAGTCACTTTTCAGACTTGGCCAGCACCTTAATTACATTTGTATACCACCATTGCTTCCTTTGAGGAGTCAGGAAAGCATCCTATTGGTGTATAGCATGAGCAGACTGGATATCCAGGGAACAGAGAAAAGGTGGTAGAGCTGAGGAGTTAGTACTCAGCCCCCCTCACCACGTAGCATCTCCATCTTTTTATCTCCAAAGGGATGTCATTCCTCTCGGCAAAGATGGAGACAGAGTGGCAGGGCTAAGAGATCAAGTCTAGGTAGGGCTCCAGCCACATCCTGCTGGGGATGGTGTGAAGGCACAGGGACAGTGGGGAAAATCATATAGAAATGTCTCCCCTGACTTCAATTGGCTGATTCAGCAAAAGGTGTTAATCTGGGACTACCAATCAGTTGAAGCCAGAGCAGGGTTTTGGTCTCTGCTTTTTTTCCTCCAGATGAGGAATGTAAATATTCCATGTACTGGTCCATGGGGCAACAGGGCCCTTGGGGTAAGGGACAGGGCAGACAGGCTGGCACACTGGGTGAGAAAGGTATGGGGTTGATGGGTAAGGAGACTGGATCCCTAAGGAAAGAAGAGGTTAAAAGATCAAGTCCACTGGTAGGGATGAAGGGAGATTGATCAGCCACGTTTGAAACATAAAAGGCTTTACCATGGTGCCTTTTTGGCTGATGAGAGCAGAAAACCTAGGTCAGCAACAGTTTCTAGTTATTCTTGCAAAACTGGGGAGATGAGGGTTCTCTTCTGAAGCTGGCACTGTGCTGGTATGGGGCACATCACATCCTCCTTTCACCCCCCTCTGTAAAAGTATAGAAAGTGCACCTCTGCCCCATAAGATATTCAGCTCTGGATGCCTGGAACACAGCTATATCAGTCTCACCGTCTAAATTAAGCACGTAGGCAAATAGCACCTGCTTCCATTTTATTTCCGTTACAGGGACATGCACTAACTTTATCCCTGCTGAAATTATGGTAATGTGCAGTTGGAAATAAATTCAGAAGATCATGTCGTTTTCAAGCTTCTTTCTTCCTTCATGGAGAAGCTGAGAAGCCTCTCTTTCCTCTTCCTGTCCCCTGGACTAAACCAGAAGCTATAATGTTTAGCTACGACTCTTAAGGGAACAGTCAAATTGGCTACTCTGACCTCTTCTGTACACAGGGTGTAGTCTTTTTCCAGAATATATTTTAAATGCAAGTCAGAATTGCATTTCAGAAGCACAGCATGGAAAAAATGCACCTGGGGCAATCATCTCTTACCCTGCACCATCCTCCTTCCCTCTTGCCTTCTGGCTTGTAGTCACACAGCAGAAGCACAGCTCAGCTATGTCATGGAGTGCAAGGTGTTTGCAGAATAACAATTCTCTAGACTGGCAATGGAATTTGCTGCTGCTGGGAGAATTTTCACCCCATTTTTTGCTGCCAAAACCCACTTCCAGAAGGCAAAAAAATCCTGATTTTGGTGGCAAAAAATGGGGTCAATTTGCAAGGAAATAGAAAAAAATATAACATAGATTCCAGTAGCATAACATGGGGTGGACAAGTGGTACATGGGTCCCAGGGGCTGCCTAGGGAAGGGTGCCAGAAAGAATGGGGGAAGGGGAAGAAGGCACTTCACCCTAGCAACAGTGAGCTCCACTGCCATTCTATGAAACTACAATTCCCAGAATATCTTGTGCACTATGACATGCATGGCCTACGCTGGCTGTTTCCTTGCAGTCAGAAAGTGCAGGAAGAGCCAGGCAGGCAGTAGTCTTAGGGTGAGGTGCCCTGCCACCCCTGTCCTTTTGGCACCCCTCCCCTTAGGCAATGCCTGGAGCATGTGTACTGTTTGCACACCCCATGTTACACTCCTGGAATCTATGTTAGATTTATTTCCAATTCCTTGCAAATTAAAGAACTTTTTAATTAAATTCCAAAGCCAAAGAAGGCATGTGAGAATCACCCGGCATATCGGAAGATCTATTAAGGG
>NW_005841940.1:2808900-2837718 GCF_000455745.1 Alligator sinensis
AATGTCAACCAAATCAGATGTCAAGATTTAAAAGCTCAATATGGCTTGTGTTCTGGGTCTAATGTACAAGCACTCTTTTAGCTATATAGGTTCCCCTTTGTTCTTAATAGTCGACCATGTGAATGGTGAAAACCTCCCAAGCCTCAAGGCATAATTCAAGATTCCCTTGAAACATACCATTAACAAGTATGCAGATGTACACATCTACAATAAAAAAGACAAGCAGAGAAGAATCATCTAGTCTTGCTTAGTGCATCCGTCTACACACTTCTAATCCTTCTGAAAAATCACTGGTAGGGTCTTACTTTCTCTCAGCAGATGACCATAAAGATACCTGGATGTATCAGTATCTATTTCGTGCTTCCTCTTGCTGTTGAATTTATAAAAAATAAACTTGGCAACCTGTTAGCTTTCACAGGTAGCAGTATATTATGTTTTAATTGGGAAAATATAAATAAAAACAAATATAACTCCATATTAGAAAAAGGGATTCAGATAATTCAGAAGCCCCTTGCCACCGCCGCATATTCTACTTTGAAGATCTAATCCAACACCATATTTCGAATCTCACTTGGTTGGTTTACCTCTGAAAGAAGAAAGTTTTAACTCAAGCTTTATGTACTTAGGATGCGGTTAAATAACCTTTTTATTACAATATCTATTTTCATCATTTTATTAGATCTGAGTTTCAGGTTCAAACTTAGAATAAAAATTCCCAGTTTGGGAAGAAATAGAACCCATTTCCCCCACCCCCAGGAGATTTTAGAGGCACAGATCAATGTTTGGATTGAAAAAATATACATGGAAAGGAATAACAGTTAAAGATTGATTTGAACAAACTCCTCAGCTGTGAAGAGATATCATCAGAATCAAGAAGCATGTGTACCGCATTTGGGGCAGATGTGGAAGGTGTGCTTGTGGCCAAGCACGTGCTCCAGAGGGAAGAAATTTTCCACAGGGAAATCCAGCAGACTTTTCATCTAAGTCAACTCAATGTAGTTGTGCTCCTTGAATTGCCTATGTAGAAATATGGTGATTGATTGTCTGCAGATTGTAGTATTTGACACTTCCAAAGTCTTCAAGCATCAGAGAATGTTACAAAGCAGATGAAAACTAAGGTGTTTTCACCTCCTGGCCTGAAAGGAAAAGATGCCCTGGTCTATGCAGTTCTCAGTTGCCCCTAATTTATGGGCTGTATCAGATTCAATGCAGGTTCTGTGCAGTTCTCCTCCCCACCAAGGCTCATACAGGCTGGGAGGATTAAAAATGAAACCCCAAATCCCCACCAGCAGTTATCTGTTGAGCAAAGTTCACTGATACTTTCTGTGCTTTTACAGATACAGATCTTAAGACTTCTCCAGTTTCTGCCCTAAAAATGTAGAAAAGGCATAGGGAAGGTTGCGCTCTCCATGTGGCAAGTGCTGCAATGTGCTCTCCACCTCAGGAAGGGCAGGAAAACATAGTGTTGCAGATGGGGATTGGGAACAAGAGGGAAGAAAGATTCATAAAAATGGTAACAGAAGGTAAACTCATTGCAGCACCTTCATTAGGACAGGTGCCAGCTGTGCCTTCAGCTGTGGATCAATCTGGATGTTGCTCAGTTCCTTGATATTCATGACCATCTCGTGAGCTTGCAGAAACAGCTCCTTCCCCACAGCTTCCTCCACCCTGTCGCGCCATTCTACCAGCCTTGGCCTGCCCTCAAAGATGTCACAACCCACTCCAACAGGCTGCAGAGAAGTAGAGACAACAGCTGTAAAACACTCTTGACACTTCCATAAGGGAAAGCACCACTTCACCTATGCAACAGGCAGAATAAGACCAGAATGTATGTGATTGCCACAGAAGTGGAAAAAGCTCTTGGAGGGTTATCAGGAAAGTGGGGAGGATCCATTAATCTGTTCATGCATCTGGGAAAAGCAGCAACTGGACTGGATTCTTGGCCCTTCTTAATGGCCCTGTGTCTGCTCTTGAACACAGTGGCAGCTTTTATGTGCCATCACAGGCAGCTGCCACTTGTGCACAGTGCTCAGGTACAAAAGATCCGGTGACCATCAGAGGTTGCTGTACAGTCTACTGTGAGGAAAACTACACTAGATAGCAATGTAGTCCAGAGAAGGCTAAACCGTTAATTTAAACCTCAGTCTTAGTTGGCATGATCCAACCCCCTCTATTTTTTTCTTGTCCCATCTTCCAAAACACTGCACTGCAGAGATGTAGAATTGTTATTTGTCTGCCATGGAGGACCTGGATTTTGGAGATAGAAATGCGATTGCTTTGTAGGATCCCAGCCCAGACAGCGTGAGGGTGAGCAACCTAGCTATGATTCACTTAACTTAGTCGGAAAAAACCCCCACTTTGTGCCCCTGGAGGAGTCACAAGCCAGGGTCTTTCAGGCCTGGTTTGGTAAGTTCCCACCTGGAGGAAGATAGTCTGTGTTCAGGAACTCCCAACCTCTGAGGCTTGGGTCTTTTATATCGTTACATACGAGCCTGTTCAGCATAGCTCCTTGCTTTCTGTTCATTGGATTTTGACTGTGTGACTGGAGAATAAAGTAAACAGTGATCAAAGGTGAAATGCAGGATAGTAACAGATAATCCTGGTGGAGGCAAAATGAGTGAGAAATATTTGTTACAGCCAGCTTCCTTGCTGGGCTCTGACTCCAGCCTTGGGCTCCATTCTCCAGTCCTGATGAATTAAACCTTCAGCCCTATTTCTAAGGAAAGGGTGTCACATAATGTTTTCTCCCCAGGTCAGCTTCTCCCAAACAGGTCAGCTTCTCCCAATACTGAGACTGCCAGATTATAGCATCATGCTCACCTGCATGAGCTCCACAACAGCCACCAGGTCTGCCAGAGAGATCTCACTGCCCACAACGAACAGTTTGTCCTGAAGGAACTTCTCCTCAAACTGCTTCAGGGAAGCAGAGAGCCCCTCCATAACCTCCTGAAGTTTCTCTGAGGGCAATGGCTGGCCTGTGAAGAGGGGAATCAGCAGCTGCATGGAGAGGAGAAAGGAGACCTGGCATCACAGGTACACCTGCTCTGGATTTCATTTGTCTTTTCCTATGTAAGGGAAGACACCCAGTAGACTTCGTCAGCAAGGTACATTGACTGGCTGAAGAGGTGCTGTTTTCATGAATGACACCTAGGAGGGAAATTCAGATGTGCACCTAACTTAAATCAAAAGTATCCAGCCAAGATGGTTACAGTCCAAATGAGATAACACATAAAGGAGTGCACAGAGTAAAACCCCTAGTGCTTTATAGCTACACTGCCTCCTCTTCCTCCTCCTGCTGTACCTTTCAATGGAAACTCTCAGTTATTCTGAAAAGCTGAATGATGCACATGCTCTAACACTCCAGCCCCAGCTGACTGATGGGGATCTGGATCCCTACAAGCCCTGGGAACCACAGCTGAGTTGGCAGCCAAGGCTCCTTGGCTTCTGGCTTCACTGTGGGAATCCTGGAAGCCCTGACAGCTGCAGCATGAGCCGGGGTTCTCAGGAGCCCCACAGCACCAAAGCTGCCTGCACCCACTCTCTCACACTAGCACAGGGAGTTCCTCCTGCATTCATTGTTATGGGAACTGGAAATAATGTGTCCAGCAGTGTTACTTGAATCACTGTATCAACCTGTCTCTTGCCCCAAGGTGAGTCTAGTATTTACAGCTTTCAACCTAGATAAGAACGGACCTCACCACTCTGAATAAAGAAACTCTGACTCCCAACTTATATCCCCATCACATCTACCCTTCTTGTCATTTTGTAGTAGTGGATATATGTACAGATGGTTCCCTCTGGTTTCCAAATTGGTGAGGCTGATAGAGAGCTGTGGTTAGAGAGAATAGAAGCCTTTCAGACTTGTGTAGTAAAGACTACATTGGAGAAACCAAAAGGACTGAGGCCATCCCTTTAAGTTCCTCTTTATGGTCTAGAGCTCAAGGTGGCTGCACAATAAAAGGAAGTTCACTAAGGAATCCCTTCCTTCCTGCCCCCGTCCTCCCCCTGTTCTATACTAGTATTGATCCTGAAACCCAGACTATAAGGATCTATGTTTCCCTGATGAGCTGCAGACCTTCCACATTTGATTTATGCTTTGAAAAAAAAATCTGAAAGCCTTCTCTACATGTCCAAATGCTAAATGGGAACAGCTCCCTCTGTGCAACTTCCTTTTATCTGGGGATGTATGTGCTGTCTAGGCAGAGAGAAATTCTCTTTGTATCATTGCTGTTTAAATGAGTTTTTGGGAAATACCAGTAGTCCTAGCTAAGCCCTTACCTTGATCCACATGGTCTTAGGAGCATTAGCCCGGATGTTGGTATGATGCCAAGACAGATATTCATCAACAAGGGCTCGCTTCTGGATATCAGATGGGTACCAGTGATCAGGGGTATTGTACTTTCGGCTTAGGTACAGAAGAATTGCAGTGCTGTCCAGATGTTAGTGGAAGATGAAGGGCAGGAGAGTTAGATGCAAAAACATATTTGTCTACACCCTCCACCCTCCATAATGCTGTGTCTCCTAAAAAGCAAGGTGGCTGAGATTTTCAAAGGAGCTAAGGGAGGTGAGCACAAGATAGCAAATAATCTTCATCATCTGTGGACAATGCTTTCCCCGCTAGCAGCCATACTTTTTGATGGGTCTCTCTCATTCCTTCTGGTTTACGAGGTGTTTGGGTACCAATGGAAGCTCTTTCTTTCCTATGCTGCATCTAATCAGATCAATTCAGGGCCTTTTCCCTCCAGGGTTTCCCATCCAGAACTGCTGAGTGAAGCCAGCAGAAATCCTGGCAAAGAGAGCTTGCTAGGATCAGGCCAGTGGTGTCTGTGGCAGTCCGGTGTCTGTGTCATGACTGACAAATGATAGGAAAAATCAGGTAGTTACAAATCCTGACTATTTGCACAGATGTTTGTCAGATACTCCAGAGGGGAGTGACATAGAAAAGCCTGTACTGATAAAAGGGAAGAAAGAAAATATAGGCATCCTGTGCCTAGTCAAAGAACCCAGACAGATCCTTGTATAACAAGGTTTTATTTATTTATTGCCTATTTGGCCCTCATCACTATAGTGCCCAAGGGACTTAGATGAACATAAATCCTGCCATGATTTTTTATTACAGAGTACAAGTTGGTTTTTTAAGCTTTAAAAAAAATCTACTGCAGTGCCAGCATCCCAAATTTTTCAGCATACTTCATAAGCATGAAAACCAGTTGGCTAAATTAGTCTGTTTTCATCGTGGAAGTTATTTGAAAAGCAAGACAAAAGGGCAGGTCAGCTCCTGAGCTTGAAGGAGCTTTTATTACAATTTTATATTCTAGTATGTGATTTTTGCCTTGAGTGTATCTTGTCCATGGTAAAGAGGTTGGAAATGTAAAAAAGCCCCTGCATACATTTAAGAAGGCACCCATTGGCCAAACATGGCCCCTAGCCATGTTAGCTCCTTCAGAGTATGGCATCTGACAAAGGAGATAAACACTGTGACATTATTCTTCAGCTGGAAAACTGGTGTTTTCCCATTAAGAACACAAATCAATTGTGCAAGAAGTGGCCTGTCAAGCATACATAATGTCAGGTATTCCCAGACCCTTCTTACTATCAGCTCCAGTGTAGATTGAATCATGTATTTGATTCAATACATACACAGCTTTAAACACCACATTATTACCTTTCCTGTGAGTAAATGTCCTACAACTTTCTTGTTTGAAGGAGATACCAAAGTAGACTAGCAATCTAATTTACACATGCACATGGCTGATTGTGTAACCTTTTTTCAGCTATACAGAATGATACATCCTAGCTACCAAATGTGATAATTTCATCCCTACCAATGTGCCCATGATGAATGAGATTTGGGCTTGAATTCTTACCTCTCTGATAGGGTGAAGCTTCCATCTTTCAGTGCTGGCACTTTCTTCAAGATGTTCAGTTTGCCAGACTCTGCACTTTGTGATTGTGCTAACAAGAATTAAAAGTTGATAAGCCATAGATTAGAGGAGTCTTAACCTGTCAAGGCTGAAGTAAGCACCTACCTCAGCCTGGACCATCCATGTATAAGGAAGAATCAAACCTGTAACAATATTCCACCATCATTTTACAATGGTCATGGGGATCTTTGTTGTAATTTTTCCACAATGCAATATTTTGAGATAAAAAGGAAAATAAATTAATGATTTTAAGAATAAGCAACCTGCAAACTTTTCAACCTGATCCAATTTGCCAGTGGCAGGAAGAATTTCAGGATGTTGCCTTGAGAATTCAGTCATTTGACACCTGTCAGCTGTAACTGCACAGCATATTGAAGAGTCCATTACAAATAAGCATTCAGATACCACAATGATTAGCTTGATACATACACCATACAGCTGATAGGTAGGGATCTTACAGAAGTCAATATCCCAGTGTCTTGGAGACAGGGAAAAAAGATGGAGGCTTGAATAAGGACAACTGATACTTTTATCATGTTTGCAGAAGAATCAGAGAGGCCTAGAAGCAGCAGGTCTGTGTGCAAAGCTTTATCGTGAAGCTGATGGTCACTAACACCCCTTTCTCCCTTATTCTGAAGGCCAAAAGGAAGCCATTTTCCTGCAACTCATGAATGAGACCAACTCTAGCTATATTGGAAAAGGATGGAAAAGTAGCTTGAAAGTTGTGGGTCCACAGGGATCACTGCAGTGAATGAAAATCAACCACAGCCCAGTTGGCTTAGAAACACAGGGAGCAGAATATGGTTTGTTGGGTTCTGAATAGCAGGGAGGACTGAGCGCCACAAACAAAGAAGATGCTGAAGAACCTCATCATCCAGATCTCTGACCAGGAAAAGACTGAACATGGATGTTAGAAAAGCATCAGTTACTTTAGTACTTCAGGATGTCCCAGGAAGAAACTCATCTGCCTGTTCAGATCCCTGAGTCTGGAGTGCCAAGGGGCTGCAGCTCAGGGCTGCCATGCATTAGCCTAGCTCTGGTGAGGCAAGTTTGCACAGCACTTGCCTGTACTGTGCATGGCACCAGGCCAATGCTGTTAGCCCATCCCTTTCAGGAAAACCCAGCAGGTAGTTTATTCTTCCTTCTCTCCCCATAAAAGAGTTTAAATTCCACTGTTGCTGTGTTCCAAATAACAAGTGTACAGAGAGGTCGTTATTTAATCAGGTCTTCTGCTTCTCAAGGAAAGCAAAATACCTCCTGCTAAATGCACTATGGACTTATGAACTGGCACCTGATTTCCAGGGTTGGCATGCATATATGAATACAAGTTTTTTTTTACCTGCTTTAAGGTTCCTGTATATTGGCATACTAAAGTGAGAGGAAATCCAGCTCAGATCAGCATGGCCAAGAGTAGTAGTTAAATGATGGTTACTTTGTGGCCAAAAGGTTTTAGAAATACTGCAGTTAACACAGTGATTCACAGCTTCAAAACTCATTTCTCCATCTGGTACGTGGGGCAGGGGCAGGAATTCAACGGGACTCCCAGCTGACAAAAGAAAATCAGTCCCTGTAGCCCCAAGTTTTTTTAAGGTTGATTAATGGATGGAGAAACATGTAAGAAATTCAGTTAGCTGCTTTTTAAGTATGGCAACACATGGACAAATTAAATGAAAATAGCGGGGGAACCTGTTGTGGGTCAGCTGATCCTTGAAAACAGTTTGTGTGTCTGCTTTATCCCCTGGCACCAATTAGCCTGAGAACTTCATCATAGCCCTTTGCCGGCAGTAATAGTGCATGGCTGAAGAAGTCAAGGTATCCAAAATCCCATGTGACCCATGGAGGACTGGAGTGAAGCTGGTGTAAGGCCTCCCTTGCCATTGTTGCATCTCTACAACTAGTACCTCACACCAGCACTGCCGAAATACTCCACAAAGCTAAACCTGTCAAATGAGATGCACAAACAAGATTCAGAAGAGAGAAAGGTCAGAAGACAAAGTACAGGGCCACCTCCCCTTATCTCCAATATTTAGAGCTTGAAAACAGTGAGGCAAATCGATCGGTGGTGTAACCTGGCTGACATGCAAGGAGTTAAGTTTTGGGTGTGCTTGGCCCTGTTTATTTAGAAGAGGTCTAAGTGCCAGCAGCCACTGTATGCCCAGCTCTGTTGACAGAGTGAGCTGTTTGCCGAGTCAGGTAGGCTTTGCCATCATATAGCAGACACAGCACGCTGTGCAGAGGTGTTGTCCATACTCACAAGAGAGGGTCGCTGTCACAGAATGGGAGCATATGGGGTGTGGGAATTAGCCTGTCCTTCCTGCTTGGTAGCTTGGTTGTTTGTTTAGGTTAAAAAGGAAATTGCATCCATTTGTGCAACCCAAAATCTAACGATTCACAAAATAATAAACATTTGCGACCACAAATGCACTGTGAAATCCTGCAGGTTTCTTTACTCTCTCTGGTGTCTTATCCTATTGCTGGAGCCAGCCAGTGACCAAAGGGCATCGATGTCTTTTGGGACAGTGGCAGCAGGAGAGTGCCATGTAAGACTCTGAATTGAGTTCCAAGCTGCTTTTATAATGTACCAGACCTGGTAAGAACAAACAATCAGTGTCCCTTACTGGACTTCTGTCTTCCCAGAGCAGGTTCGAAATTGGTTTGAATCTCACCTGAGCAGCTCTCCTCCTGCCAGGGTAATAAATGAGAAATGGCACCTTTTTTGCTTTGGCTGACACCATGGTTTTACTGACACAATGCAGCTGTGCTGCACAGTCCACCAAGGGCGTGTATGGAGCCACTTGGGGTTTCTAAGAGGATCATTCGAGCCACCACTGGTTTCATATTGCATGAATGGGAATAACCATTTAAGTGTTTTTGTGTTATGGTAATTATTGGGGTTGATTCATTTATTTGCAGGTAGCAAAGACCAGAACCCCTATTCTAGTTAACAGTACTAGACATAAGATGTAGGGCTCCATGTTCATAGGTGTTGACCTGATTTATGATTCCAGCTCTTTAATGGCAATTGAATCTGCTGCAATTGATTCTTGATGTCAAAACAACATGCCACCTCATCTGAGGAGGCATAGAGAACAGCTGTCATCCTGCCTCTGAAAGCAATTTCCATGGGGAATAAATGCGATTCAAAAACTGTCGAGCAACAGGTCAGGGTATAAGCAAGAAGGAATCCTAGATGTATGTCATTAGGGGAAAGGAGGTTCATAAGAGAGAAGTGGGTATAGTTTATGAAGCAAATTGAAAATGAGTCCTGCTATTCAGTTCTCTGGCCAGTCATTCCCCAGAACTAAGCACTCCTGATAGCTCTGTATTGCTTTGGGTTCAGTACTGGCAGATGGAAGTGGCTGGGAGGTGCAGTCAGGAAACAGGGAACAGTCAGCTTAACCAACTGCACAGCCCTGAGCAGGAGCAAACTGAGTGCTTCTGATAAATGCACAGTCCCACAGAGTGTGCCTGTGCAGATATTCTAGGCATCTGAGTCCCTTGGAAAGCAATGCCCAGTGTCTGGGATGTCCTTCCACTGCATGGTCTCTGCAACTAACTAACCTATTCATTTACTAGATGCAGCTGTGTGGTATTTCCAGGATTGTCACAAAAAAGCACAGTAGGGATAGGAGTCAATTGGGCATTCCAGGAACAGGCACATATTGACCAAACCATGGTAGTTAGTCCCCAGCAGCTTCTCGTCTGACACAGCAAATCTCTTAATAGGCCAGGCAGAGCATCCAGGGGATGGGACTATGGAACAGATTCAGTTTGTACTGTGCAACCCTACATGAGCTTTTCTGTCCCTTCCACTCAGGATAGGACACGATTAATTCATAGATTGTTAGGGGCTGGAAGAGACCTCACAGATCATCAGGTCCAGCCCCCTCACTCTAGGCAGGAAGACAACTGGGGACAAGTGACCCCAGCGAGGTGACTGTCTAGTCTCCTCTTGAAAACCTCCAGGGTAGGTGACTGCACCACCTCTGTAGAGAGTTTATTCCACAATCTGGACACCCTAACTGTGAAGGAGTTTTTCCTGGTATTAAGCCTGAAGCGCCCTTCCAGGAGTTTATATTCATAGATTTCATAGACATCAGGGCTGGAAGGGACCTCGGAAGATCATCGAGTCCAGCCCCCCGCCCAAAGGGCAGGAAGTCAGCTGGGGTCATAGGATCCCAGCAAGATAAGCATCCAGTTTCATCTTGAAGGTGTTCAATGAAGGCGCTTGAACCACCTCCAGTGGCAGGCTGTTCCAGACCTTGGGGGCTCGGACAGTAAAGAAGTTCTTCCTTATGTCCAGCCTGAAACGATCTTGAAGTAGTTTGTGACCATTGGACCTCGTCATCCCTTGGGGCGCTCTGGTGAACAAACGTTCCCCCAGATGCTGGTGGTCACCCCTGATAAACTTGTAGGTGGCCATCAGATCACCCCTGAGCCTGCGCTTTTTCAGGCTAAAGAGCCCCAGGGCTCTCAGCCTGTCATCGTAGGGTCTGCTTCCCTGACCTCTGATCATGCACGTGGCTCTTCTCTGGACTCTCTCAAGCTTCTCCACATCCTTTTTGAATTGTGGAGCCCAAAACTGGACACAGTACTCCAGCTCCGGCCTCACTAAGGCCGAGTACAGGGGGAGAATGACGTCCCGGGATTTGCTTGAGAAGCATCTATGGATGCAAGCCAGCGTTTTGGTCACTTTACTAGCCGCCGCATCGCATTGCAGGCTCATGTTCATCTCGTGGTCAATGATGACCCCCAAGTCTCTTTCTTCCATAGTGCTAGCCAACATAGCACTGCTGAGCCTATAAGGATGCGGTGGGTTTTTTTCCCCCCAAGGTGGAGAACCTTGCATTTATCGGCGTTGAACACCATCAGATTCTCGCCCGCCCACTTGCTGAGCCTGTCCAGGTCAGCCTGGATAACCTGCCTGTCTTCTGGTGTGGATGCTTTGCCCCAAAGTTTGGTGTCATCGGCGAACTTGGCCAGTCCGCTTCTGACTCCAGTGTCCACATCATTAATGAAGATGTTGAACAGTATGGGTCCAAGGACAGAGCCTTGGGGGACCCCACTGGTCACAGGACACCACGATGAGTGACTTCCATCGATTACTACCCTCTGGGTCCAACCTAATGACTTTACCTTTAGGGTTTAGATACTGTAAAATAAATAAGTCTTGGGACCACACATAGAATACTAAAGAGAAAACAAATCTATGCTCATTAATTAAGCACAATCCATCTCATGCACTGAGGTACTGTACAAAATAAAATAGCATGTGATCATATAATTAAAGAATGTATATGCACAAAGGGGCCGAATTAGATTTATAACCCAACACAAGACAGACATAGCACACAGAATACTAATTAAAGCATTAGGAACATGTTATTGTCCTGATTTGGCAAAGCACTTAAGTAAGTGGCTAAGTACCACCAATGTCAAACAAGTTAAGAATATGCTTAAAATTAAGCACATGTTTAAGTACTTTGCTTGAACTAGGACCTTACTGTGTCTCTAGGCATTTCTATATCTGAACTGTAATGCTCTGTGTTGTTCTAGTACTCCACTGCATTCTAAATTAATGCAGTTCTAATGAACATAAAAGAAAAAGTGTGCATTTGTTTGCATAGGCATTATCTGCATGACAAAGCAATGAATTAACTCTGAAACACTATTGCAAATCTAGGGGAAATTACCTTTCAGTTTGTATATGGCACAACCTTCCATTCCAATAATTAGGAATAATTCAAGGCCAGCCTTTCACATCTTGAGAATTCCAATTACAGTGGATATTTAATATAACAATACATCTGCCAGAAGATTAAAAATAATAACAATCTTTATTATCAATGACCTCTGACTTCCATCTTATTCCAGAAGAGTGGTGTCACCTCAGATAAAGTAACTCAAACACTCTACTGAATGGGAGGAAAGCAATCCTCTGTGCTGCCTAAATTTACTGGGTTTCATTTCCAGCAGTACAAGTCTTGGTATGGTATGTACTGTACACCTGTTTTTTCCCCAGTAGTGCACAGATAATTAATATTAAAAAGGAGCAGGCTTGTGCATCTCCAAAAGTACCACTGCAAGGCTCCTGCAGTCATACTAGAGATGTCTCTCTCACACATTACTGTTCATTTGCTGCACATCTGTTCCAACTGAACTTTATTCTCCCAAGCAGGCCTTAGAAAGGTGCTCTTCTCCCACTCCCTCCCCACCCTGTCTGTGTGTGCCAGGATGAGAAGGCAACCTTCTGAAAAGAAATAACATGCTTCCTCAGTGAATCCCCTTGTTTGTACTATGTTGTTCTGTGGATGGTCTGAATTTTATTATGGACCAAAAGGGGATATGCTGTCCTTTAAGCTATGGAATTTCAATCAGGACAAGATGATCCAAAGATCTAAAGGAAGCCACAGAGGAAGGTCTAAATGATCAGAAAAAAATCCTATGAATAATTTTCTGTGAGTATGTGAATACAGTATATCTATTTTAACATAAATTACCTTGAATTAGAGCTACCTTATGGTGTAAAGTACTGCCTGATATGAGGAAGGCCACATCTTCACTACAAACTTTTACTGGTTTAGCTATGTTTGTTAGCAGCATGCAGAGGTGAGACGTCAGGCTGACATGGCCAGGCCAGCAGAGGCACCTAATGCAGATACAGTTATAGAGGCAAAAACTGCACTTGTTTTGCTTGTGATGGCATTTTCACTATTCAAGCACAAAGTGCAGTTGTGCCAGTAAATCTATATCTGCACCATAGGATCCTTTTGTCAGCACAGTATTAAAATAATCATGTGCTGGTCAAGTACTCCTAATCTGGAAGTAGCCTAAGAGTATCACAATGTAAAAAAGGGAAGTAGGTTATGAATTCTTACTGTTTATTTTTTTACTACAGCCTTCCCTAAGTTCTCTTTGCCTTTTTATTTTAATACATTTTACAACATGTCCAAAGGCTCTTATATCCAAGGTATCTGAAACAAATATCAGTAATTGTTATCATATCAGAAGAGTAATATCCGGAGGTAATATTTCTGGAAGCCATAGTACAGAAGCTGTGTAACAGTGATATGGTCTGAGCGCCATATGTCAAAAGGTCAGAGAGCATAACTGCACAGTACCCTAGTCTAAGTTGTTTTAAATCACTGGGATCTGTAAACACATTCCTCTCAAAATCCCTTACTTGTGTCTGCTTCAGCCATAGGCAGCTGGGAAGCATCACCAGGAGCTTTGTTCTGTAGAGAAAGCTGTGATCAAGCATCTGCTGAGTTTCTGTAATTTCAATTAATGCCCCCGCCCAACAAAAAATAAAGCAACCTGGCAAGAAATTTGTTTTGTACAAATACCGAATCCCTTGGAGTGAAGGCCCATTAATCAAGCATGCAATGGCACTGAAGAAAATTAAAGCCTACACATAAAAATGGTACTGCCTCAATTACATCTACTTAAAGGAGTACTACCACTTAATGTGGAGTTCTGACATGGGTATAAAGGTGCTTATGCTGATATAGCTGATTTCTGTACAGAAAGGGGAATGATTGGCACCAGTATAACAGTGTTCATACTAATTCTATTAGTAAAAAATATCAAAACCCTCAAAACACATGTCCTGGTTAAAAGCTTGTCTTGCAAGTCCCTGATCATACGGGTGGCTACATCCTTATTGAAGTGCAGCATCCAGAACTGGACACAGTACTCCAACTGCGGTCTCACCAGTGCGGAGTACAGTGGGAGTATCACTTCCTTAGTTTTACAAGAGATGCAATGGTTAATGTATGCCAGTGTGGTTTGCCCTGCTGGCCACCACATTGCACCGACGGCTCATGCTCATGCGATGGTCAGTCATTACCCCTAGGTCCCTTTCAGCCATGGTGCAAGTCAGGCTGTCACCTCTGAGCCTGTATGTATGTTGAAAGGAAGTCAGGATGATAGCAAAGGGCTGCAGACACTTGTCTCTAAACTTTGCACCTTGGTGTTCCCTCCAAAATCAGTATCACGCCCCTCTCTCTATGTTTATTGCGGGGTGAGAGCATGTTTCCACTCTCAGGTCTTCCATTTTGTACTGGTCCCTAGTTAAGCACTGATGGTGCCATCCTTTCCTAGGAAACAGTTTTCACTGGAATCAGTAGTCTGAATTTCCCTGCAAGGCTTTTGCAATATGAGTCAATGAACTGGTGAAGTCCAACCCCATGTGGCAGCTTATGGAGGAAGGGTATATTAAGAAGCAGTAGGTGAGGTGATGGTCACAAAGCTAAAATGGTAGGAAAACGTGGTGACAGAGTTAAAAAAGAAAAGAAACAATTATGAGCAATTACAGCATATCTCCCCTTATCGAAGGACCAACAAAATTCAGCTGATGTCGGTGAAAACAAAAGCGCTCCCTGATTGGAGACAAATATCTGCTCTTTGACATCTAGGCCATTCAGACCTATGATCAGAGATGGTGCTTGGAGGAAATCAACTCATTATCTTGCAAAAGCTGCATACAGAGCCAAACGAACCAATAAGCAGTTTAAGCCTGTGCCCATTGCTCTCTGCCAGGGCTTTGCCTCTAAATCTCAAGAGTCCTAAGCAATCTTCCATTTCTGGCACCCAATTCTTTGAATAGGGAGTTCTGGGATTGCCAGCTGTCTGGCTCCTGGCCACATAAATTTGCCTCCTGGCTACTGGATCATTTATCTGACAAGTTTTGTCAGAGATCATGTTACTAAACACTTCACAGCAGCCTGTTCTTGCTGTACAGATGGCACCAAGCTGTAACATGAGGATGCTGCCACATGCTGCTATAACTCTTGAAACTCAGACTAAATCCTTTCAGGCTAAAGATCCTGTACACAATTCCAAGACGCCTCTTGGCTGTTTGTTCCAGTGGTGGGAGAGGACCCTGGTGTGTCAGGCTGATGACAGGCACCATCCTGCAGACTGGCTGTAAGCCTTGTTAGGCAGCTGGGCAGGCATCAGGGTTGGAGCTCTCTGAGCACAACTCCAGGGAAAAGAAAGTTGCAAGATGATGCTGGGGAAGGAAAGAAGGCACCAAAGAGCCAGGAAGAGCAGGTGGGTGTGGAGGTCAATTCTGGGCTCCCAAGCCTCAATGGAAAGAGGAAGCAGTTCATTATGATTTTCATGCCATGCAGGAGCTAACTGTAACAAGGCCCTTACCTGCACGAGATTGCTCGGGGTTATTGCCTCCTGGTGTTCTCCTGCCCAGAACGGAATCTGGAAACAAAGGGACAAGAGAAGGGGGCAAATGCAAGGGAGTTTCTTAGATGAGGCTACTTTTTCCTCACCTGAAGAAAAGCAATGCTCCTGCAAACCTCCCAAGATGCTTCCAACCCTCCCTAGAATCTCTAGCATCTCCCACTTTCCTGCACAAGCTGAACCCTCCCCCTGCCAAAATGTACGTGCCACCCACAGACATTATAACTACCTGTCAACACACTCTCACTTCACCCAGGAGAAACTACGCCACCCCTTACAGACTTATCCCATGCAAACATCTGGCCCTCTCCAATACCTCCAACCGAGAAGGCTCCCAAAATTTGACCTCAGCATGGCTCTGTCCCTTTCTGAACCTGCAGCCTCTGTTACTCAATTCCCAGACTTCCCTCTCCTATAAAGTCTCCCTCTCAGCAGAAAAGGGGGTTCCAGATTTTGAGTTCAGCTTATTTTCCTATCCTCTACATTACTAGGAAGCTACTTATGGCTTGTCTACACACAAAAGGATTATCCCAGAATGGCTGTTTCAGGAAACTCCCAAGTATAGAGAAGCTCTGAAAGGAGGGAAGAAAATGTACAGCCCTTGTGGGCAGGTGTTGGTGGGAAAGAAAAAACAGACATCACCAGCCTCTAGGGCTTGAGAGAATGGAGAAACAGGCAGGAGAGCTCCCTCTCTGCAAGTGAGCACATGTCCCTGGACTCACAGGCACAGAGCTGGCTTAGCCCCTGGGGGAGGCAGGGTGCATAGGGGCAAGAGGGCTCAGCTCCCCTCACTCACCTTTGAACAGCTCCACATGCTTGAACTCAAAGGAAATGTTGTTTTTCTTGGCAAAGATGTAGATGGCACGGCAAGGCTGGGAAAGCAGGTCCAGGTAGAGCTCCAGCCCCATCCTGTCTGCTGGGCACAGGGAGTGGAGGGGAGATAGGCAGAGAGTGCAAGTTTGTGTGGCTGTGGGATCAGCTGCACGCAGAACAGGGAGAAACTCCTTTCGTGGGCAAACAGTTAACTTTGAACCAATAGGGAAAGCCCTTTTTCTGCCTGGCAGATGTTCCTCCAAGGGAGGGGAAAGGGGCAAGGCAAAGGACTACAGTATGTGGGTGGTAACTTTTACTTTCTAATTCAGGAAAGGATTAGGCATTTCCATAGGTACACTGACGGCAGGCATGGCTATGTAAGTGGGGTGGGGACAAATACAAGGGAGAGCAATAAATAAATCTTGGTTCAAGATACGACGGGCTGGCAAGCTATGTCCACTGCTCATTATTGTCACTTCCCACTTGCACTCCCCACATCTGTTTGTTCTCTCCACCCAAGGTCTCCCACACACATAGGCTGTCAACTTTCAGGGCCAGGCACTGTCTTGCCATAAAGTGTGTGCATAGCACCAGTGAGAGCAAAGCCCTGAACTCACAATGCAAATAAAACGTACTCACAAGGCATGTCTACATGTTCATTAATGTGCAGTGGTTACTTTGCATTTAATTTAGTATTTGTATAATCAAGTACTAAATAAATGGGCAGTAACTGGAGTTACTGCACAGTAGTGCCATGATCACCTTTTTAGGGACACTACTGCACAGTAGCCTAATAATACTGTGCAGTAGCATATTACCACTGTCCGTGCTGTGATGCACTACTGCACAGTATTATTAGGCTACCATGCAGTTAGCATCTTGTGTAGTTGCACCCACAGTCACTAACTGCATAGAGGTAAAGAAGAAGAGGAGTATACCTGCTTGGGAGGAGTATACCTGCTTGGCTTGAGCTTGAGCTTGCAGGGAAACAGTGAGGGGAGCCAAAGCAGAAATGAAGCTTAGGCTGGCAGCAAAAGTTAAGGATAACAAAACGTCATTCTTTAAGTACATAGGAAGCAAAAAGAAGGTGCAGGGTAACTTAGGGCCCCTTCAGGATGAACTATGGCAACTGGTAACAAATAGGATGGCCAAAGTGGAGCTTCTAAATGATTTCTTTGCATCCGTCTTCCTGGACATGAATACAAATACACATCCCATTGGGATTTTAGGTAAGCCCAGTGTAGATACCAACCCACCAACTGTTCATGCTGTCCTAGTAAAGGGGCACCTGGAGGGGGTGAATGTATTTAAGTCAAGAGGACCTGATGATCTTCATCCTAGGGTACTTAGGGAATTAGCTGGAGTCATAGTGGAGCTGCTGGCACAACTGTTTGAGCACTCGTGGCGCTCAGGACAGGTCCTGGAGGATTGGAAAAGGGCCAATGTGGTCCCTATTTTTAAGAAGGGGAGGAAGGAGGAACTAGGTAACTATAGGCTGGTTAGTCTCACCTCTATCCTTGGCAAGACCTTTGAGAAAATTGTTAAGGATCACAGTTGTGGGGGACCAGTGAGTAAAATGATGGGGCAATCAGCATGGGTTCAGAGCAGGCAGCTCCTGCCTGACTAACCCGGTTTCATTTTAAGACCGGGTCACAAAATGCTTAGATGAAGGAATAGAGGTAGATGTTATTTACTTAGATTTAAAAAAGGCCTTTGACACAGAGTCACACTCAATAAATAAATAAACTAAACAGTTGCAATGTAGATTATTACACAGTCCCATGGGTAGAAAATTGGCTTATGGGATGCACCCAGAGAGTGGTGGTGGACAGGTCAGTTTCTACCTGGAGAAATGTAGGCAGCGGAGTCCCCCAAGGCTCTGTCCTGGGACTGGTACTATTTAATACCTCCATTAGTGACTTGGACGAAGGAGTAGAAAGCACCTTTGTCCAAGGGGAGGTACACAAACTAGATGGCAGGAAGCAAATCCAGGCTGATTTGGACAGGCTGGGGAAATGGGCTGAACAGAATAGGATGCAGTTTAACAAGAATAAGTGTCATGTGTTGCACCTGGGGAGGAAAAATCATCAATACTCTTATAGTCTGGGAGGGACCACTCTAAGCAGCACAACTGTGGAAAGGGATCTCGGAGTCGTAGTCAACTCCAAAATGAACATGAGTCACCAATATGATGAGATAATAAATAAAGCTAACCGCACCCTTTCTTGCATAAGTAGGTGCATCACAAACAGGTCTAGGGAGGTGATACTCCCCCTCTATGCGGCATTGTTCAGGCCGCAGCTGGAGTATTGCATTCAGTTTTGGGCACTGCACTTCAGGAGTGAGTAAAATGATGGGGCAATCAGCATGGGTTCAGAGCAGGCAGCTCCTGCCTGACTAACCCGGTTTCATTTTAAGACCGGGTCACAAAATGCTTAGATGAAGGAATAGAATCTCATGGCTGCCTACAAACTCGTCGGAGGGGGGCAACAAGAAATAGGGGATACAATGTTTACCCAGGTTCCTGTCGGAGTAACTAGAAATAATGGCCACAAACTGGAAGAAAGCAAATTCAGGCTGGACATCAGGAAAAAATTCTTTACAGTGAGGGTTGCCAAAATATGGAATAGGCTTCCAAGGGAGGTGGTGTTGTCCCCTTCCTTGGAAATATTTAAAAGGAGATAGGACAGACACCTGGCTGGGGTCACCTGACCCCAGAGCTCTTTCCTGCCCAGGGCAGGGGATCGGACTTGATGATCTAATAGGTCCCTTCCGACCCTAATAACTATGAAACTGTGAAAGAAGAATCTTCTGTGGCTAGGCTCTTCTGTAATTCTCTTCTATGGGCTTTCTTGTATCTTCCTCTAGAACAGGTGTGGCCAGAGTTACTCACCCTGGGAGCCACATCCGATACTCCACCTAAGTTCAAGAGCCAGAGAGTGGGTGGGAAGGGGTGCTGAGTGACCTAGAGTGGGGGTGACCTCCCCCCCGCCTCCTGCTGCTGCAGCACCGAGCTGCTCCGGCTTTCCCTAGGGGAGCGTGCCCTGGGGTAAGCTGCATGACTGCAGCCCCTGCTCTGGCAGCCTGGTGCCTGAGCTGGCAGTCCCGGGACAAGTGGGTGGGGCCAGAGTACTTCCAGAGCCACAAGTACCATGGGCGCATGCGGCTCATGAGCCGCAGTTTGGCCACCGTGGCTCTAGAACGCCTGGCACTGGTCCCCGCCAGGGGTAGGCAGCTGGGCAGGATGGATACCCAGTCTGATCCAGTGAGGCTATTCCTATTCCTGTTAGCTTAGTGCCTCCTGCAGATGGCAGCTTTGGACTGGCAAAACCCCAAAGCTGAGGAGCCATTGGGGTTTCTTTTTCCCCGCTAAACTTTGGTATTAATGGATACAATTTGTCAAATATAAGATTTAGCATTTAACAATATATCCAGTCCCCTAAAACATAAAGACAGGTATTTACCGTCCATCAACAGCGTTCCCTTTACCCAAGTCAATGTCCACAGGACTCCTGTGTTCTTCAACACTTCCTTTATGTTTTGGTTAATGTTCGGTTTATGTGTTTCTTCATTTCTCTACTATAATTCACCCCCTCTTTTTCCTCAGAACTCTGCATAATACAAATCTCACTCACCTCTGCTTTTATGTGTTTAATTCATTCCAAATTTGTCCTTAAATGTTAACTCATAGAACTCAGGACTGGGGTGGTACAGGCACAGGCACTAAGGTGCATAGTTGACAGCCCAGAGGGCACAAGTTTGAAGCTGTAGCAGAAGTGCTCATGGGGCACCTATACACATGTTCTGGGGTGGGGGGAGCAGTTTAATTAGAATGGCTTTGAAAGCCAGTCTAATTAAAGCACCCAGAGTATCTTGTGTATCAGCATCCCCATGCTTCAAAATGGCAGTGGGGGTGCTTTATCTAAAGCTTGCCAAACGTGCTTTAGATAAAGCGCCCCATCACCATTTTTCAGTGCGGGGACACTGATGCACATGACACTGGAGTCTGCTGGAGTGCGGTAATTACCATGCTCCAGCAGACTCAATTAACTGAGTCTACTCCAATGCACTGTACTTGCAGCATGTTGGAGCAGCCTTTGCGCTTGTGCATAGGCACCCATGGTATGGCCTGTCAGATTTCAATGAACCTGCAAATTCTGCTAAATACCTTGTCACAAAGATGTGGAAAAAGAAGCTTATAGAATTTGCCCTTTCCTTCAACATTCAGAAAAGTTTCTTGAGTTTTCTTGTTTGGATACAGGAGAAAATTTCTTTTTAGCAAATTAAAAAAATATCCTTTTCCCCCGTAGAACTTTGACTTAATGGGACGTTTCTATTCCTAAAACTTCCCAAACTTTTTGAAACCAGGCAGTGATTTTAGGGGTGTCACTTCTCTTCCAGGCTTCTGCAATTGTGCACTTGTAATGTTTGCTGCCACTAGAAGATGAGTGATCAATTCCTTATGATTTGTATGTTGCAGAGTTTTCAGGAAAGTTCATTAGGAACACTAGGGGTTATCTGATAGTTGGCATCCTGATTATTTCCCTCACTATGTCTCCAAACTTCTTCCAGAACAGTTTAAATCTAGGACATGTCCATCATCTGTGGTAGAAACCTCCCAACTGACTGCATCCCCTCCCCCGCTGGCGCGGCAGGGTCTCTTTCTCCATTCAACAACATGAAAGACAACAGGGGTGAGTGGACTAAGCATAGGACTAAGAATAAGGGCCCCCGTGAAGTGAACCTAGACCTGACTGACTGCTGCTATTCCCCTTACAGTCCCATCACTTAATCTCTCTGCTTGAATTTTCTCACCTGTAAAGCTAGGATGACAGTACCTCACTCTTTCTCCCAAGGCCCATCATGACAATGCAGTGGCCAGAAGCTCAGCAGCCTCAATGCCATAGTTTGTTTGAAGAGTTGGCTTTTCAGATACTTTTCAAAATGTTGCCAATCATGGATATGCTTCAGTGCAAGCAACTGCAGCTCCTGCTGCACGGGAGAGTGGTGATGCTCTACAGCTGGTGTGGTCCTTTGTTCTTGTTTAGTAATATGTGAAGTTCCCCTATCTTCCAGGGGACCGTCCCCCAAATCCTAAACTGGATGCTCTGTAGAGGGGTCTCATGAGTGGGGAGGAAGCAGAAATGGTTTTACAGCTCTTCCCAGAAACAGGGCAGCTCTGGCTGCTGGAGGGTGGGGAGGCAATGCAGGACAGGACAGGACAGGACAGGAGAGGTGGTTTAAACTGTTTCTCTCCCAGAGGAAAATAACTTCTGAGTAGTGGCAGATGAACCATAGCGAGTACTTGATAGTCAGCTTCCTTTCCTTTTTTGTGTCTGTGACAGGTTATTTAGCAGAATTCAGATTCACTGGAACTTGAGAGACCATGCCAATGAGTGCTTCTGCTTTGGCCTCAAAGTTGTGACCTCCGGCCTGTCAACCACGTGTCTTAGCACCTGAGTCTCTCCATTTAGCCAGCAAAACAATGGCAGGCAGCATGTTGCTCTTCACAAACCAGCTTTGTGGACGCTTCAGCAGTCCTGGGGAATGCAGGTTTCTCTGTATTTACCCTGGAGACTGTCCCAAACTATGGTTGAACAATGCCTTTAATCTTGGCACAGAAGTTTTTGTTTCCATCTTCCTCCCTTCAAACAGGTTTCCCTCAGTAACATCCTGGATTAAGTCCTTGTTTTCTGTGAACTTGCTAGTTTTTAATATTGAGAAGCTTTATACAAATGCAGGGAAAGAGAGGGCGTATCTCTCTCCCTGCATGCATTACAGACTGAGAGAGAGAACCAAGATTCAAGAGGCAACGGCAGTTGCCACTGAAAATTGCCTATAACAACCTAAGGCAGGTGCCAAGCCGTTGGTGCAGTATCTTTTGAAGCATGAAGGAGGTTTGGTGACCAGGGCCTGGAGTTCCCTGCTGATCTGCACTTACCCTCTCCTATCCCTTGTTTTTAAGGTTTCCCTGCAAGTAAAGAACAGAAGGAATCCAGATGGAAGTCAAGCCCATGCTGTACTGCAAACCACTCACCATTCTGGAGTGGGGCTGGGATTTTTGCAATTCCTGGAGGATGGATATGCTGTATGTGTTTGAAGAATTACAGCTTTTGGGAAGCAACCTTCTGCATAGCCAGAACCCAGAGCAATGGAGCCAATAATGGAGTCACCCGGCAATCAAATCCGTGTGAACCCAATCAATATCCCCTTAACTCTACCACAGTGCCTGGGCTCTACACTTCAGACACAAGTCCTCTGAAATAGTCACAAGAGCCCCAAGGAAAGGAAATCAGAGGATTTCCTGCCCTTTAATTTACTGCATGCACAATCATTACATGGCACTATGAAAAAGCTTTTGGATGCTGTGCACAGAGGGAGCCCTCTGCCTAGATGAATTCATGTATGCAACAGTCTCAATAGATTTTCTTTGTGTTGATGCATGCATACCGCCAGAATCCTGCTCTGTGCTTTCTAGGAAGCACGGAGATTGCTGTTAAACTAGCCTGTTTTCAAGAATCTCCTGCACAAACCTCCTCTGGAGCCACCTGCAAGATGGCATGCAATGAGCCCCCCAGTACCACACTTACAGAGGCATTTTTCAGGAGTGGAGCAGCACATTAAGACTCCTTCTCAGATTTTGTACCTAAGGAGTGAGAGAGATGATCTGTGGAAGTTTTTCATTTTTCATTTCATTTTCTTCCCACAGAGCTAAAAGCAGCCAAAAATGGAACCAGGAGGCCAGGAAATAGAAAGAAAATGCAGCTACAACATTACAAGCTTACAACCACTGCAGGCTTCATCTGATTTTTCATTCTACCTCAGCTGGTACATTACTCAGTTTTTGTATAGTTGTACAGTTTTTCTGCTGCAAAGAACTCAGAAAGACTGCAACTACGGGTTTCTATTTGAAATCTCTGGGTTTATCTTGGCAATCATGTTTGCAAACCTAACAGTGCGAACATTATGTAGCACCTTACCGCAGACTTTAAAAGATCTCAAGGAACTGCTGGGTACTGTGGCACCCTGGTTGCAAATCACTGCTCTGTCATGCACCTCCTAGAAGAACTCTTCCCCATGGCTGCTTCTCTGGCCATGCCACACTGACAGCTTGGGCCTGTCCTCAAAGATGTCAGAACCAATTTCAAGAGGCTGCACAACTGCTTCTTATGCAGCAGACTCTTCTTGGCAAACCCAAAGACTGTGGCTGGGATGTACCTGCAATTGCCACAGTTATAAAAGGACTTTAACAAGGGGTTTCCAAAAGACAATGCTTAGAAACTGTTCTTTCACCACATGTAAGAAGAAACTGAACAGTATTGCTGTCCTCAGCCTGAAGCACAAAGGATATTAATATATGAGGGTACTGGCACCAGGGGTTGTTTTTGGATCTGGTAGCATTTAATATCTTAATTAATGATTTGGACAATGGGATTGAGTGCAGGCTTAGCAAATTTGTGGATGACACTAATTTGGGTGGAATTTCAAACAGTCTGGAGGGTAGGGTTATGATCAGGAATGACCAGAATGGCCTGGAAAACTGGTCTGAAATAAATCAGATGAGATTCAACAGCAACAAATGCAAAGTCCTGCACATGGGAGGAAATAATTGCATGCACAGATACAGACTGGGGGATGACTGGCTAGGCTGCAGTAGTGCAGAAAAGGACCTGGGGGTTACCATGAACAATAAGATGAATCTGAGCGAATGGTGTATTCTTGTTGCAAAAGAGGCCAACCGTACACTGGTCTGTATTAACAGGAGTGTCACTTGGAAATTAGGAAGCGATTCTTCCACTCTATTCAGAAGACTGCTGGGATGATAGGAGACAGGAGGGATACCCAGGCTGAGGGTGGAGATTTAGGAAGGAAGGACCCAGGGAAGCAGGAAGAGTGATTTTGTCCTGAGGAAGAAGTGGAGCACCAAGAGTAGAGATACAAAAGCAGCTTGAAAGTCTACAACTTTTAAGCTGTATCTGAGTAATGTAATGCAGCATCTTAGCAAACACCATAGACAGCCCAGCTGGCTTGACCACAGAGAGCAGAATCAAGTCTGGCTCTGAACAACAAGGAGGACTGAGCTCTTCACAAGCGAAGAAGATGCTGTCAACAGGAGCTGGTCACCTGGCAGTAGGAGGCTGAGGAAGCATGCAGAGCTCTGACTAGGAAAAAACAGAACATGGACATTGGCGAAACCACCAGTGTTGCTGACAGTCCCAAGACAGAACGTATCTGCAGACAAGTGTCCCCTGAGTCTGGAGTACCAAGGGCCTGCAGCTCAGCACTGCCATGCATTAGCTCTGGGGAGGGAAGCTTGCACAGCACTTGAATGCATTGTGCTTGGATATAGGCCAATGCTGTTAGCCCATCCCTTTCAGGAAAATTCAGGGAGTAGGTTCTTCTCCCCCTTTTCCATAAAAGTTTAAATCCCTTTGCAGGTGCTAACAAGTTCACTTTCCAGTTTCCTCAGAAGCAAGCATATCACAGACCATCCCCTTGGTATGTTTTGTATTTCATTTCTTAATGGTCTAGAAAATATATCTCAGTTTGTCTTTGGTTTTACCTTTTCTCTCCTTCGTTTCATACCAGATATCTCAAGTCTTTAGATTTTGGCCTTTTATGGGGGGTCCCTGGCAAACACTAGACCCAAACAGCAACCTGAGCTGCAATCTCTGCCTGCCTTCCAACTGAGAGAGAAGTGGATGCTGGTCGGATATTAGAGTGAGTTGTGGGACAAATTCCTTGTACGGTTTGCAGCCCTGTGTATTACTGCTTCGCTAGTAATACACAGCGAAGTATTGTATTACTCTCCATAAGTGTGCAAGGCCCTCCTATAGATGGCCAGAGGTAGAAAACATGCAGGAGCTCTTTTTCTTTGAGGAAGGATAACACTTCTGAAGGTGTCTTCTTAGGATCAGTAACAGTCACAGTTCTTGGTTGCTTTCTCTTTGCAGTTTACTCAAAGCAACTGAAATACAACCTGTTCAAAGCACTGCTGCCCAAAGTCACCCTCCTGACTTCCTAATCAAATAGCTAAGCATGTACAGTTTACGTCATCTTTTATCTTTTATTTTAGCTTTCAGTAGACAGCTCCTTGCATTAGGATAATCACTGCTACCTTTGCCACCATTGTTGCCTATCTCACCAGGAAGGACCAGGAGTGAAGGAGATTTGGAAACTGAATTCTCCTGATACCCCAGGACACAAACCTTTTGGCACAACAGGCTCATTAGTAACACAGGGTGGTGAGACCTGCTCAACTGGTCCTGGTGCCGATCTCTGCACAGAGACTTCCCTGGGGGCCCTCAGCATGGTACTTTTCACCAGTCCTGAATATTTATTAAGTCAAACAACACTCAACTCACATGCAAAACAAAAAGGGAAAAAAGTGTGAAGGCAAAGTACAAGGACAAAGTCCCTTATCTTTAGTATTTGGAGCAGGAAAACAGTGAGGCAATCAGTTGTTGCTGTAACTCCACTGGCATTCAAGGAGTTACATCAAGAGTGCATTTGTACCAAGAGGCTCTGAATGCCAGCAGTCTTTGTATATCCGGCTCTGTTGACAAGAGTGAAGTGTTTGCTCAGTTAAGACGGGCTTTTGGATCATGGAGCAGACAGCACAGGTCGGAGGTAACACTTACAACCACAATCATCCTGTGAAATTCTGCAGGTTCTGCTGTTCTCTTGTGCCCAGGTCTGTTGCTGGAGACAGCTGGGGAACAAAGAGCACGGATGTCCTTCGAGACTGTAGCAGCAGGAAAGTGCCATGTAAGACTGAACCAGGTTCCATCCTGGTTCAATGAGGGAACAATCAGGGCTCAGATTATGGGGGAGCTCAGGGGGGGGCTGAGCCCCCCCATAAGAGATGAGAGCCCCCCCCTGCCCCCCCATAAGATCTGAAAATCATAACCTGGCAGGTCTCTGACTTTACTAGGGCATTGTGATGGACATCCCAATTTATTATTATTTTTTTTGCAGATGCCCCCAAGAGTCAAAGTGTAATTCAAACCCTGGGAATAATCCTGGTAAAATATAAAATCACTGCCCTGGAAAGGTCTGATGCCTCATCAGAGAAGGTTGAAAATGAGCTCAGTATCTCTCCTGAGGGGCTCTCAGTTCCACTGCCAGCCTTGCAAATAAGAAAGGGCACCTCAAGTACCTTGGTTCATACAATGGTTTTGCCTACACAATACACTCATGCTGTACTGTCTGCAAGAGGTGTGTGTAGAGCCTGCTGGGGTTTCAGGGAAAAACACTGGATAAATCTGCTTGCCAAGATTATTGTTCATTGTATTTGGACCATGGCTGTGGTGCACATGAGCTGGGGCAGTGCACAGCGTCTGTCACAGTGGGTGTGGGAGGCTCATGGTTTGCAGAAATGGGGGAAGCTGAAGGTCAGGGATTTGGAGGCTGGGCAGAAAGAAAAAGCAGTGCTGATAAGAGGGACAGGGTGGGGGAGATGGCTGGCTGACTCCAAATCCTCTCAATTAGATGAGATCCCAAAGCTCATTTACTCCAAGGAACTACAGCAGCATCCATTTTATACTGATCAGGCAGAAAAGCTTTGCCCATCACCTCTCAATGTACTAGTGTCCAAAAAGGAAGGGTAAACCTATGTGAGAGGGTCCCATCATGACCTGTGATGGCCCTACAGACCACATTCTTTAGAGCTAACCTTATGAGGCCCATTGCTAACAACAGCAGAATGAAACAAGTGCAACCTTCTCCTGTGGGACAGGCAGCCATAGTGCAGGTGTTATTGGTGGAAAGGAAAGAGCAGCTCTCGCTTGGTTTGCAGACCTGAGACCATCGGTTTCTGTCTGACATGTACCTGGCTGAAAACAGACACTGCTTGCCTGCATTCTTATCTGGGAACAGGAAAACTGAAATAACTTTGGAATCTAACATACTTTGTCACTAATGATCCTACTTGTTGGTGGCTTTGGATTTCACTCAACTTGTAGGCACAGGAAACTAGGTTGGTTCATTTTACTTTCTGGCTTTCAAGCACCAAGGTGCTGCTAGGTCCTTCTGAACTGAAAAGTCTGTGTTTGGACATTTTGGAGGTTCCTCAAGCTGAAGACAGAAAATAAAATCTAAACAAGAGAGCTGCTCAATGGAAAAACCCAGCCACCTTTTACAAGGACTGTGCATCCACCTGAATGGAAGGGCCAAGCTAACCGAGTGAAAATCCATACATAGCAGAATTTTCACAAACGTTTCAGCACTGGAGGACAGGGGAGAAAGGCTTTTTGGTGGTGCACTTATACTCCAAAAACAGATTTTTCCCATTCAAGTGGAAAGTCTAAATTGTGGGTCCAGATTTACTATCCCTTAAATGATCAATTCCTCCAAGCTGCAAATAAAGAACCTGCCTGTGAAAAACTGTGCTGGAGCTAAATACAGACCTCCTTACTCACTCAGATCTCTCACTGACTTTGGTGGGCTTGATCCTAAAATCTCTAGTCCACTCTTGAACAGCAAAACACTCACTGAAGTCAGCATCAGCCCCTAGATTACATGGAGACCAGTACTCTAAAATATCCTGGACAAATAGGATTTAGCCACTGCATTAGGAGAACAACCAGGGGCTCTACTCCAGTTACCCCACAGCTTTGTATTGATGCAGTGTAAATACATGCTTATTGTTCAGCTGTCCACATTGGGGCCTACTCAGCCTTTACTCCCTGCTCTTCTGAATTACAGTATCCAAGTGAAGCACCTCCAGTTCCCAGAGCCAAGCACTCTAGATCCCTAGGTCTTGCGTATTGTGCGACTGTCTGGCTCCCAGTGGCTGTTGGTAGACCAAGCTTGTTGAGTAACGCTGCTGAATCACTGATTGATGCAAGTACCTTATCATCTCTTCTATTTGTAGCTGGTTGAGAGAGCTCTGTCCCTGCCGTTTCTCCAGGGAAAGGGTCAGGGAGAAGGCTTCAGTGGCATTGATTCATAGATGCTAGGGTTGGAAGGGACCTCAATAGATCATCGAGTCCGACCCCCTGCATAGGCAGGAAAGAGGGCTGGGGTTAGATGACCCCAGCTAGATGCCTATCTAACCTCCTCTTGAAGACCCCCAGGGTAGGGGAGAGCACCACCTCCCTTGGGAGCCCGTTCCAGACTTTGGCCACTTGAACTGTGAAGAAGTTCTTCCTAATGTCTAGTCTAAATCTGCTCTCTGCTAGCTTGTGGCCATTATTAGTTTTAACCCCCGGGGGTGCCTTGGTGAATAAACCCTCACCAATTCCCTTCTGTGCCCCCAGTATGAACTTATAGGCAGCCACAAGGTCGCCTCTCAGCCTTCTCTTGCGGAGGCTGAAGAGGTCCAGGTGCCCCAGTTTCTCCTCATAGGGCTTGGCCTGTAAGCCCTTGAACATATGAGTGGCCCTTCTCTGGACCATCTCCAGGTTATCCACATCCCTCTTGAAGTGCGGCACCCAAAATTGCACGCAATATTCCAACTGCGGTCTGACCAGTGCCTGATAGAGGGGAAGTTTATCCCCTCCTTTAACCTGTTCGTCATGCATCGGCTGATGCACGATAAAGTGCCATTAGCTTTTCTGATGGCTTCGTCACACTGCCGACTCATGTTCATCTTGGAGTCCACTAGGTCTCCAAGATCCCTTTCCGCTTCCATGCCACCAAGCAGGTCATTCCCTAGGCAGTAGGTATGCTGGACATTTTTCCTCCCTAGGTGCAGCACTTTGCATTTCTCCTTGTTGAATTGTATTCCGTTGTTTTCCGCCCACTTGTCCAACCTGTCCAGGTCTGCTTGAAGCTGTTCCCTGCCCTCTGGTGTGTCCACTTCTCCCCACAGTTTTGTGTCATCCGCAAACTTGGACAGAGTACACTTCACTCCCTCGTCCAAGTCGCTGATGAAGACATT
>NW_005841940.1:2838595-2839248 GCF_000455745.1 Alligator sinensis
CCGTCTAACTGCCTCCCTACAAGCGCGAGCAGAGGAGGTATACTCCTCTTTGGTAATCTCTCCCTGTTTCCACTTTTTATATGCTCCCCTTTTAGCCCGTAGGCTGCCCTGGATTTCTTTGGTCAGCCAAGGAAGCCTCCTGGCCCCTTTCCCTCTTTTTCCTCGCATCGGGATCGTCTCCCTCTGTGCCTGAAGGATCATTTCCTTAAGGCACAGCCACCCTTCCTGGGCTCCCAACTCTTCAAAACTCCTACTCTGCAGTGCGTCCTTGACTAAATGCCTGAGTTCATTGAAATCGGCTTTCCTAGTCTAGCACTTTCACCCTACTAGTTACCTTACCCACTCTCCCAGAACGCAGTCCCCTGGCAGCCATCTTTGCTGCTGGCACGCACCCTATAATCTCTAGGGGTGCATAGTCAAAGCAGAGCAGCACGCTCCACCTCTTCCCAGTGAGACATGTCCATCATTGCAGAGCCACTGGCGGGAATATTTGAAAGCTCGTGGCGCACGGGCCAAGTCCCGGAGGACTGGAAAAGGGCCAACGTGGTCCCCATTTTCAAAAAGGGGAGGAAGGAGGACCCGGGCAACTATAGGCCAGTCAGTCTCACCTCCATCCTTGGCAAAGTCTTTGAAAAAATTATCAAGGCTCACAT
>NW_005841940.1:2839861-2851531 GCF_000455745.1 Alligator sinensis
GTGCATCAGCAGATGCATGACGAATAGGTCCAAGGAGGTGATACTTCCCCTCTATCGGGCACTGGTCAGACCGCAGTTGGAGTACTGCGTGCAATTCTGGGCGCCACACTTCAAGAGGGATGCGGATAACCTGGAGAGGGTTCAGAGAAGGGCCACTCGTATGGTTAAGGGCCTTCAGACCAAGCCCTACGAGGAGAGACTAGAGAAACTGGATCTATTCAGCCTTTGCAAGAGAAGGTTGAGAGGCGACCTTGTGGCTGCCCATAAGTTCATCACGGGGGCACAGAAGGGAATTGGTGAGTATTTATTCACCAAGGCGCCCCCGGGGGTTACAAGAAATAATGGCCACAAGCTAGCAGAGAGCAGATTTAGACTGGACATTAGGAAGAACTTCTTCACAGTTCGAGTGGCCAAGATCTGGAATGGGCTCCCAAGGGAGGTGGTGCTCTCCCCTACCCTGGGGGTCTTTAAGAGGAGGTTGGATAGGCATCTAGCTGGGGTCATCTAAACCCAGGACTCTTTCCTGCCTATGCAGGGGGTCGGACTCGATGATCTATTGAGGTGCCTTCCGACCTTAACATCTATGAATCTATGAATCTATGAATCCAATTTGCATGCCCTGGACTAGCAGCAACTCTTGACTGGAAAGAGCACAGTGCACCTGTAGCACTATAAAGTATTAACAATAAATCTCTTTTTTCACCTCAGATATTGTCCTGGCCCATCAGTCTGTGATTCCCCATTCTTTTTCCTGTGCTGCTCTGTTCCCCTTGAGATGCCTCACACAAGCCATCTCAAATGCACCTACAGCCCACAGTTCTGAAAACCTGATTTCCTTTGCTTCTCCCCTACTTTTTTCTCTCAAAAATGAGGACTGGCAAAGGGGCAGGAAAGGAAAGCACTGCAAAAGACCAAAAAGACATACAGGCAGGATGGGCCAGCCTGCGAGTTTCTTCAGTACTTTACCCTGAAGCAAATGTAGGTCAGAGAACAGCAACCTCAAGCTCCCCCAAAAGCAGAGTGCCATAGATGAGGCCTGAATTCCTGCACTGTTTGTGGCAGGCAGACAGGAGGCAAAAGGAGAAGGCTCTGGCTGGCTGGCACTGCTATGACTGCAACAGAGCTTTGTGAAGGATGAATCCAGCATGTGCCTGACCGCTGGGGAGAGCAGCAGCACGGTTGGAGGGGAACTGAACCACTTCAGGCTGCATGGGCATGCCAAATGTTGTGCTCTTACATAGGACTTCCAGCCAGGCCCCATCTGTGCAGTTTTTGCAATTGCATTAGAGGCCTGGCCTTTCCTACTGCTGAAGGATGATGGGTTGACTAGCATGTCACGCAGGTATTTAGCCCACACCTGTGACAGTTCTGTGTATTTATTGCTTCATATTAAAACAAAGCCCCCCAAAATTGTTGGGACTCAGAGCCTAGGGGCAGGTGGCTAACCAAAGTAGGCAGAGCAGTTGGAGTCTGGGCAAGCTACCCATTTCTAGCAGGAGAAGCCAAGGCTGCAACTCTACCATTCCCATTCTGTTACCTGTGCATATAGCAAAAATTTGCAGGAGTCGGCATAGTAGTGGCATTGCCTCAGCACAGACATTACATCTACTGCTGAACAGCTACCTTGCATAGTGTACCAGCTTCAGATATTGCTGGTTCACCATTAGCACTCCATGCCAGTGAGTGGGGGGACCAAGGGGTTGTAGCCACCCAGGACAAACCCTGTTCACATGTTTTCCATTAAATTGATTGCAAGCTTGGAAATGGACAGAGGAAGAGGAATATACTGTAACCACCTAACCCTTATTTACTTACCCTCTCCACCTAACACACAGCTGCAGGTGCTTCCTCAGCCTGATGAAGGGTGTTTGTGCCTGAAAGCTTGTTAAGAAGAATTTTTCCAACTATTTGAGTTGGTCTAATAAAAGATATCAGATTTACCCAAAGAACCTTGTCTGCCTATGTCCTTAGGCCAACATGGCTACAACTTACACCACTGAGGCTGGCCTGCACTTCTCCTTCCACCAGTACTTCCAGGTCCTGCAGTATTCCTTTCGAGGTAGACTCTCACTTTCCGAGCAGGTGATGCTGCAGAAGCAGACAGGCTATTGCCTGACAATAGCAAGGAGGCCGACAGCTCAGCAGGCAGAACTGGCTTTGGTCTCACCTGAGGCAGTAGACAAGTGAGTATCTTTACTCAGCTGATTAGGTCCCCTTTGTAAACAGAGACCCCTCATGTCAGGAGAGTGATTTGTGCCTGCAAATATCTGCATGACCAGGCTTTAATCCTTGATTCCCTCTATATCCCTCTTTGCTCATGGAGTTGGATGCAGCAGCCTCTAGTGGCAAGATGTTCTAAGGAAACAAATGTCACAACCCAAAGGTGTGATTTTTTGTTTTGTGCGTGCTTTGGCACCACTGAATTATGTTCCCGCTAAATTGCAGCTTCTTTGCACGGTGGAGTTTTCTGCTGCAGAGAAAAGCTCCGGTGTAAAAGAATTCCCGCCAATTTGTAGGTTTCTTTGCAGGGTGCATTTCTTTGTTGCAGCACAGAAATGCTCGCTGCAAAGAGTTCCCGCCATTCGTATTCTAATTAGAGCCCCATTCTTCACGCTGTGTGAAGATCTCTAAGCGCTGCGGAGCCTATTGGCCAGCGTGTACCTTAAGAGGGCTACAGGGGTCTGATCAGCCTCTAGTCTCTCCCCGTCACTGAGCGCAATCCTCGACGTATCCCTCTCCCTGCGCGCAAAAGGATCCACGGAGCCTCGACAACTCCGTGGGAGTGATCCGAGCGTTGCCTGAGTCCTCAAACGAGGATTTAAGCGGAGCTGTGCCTGGGAAACTGTCCAGCCTACACCGTGACCATCTTCGGTGTAAGTAAACAATCTTGAATCAACCATTACGCGTCCGTGCCTAATTCCAGCGTGTCACCTGTTCTCTCCGACCCAGTGTGCCCGGGCTGCTGGCCACAGCCCGCGCGGCGCGAAAAAGGGCCCGGACTGCTCCCGGCCTGCACAACAAACATCTCTATGCAAACCTCCAAGACTCTGTCTTTGCTTCTCTATGCAAACCTCCCAGCTTCTCACCCATTCAGCTGAAGGGGTCTTTCCTCTTTCATTGTAACCTACTGCAAAGGTACAGTCTGCTCTGTGTATAGATGTGCCTGCAATCTCTTTCTGTCTTCACACAAGTTGAACACTTGTCCTTTGGAAAACTCTTCAGCCCCACTTGCCCAGCCTGACTTCCCAGATGCAAATAGAAAAAGCAGGCATCTAGACATCTGAAACAGAGGCCTCTAGTAAATGAAGTGTGTGTTGGGGGGAAGGGGTGGGGTGAGGGGGAGTGTCTATATAGGTAACGTTTGGGGGCCCGAGGCAGGTGCAGAAATGACGAATCAGGGACTGCCACTGAACTGCAGCTCACTGTTCTGTTCACAAAAGAGGCTCAGTGCCTCACAACAATACTTTTTTTAAATTGATTTTTATTCTTTCCCTTATATATCACCAGAGAGCTGTGATTAAACTGAGTTTGCGGGGGCATATTCCTGTGTTGCTGGGTGTACATAGCCAAGAGGAAATGGTGTTGGAGAGGACTTAGACATTCCAAAAATGTCTTACATGGGATGAGCATTTTGTTACATTCTCATTTTAGTTAATTAGCTTCAGCAGCATGCATGCCATTTGTTCCCTCAGCTCTGGGACAAGTTCAGCAACACTGAGACTCTTGGCATTCAGGACCTGCTCATGTGCTTCTTGGAAGAGCTCCTTCCCTATTGCTTCCTCCACCCGGCCTTGCCACTCTGCCAGCTTCGGCCTGGGCTTAAAGATCTCATACCCAGCTCCCACGGGCTGTGGAGAGAGACAGCAAGAAAACATAGCAGAGCAGCGTCTGTATGAACAGTCCAAGCAGCATCCATTAGTAGGATAAAACTAAGTCCAACTGAGCCAGCATCTTTTCTTTTGGGGGTTGGAAGAAATATGCAATAATGGAGGATATCACATTCCAGATTTGGATTTAGTGGGAAACTAACCTCTGGGAATACCAGCAATTAGCTGGCAGGATGTGTAGGAAGATAACCACATACTTCCCCAGCCACCTTAACATTTGTAGGGCAAACCCATGCTAATGAGTTTTCCACTGAAAACATTTCAGAGCTTGGATTTTAACAGCTGTTTGGCTCAGTTGGTTAGAGCAGGGTACCAATAACACCAAAACCACACATTCAATTCCCAGATCTCTTGAGGACCCTGCCAGCCTTACTTCTCTATGACAATTTCTATACGAAACCCAGAACGTGCAGGATTGTCCAAACACATGAGGAGTGGGGCATTCATCTGGATATCAAAAACAAACAAGACCCTAACCAACAGCCCAAATTCCAGTGATTAGGAATATATTTTGTAAAGCTGATTGACTAGTCAAACCAGATGTGGTCCAACCAAGATAGATTCAGGACCACTAATCAAAAAGAAGAACTCTGGAATAAGTACTTATTCCTCAAGGATAGATAATAATGCTTCAATTACATGAATGAATTTAGAAATAATAAGAATGGGTCTTCACATCGCAACACGTGGGAAAAAAGGCCTAAGTTTCGCACTTGAAGACAGACTAGCACATATTTTCACCACACTCTTGTGCAACTTCAGGTCTAAGGAAGGGACATTTCCCATCTTTGGGCAGCCTGAATGAAGGTACTCTTCCCATTTCTGACCAGTCTTTTCCTGTCACCTTAGCAGTGACAGTGATTGTAAATGTTATTCAGAGCTCTTTTAAATCAGGAATGTGACATTAAAATGTAAGCTGCAGAGAAAACGTCCATGTTTTAACTAGTGTTGGGTTGTCAAAACCCAGCTTTCCCACCCCACCCCACCCCCATTAATGAAGTGCAAACTTCCCTTTGAGATTTTGTGGGAACTGGAGCAACATCTTGGCCAGGTTCAGTAACCCAGCTGGAACCGCTCACCTGCATAATCTCCACAACTGCTACCAGGTCAGCCAGGGAGATCTCGCTACCTGCAATGAAAGGCTTGTCTTCCAAAAACTTCTCCTCAAACTGCTTCAGAGCAACATTCAGTTCCTCAATGGCCCTTTCTACTTTCTCAGGACAAAATGGCTTGCCTGTAATGAGAGGCAACAGCACCTACCATAGAAAGAAAAGTGCAGTTTTTTAAACAGATTCAGCTTCTTGCTTTGGCCACTGTCCATCCACAGTCCCCCTGCTGAGTGACCCTGAACTATTTTAAGGATCCCTCAATAATTTACTGGCAAGGGGGCTGGTTCTGCAAACCCCCTCTTCCAGGGTGCGCAGTGTTAACCTGTACCATCATATCTCCCCCTCTGCCCCCAGCCAAGACAGCCTTGTTCAGATTCTCCTGACTGCAGACATTTGGCTTGAAAAAAAACACATTTTGTAACACTTGCAAATCAGCACCTTGCCTCAAGGTAGAAGGTGTCATCTTCACAAACAGTGTCAATAGTCAGACAAAGCTGCAGGAAGTACATGGTTTCTGATCCCTCATCTTTACCTTTCTCTTGCCAGACCTGTTGTATTTGTTGCTCTGGATTATATGCAATAGAGACACTGCCTATGAAGATTTCAGCTCTAGGAAGAATTGAGGCTGGAGCAGGGGTGGGCAATTATTTGGGCTGGAGGGCCACTTAGGGAGTATTACTGAGCTGTCGCGGACCGGGTCAGCATGCCCCCCTCCTCCCCTCCCCTCCCCACCCCATGCCAGGTCAGCCACTCTGCCCCCAACCCTCTGCCACAGCTCACCAAAACTCCCTAAATGGCCCTGTAGGCAGATGGGAGGATGAGATGGGGCTGCGGGTATGCAGGGAGTGACATCTGGGAGTGGGGCAGGTAGGTAGGGCCGGAATCACTGGATGGTGACAGAGCAGGGCTAGGACCCAGGGCAGAGCCGTGATCTGCTCCCTGCATGCCCCTGCCTGTGGAACTGGCACCCATTGCAGGGATGTGCGGGGAGTGGATCACAGCTTTGCCCTGGCCCTGCAATCTCACCCCCAATCCCCAGCCCTGCTTGCCTGTCCCACTTCTGGACGCTGCTATCTGCCCACCTGTGGCCCCATCCCATCTGCCCAGCCACATCTCCTGCCTGCAGGGGTCCCACGCAGTTTCCCTGGAGACCCTGCTGCCTGCTCCGTCTGGCATCCCCAGCGAGCTAGTCAGTGGGGCCATGTCCGGGACAGGAGCCAGAAGGAACCACTGCTGCAGGGGCTTCCAGGAAGTGAGTCTGCCCATCACACCACCCCAGCCCCAGTGTGTGCCCAGGGGCAGTAGGACTGGCTGCATGTGCCACATCCCAGGCCTGTTCTGTGCTTAAGTCAAGTGGGGCTAAGGGTCCCTTTGGGACTGGACAAAATTCCTTGGCAGGCTGGATCTGGCCTATGGGCTGTATTTTGCCCACTCTGTTGGAGCATAAAGGAGTCTTTTCAGGAAGTGCCACTTTAGTTTGGTAGGCAAAGCACTGGTGTGCACATACAGCCAAAACAATGTGAGATCTGGCTATTTCCCACTATAAGCCTGTGTGTTTAGTTAGCGAGGTGCAGCACACATGGAACCTCCTCAGATATCATCCCTGTAAAACCCGCACACAAAGCTGCATAGTTGATCTTAATTCTGCACTGTCTGATTTCTGGGCATTTCATTTTACAACCTCAGTGTTCTTTTAATGTAGTTTTATGAGGTATAGAGACTCCCATCACCTTGGCAGTATAGGCCCCCTTTTGCATCAGAATAATTCAAAGTGAGGTGGCTACACACTCCTGTGGGAGAAGGGCTCAGTTTTCCCTCTGCACAGTGTCAATTTGAATCATGTTACTGGCAGCGGCTAGTGTTCAACTGTGTTGGGATTTAACTTCATTACCTTGCTCAAATAAACCTTGCACCCTGCTGCCCTTATGGCAGTATGCTGCCAGGAGAGATATTCATCAACCCGGGCCCGTTTCTGAAGGTCAGAAGGATACCAGTGATCAGGGGTCTTGAATTTTCGGCTCAGGTAGAGAAGGATTGCAGTGCTGCCAGATAGAGAGACACAACATGGGACATGTAATTTTAGATAAAATGAAAATGGATTGTCCTTTCCTTCTGACTGACTCCTTGCCCTGCTCCTACAACCAAAGATCATGTGAAATCAAGCTTGAGCCTGGTTCTGACAGACCCAAAGATCTGTCTTTTCTTCTGGACAACCTGTCCTGCTCTCTATTGCCAGAGCCCCACAGCTCCACACTTCATTTACCTCCCCCCAGCTGCATGCCTGGATGCTCTCACTGTCACACAGCAAAAGCTGCTGCATGGAACCATGTAGAATTGTCACAGAAACATTGCAGGAAAGCCAGTGGTTCTCTCTGAAGATCATGTGTGTCAAAGTTTGTGCTGAATTGTTCAAGGGAAATCAAACCTGTGCTTAGAAGCGTTTTGCTTGGAACCAAATCCTCTCCTCAGTGGCAGGGCAAATGAAGAAAAGCCACCCTCCTTTCTGCTTCCTGCACCACCCATTGAAAAAGCATGGAGTCAATAGGAGAAAGTAGCTTCTCCTCTCCCCAGCCCTCTACTTACTGACTTAACAGCCCCAAGCTGCCTGCTCATTTCAGTGGAAAGAGGAAGAGCACTCCAAATATAACCAAACCTGGTACTGGCTGGGTTTCCAGCTGCAGTTGCAACTTAACTTACACCTTTCTATCCTAGCATGGAACCTACAGCCAAAGCCCCTGGTGATTAGAAAGATAACATTACTAGACCTGCACAAGTCAAACCTTCCTGCACATGCCATCACAGTCACGGGCCACCAAGGACTCTCCAGCTCCATGTGGCTTTGCAAGCATTGGGCCAGCTGTAATGTCCCTCTCCATGCAGCTAGCAAGCAGGGCTGAGCCAGTTTTTAACCTCAACCTTCTGGCTTCAAAGATGGAGTGTGCATGGCTGGAGTGTAGCACAGTATAAGGATAAAAGCAAGAGGGAGAGACAGAGGTAGGAATGAAGAGGAGAAAGATGAAAGAAAGGCTAAAAACACGGAAGAAAAAACAATGTAAAAAAAAAAGATGGGAGAAGAAACAGCTGAGTTTGAGATGCAATGAGATCAGATTCTAAGCAGGGACAACAGAAGAGCAGGCAAGAGCAGGCAGAAGCCAACTGCTGTGATGGCAGAGAGCTGTGTAATCCTTACCTCTCTGCTAAGGTGAAGGCTCCATCCCTCAATGCTGGCACTTTCCTTAGAGCATTTACCTTGTCAAACTCTTCAGTCATGTGCTGTCCTAAAAAGATTTACAAGGAATGTAAGGCATTGCTGATGTTATGGAAGGAAGCTTTCAGGGGATTAACTCATTGGAAGTTTAAGCTTAGCACTGAGATCAGAACTAGGCTTCATCTGATTAAGAAAAGATCAGCAGAAACCGTGGGACTTTTGTCAAGACTTTCTAGCTCTGATCATATAAGAAGTCCCACAAGAACAAGCGTTTTACAGTCCATACAGACTGTGCACCCCCTTGATTGTACCTGTTGTGATCTCTTGTGTGTGGGTTTGCAGAATGGGGCTCTCTGTTTTCAAGTTCCTGTAGCGAGTCTGGAGCAGAGAATTTCAGAGAGCTGAGAGTGGCATGACTCAACTTTCTGTAAAAGCAGTCTCAAAGCTGATTCCCAGGTAATACCAAGGCTTCTGAGAATCTTTTAGTTTTCTGATATTTGAGTGTCATGAGCAGGACTTGCCTACCATTCAGTGCTTTCATTTGGACCAGTCTGCTTCTTGATGAGCAATGCAGACTGCATCATTGGACCAAGCGACACAAATGATAACACCCGGGGCTCATTCACCTGCTCCTCTCCCATCAGATACACTACATAGTGCCCCTCAAGTGGCCAACAAACAGGACAAGCCTTATGTGGAAGAATAGACACTGACTCGGTCTTTTGCGTGCTTGTGGAATTGATATCATGGCAGAAACGTTAACCTGGTGTAACCTCAGAGGCAGCAAGTCTGTGCTTCAAGAACCAGTTTGAATGGGAAATTGCAGAACAAGAAAATAGCCACAAACTAGATTGTGTTAAACAAGATTTCAGCAGAGCAAGGCTGCAGAGCTCTCAAGAAATTACATTAAAATATAAGAAGCAAACAGAGAAGAGTCCTGTGTTTCAGTCTTTCTTTACACACACACCTTGTTTCCTGGGTAGCCATTTTAGTTGTCAATTTAGTTCCAGATCATGGTTCTTCTCCAAAAAGTGGCTATATAAAGGAGCCTCAGTCTACAGACTCACTCCCTGGGCGAATTCAATACCAAAGAAGATTTACAGTGACAGATTTTGAGGTCTTTAGGTGCCTAATTCCTATTGAAATTAGTCCTTTTACAAATTTGCTCTGGCTCTAGTCACCCAACAACTCCCCTAGCTCAAATTAATGTCATACCCTCTAATCCCTTATTGTGCTCATCTGAAATGATTACCGAGCTTCATCTGGTTACACCTGTATAAGCCTGTCAGAGGAGTGGGGCCCACTCCCGTATCTGGCCTGGGCTCCTATTACAGAAGGCAGGGTAGATTTGCACTTTAGAGATTAACCAAAATAGATATATATAAAATCATAAGATTTTGTGTGCTGAAGCTCACTTCATCTGATGCTGTGAAAGAATGTGTACAAAGCAGCGTATAAGGAAAGATAAATTCGAACACAAAAGGCAAAGGGCGTGGGGGAGGGAAGAGGAAGAAAAATTGAAAAATGGGGAGGATTTGCTGGGAAAGGCAAACAAACAAGCTAATTCCAGGTAAAGGGATAAGAATCCATAGTCCCCATTTAAACTATACACAATCCAGTCTCTCTTACTACTGCCCAGTATTTTTTTTCCTCTCACCTAGGAGGGAGGTTAGGAAAGAGCCGGACAAGTGCTCAAGCCCCACTTCAATTTGTAGGTTGTGCCAGATATCTGATTTACAGTTATCAGCCTTTTGATAGACAATCCAAAGAGAAGTGGGGCCGAGCAAGTCTGCTAGTAGAACCGGAAGTCTCTCTCTCACCTAGCCATAGCAGTTTCTTGCTCTTTAGACTGCTGATTTAATGAGCCACCCCCGTACGGCCACCTCAGCATGGGTGGCATTTCTGTCTCACAAAACTTAGAAGTACAGTATATCTGAGCAGACAGCAAATTCCCTGCCTATCCCAAGTCCCATCCTCCCAAGAAGGTAGGCAAGAGGCTGGAGTTTTGGAGTCAGCCTCTCGAGATAAATGACTCTTTCAAGGAGCAGAATCTGGACCCCGTCATTCTTCAGAGACAAACCTTCTCTGAACTGCAATGGGGGGAAATGTGCAGGTGACAATAGGGCCAAAGCACTGTGGAGGACAAAGTGAGCCCTCTGGCCCCACCAGACTCTACCTGTATAGGGAAGGTACCACTGGGGAACTCAGCACAGGAGTTAAGCAGCAGCTAGTCTGTTATTCTAGTCCTTCCAGGTACCCTAGTTTGATGGCTGTCTGAGAACTTTTGCCAGGGATACGAAGTGCAAATAATAGCAGGGCCACGCTTCTTTAACTTACCTGGTATCTTTTATATCATGTTCCCATGGTCACTGCAACAGCAGTGCAACAGATGCAGGACTGAGGTCTGTCTGTGTTTGCAGCAAGTGAGATCACTTGCTGACAGTCTGCACAATACCCAGGCCTCCAGTGCGTGGTACTTACTCCGGGAGGGAGAAGTCTCCTTTCATCTCTTAACTGACAAAGGAAAAGAAATCCCCTCGTGTTCATTTCCACCTCCTCAGCCGGCCCAGGTGGAGAGAAGAGGAAAACAGACACACTCCTGTAACAAGCTACTGGGGTTGCAGTATCCAGACCACAGCGGGCTCCTCACTCACCTTTCAGGAGGTCCACATGCTTCAGCTCAAATGGGATGTTGTTTTTCTTGGCAAAGATGAAGAGGGCCCGGCAGGGCTGGGAGAGCAGGTCCAGGAACAGCTCCACCACCATTGTGGCAGCTGGGGTAGCCCGGAGGAGCACAAAAATGCAGTCTGAGGGAGGGGTTATGAACAACTGCTCTTAAATGGGTGACAGGCCACACAGCTGGTTACTTTGGACCAATCAAGAGGTGGCTGGGCTCTTCCAGCCCTCCTTCCCCAGAGGAGGGGAGAGGGCTCAGGGGTTAGGAAAAAAGAGAGAGAAACGCAGAGCTCTCTTACTGCCTTTTCTTTGGTATTAAGTTAAACTCTGAAAACAAAGAGATGGGAGCAACACTAGAGCACAGTCCACCTCAGACTGAGACACACAAACATTATTATGGGTCTGACACATAACAAGTCTCCCTGCTTTTAACTGGGTACAATTTATTTGTCGGTCCACAAAGTAACTTCCATTTTCACAAGTGACTTCAGTTTAGAAGGCTCTGGGCAGTGTTTTCAAAAGCACTATGCGGTAGGGCTGTGCAAAGCTTTGGGTGGTGATTCGATTCAGAGGAGATTCGGCCCAATTCGATGGCCGAATCTCTGAATCTGAATCAAATCAGGGGACCAATTTAAAGGTCCGAATCAATTCAAAGCTCTCTGAATCTTCGGAAAAGATTCGGAGAGCTTTGATGATTCGGGCAGTTCCCAGTGGCTGCAGCAGGGAGCTGCAGCTGACTCCGAACTGGTAAGTACTAGGGGCGGGAAAGGGGGGGCTGGGGGAGGGGGAA
>NW_005841940.1:2851579-2865376 GCF_000455745.1 Alligator sinensis
GGGGAAGCAGGGGGGGGGAGGGAATTGGGGGACTTGTAGATCCCCCCCATACAGCATGGGGCAGCAGGGATTGCCCTCTGCCTGGCAGCACCCAGTGGCCCAGGGCTTTTTTTTTTTTCCAGTGCGGGGTGCTGGGGCAGGCAGGGCAGCCGTTGCCAGGCTGGGAGAGCAGGCAGAGGAGGGGCCTGGCCTGGCTGATCCGGAGATTCGGCTGCTGCTAAATCTCCAAATCAGATTCGGCCGAATCAAATCGGGACAGTGATTACAATCACCGAATCAAATCGCTGTCCCCCAAATCGGCTGAATCCAAAGCAAATACTATCCGCTTTGCACAGGCCTACCACGCAGCTAAGGAGTCTGGGGGCCGCGTCATGTACACTTAGCAGGGCTTAAAAACGCTTAAAGAGTGAGCAATTGCAAGTTTAAGCAGTAAAACACATGCTAAGTGTTCTTATATCATAGCAAAGTTATGACTTGTCACAGGACTATCTCCAGATCCTATTAGGTAATATATGTTCAGGTACTGTTGAACTGCTTCATGGAGATAACCAGGGTAATCTGCTAGTGCTATCCTCACCCAGCTGTGACAGCCAGAAACCCCTCTGCTGTACCAAGCCTCCAGGTGGGACAAGCCGCTCACGTCAGGAAGTAGGATCCTGGATCTTTCTCTTGTCACATTCCTCCAGAATCAAGTGACAAAGCCAGAGGGTCCTGGGGCTGGGACCAACCATCAGGTGACTCTGGTGCAGTGCTGGAACCGGGACTGACAATCAGTGAGCTGTGCACGTTAGAGATCATAGTAAACATTCGTGTGTGACTGCTCAGGACACACTTTAATTTTAATACCACACAGATTTAACATATATATTAACTGTCCCATGTGATGAGGCCCTGAGGGGGTGGTGAGACGGAAAGTAAACTGAGTTAAAAGGCAGAAGGGGGAAGCAGGGTGGCACTTTAAATATTAACTTGTTTGGAATGGTGGCACCCTGCCCTGCCTTGTGTCCCAGTTAAAGAAGAAAGGGGAAGAAAAAACACATATAGCTGATCTGCAAGAACTCTATGCAGAACACACCTACTCTGTCCTGCAGGAAACGGAAACTAAATCCAGGCAGTTTACTGCAGAATGAAACCATTGCTAAACTACTGCGGTTTAGGCTCCCCTCATGGAGGAACAGAGCAGATGCACAAATGTTACCATGGATCTTGCACATAGAAAGTCTTCCCACTTTTAATTGGGTACAATTTTTTTTGTTTGTCCACAATATAAGTCCCATTTTCAGAAGTGACTTAAGTGCAGAAAGCTCAAATCCTTAAAACTATTTAAGTAGTCAATACCTACCTAAATACCTTTAAAACTTTGAGCCTTATAAGCCTAAACCTCATTCAGAGGCAACTCACTTTTGAAAACAGGCCTTAGGCACTAGGGTTGTGCGAAGCTTCGGTCCCTGATCCAATTTGGCCAGATTCGGTGGCCAAATCTCCAAATCCGGAGATCCTTTAATCTCTCTGAATCAAATCGGAACCCTCCAAATCAATTTGGAGAGATTTGGAAAGATTTGGTGGTTAAGACATAGACACAGTTTTAAATGTTTTTTCTACATACCTCAAGGTACCAAGCGGCTTGTGAATGCTGTGATGCTGGGGCAGATGGAGAGTCCCACAGGAGTGCGGGGGGGCTCCCCAGCGCACTTGGCAGCACACCTGAAAAAGTGGACCAGAAGCACTTCCGATCCACTTTTGGATCTGCTGGGGAGCCCCCCCACGCAACCCCCCAGCATGGCGACTGGTGCCTCCTGGGTTGGGGGGCACCTGGGGTCCCCTGCAGTGGATCGGCAAGCCGGGAGGATTCGGGGGGCCCCCAGTGCTCTCCCTGGCAGACCTGGGGAGTACTTCCGGTCTACTTCTGGGTTTGCTGCCAAAAATGCGCCGGGGGGGGGGTGCTCCTACACTGACATGGGACGCTCCATCCGCCCCAGCATTGCAGCATTCATGAGCTGTGCTGGTACCTTGAGGTACGTAGAAAAAACATTTAAAGCTTTGTCTATGGCCGAGTGCCGGCTGGGGAGCGGGAGCGCTGTGGCTGCTTCACGATCGGCTGTGGGCGACTCCCCCCCGGTCAGCGAGATTAGCCATGGGGGTACTCCCCTCCCCACCGTCACTGACTGGTTGCTGGGGGGGCACATGCCCCCCTAAGGTGGCATCAGTCGCCCATGGCTTGCCTACAGATAAAAACCACTGATAAGAACTTATCTTGAGAATTCTACCTTGATCAGGTCAGACTAAGCAGACTATCACAGGGATTTTCATATTGCTCTCTCTTCCTGCCTCTCATAATACCCAGCAACAATTCATCAGACTTCTGCTCTCACTCCCCTGCTCATGTAGCTCATTTCAAATTAGACCTTTGGAATAAGTACAAAGAAATTCCATAAACAAAGTGCTATTATGGACACTGACCAAGTAAGAAATCACATGAAAGTTGGTTACACTAAGTCTTTTTTCCCCATGGCTTTCTCTCTGATTGCTTTTTGGGGTATTATGATTATACCTAATTTGCAAAATGATGGTATAGGATCTCTGCCTGCAGCTCTGCTTTCTAAGTACAGGAAAATGAATTTTCCAGGTTGTCATAAAGACACAGCAGCCTTCAGCTCCTTTCACACTATGGTGCAATTTTGCCTTTCAAGTGGGCAGTGTAGGCCAGGCAGCTTGAAGGGACGGGCTTCAAAAGCAAATCATTCTCAAAAGCAAATCATTCTGAGCCAACAACTGCTCCATCCATGCATTGTCACTCAAGGAAGATTTGTGCTCTTGTTCCATATAGCCCACCTGATAAAACGTCTTGGTTTGGGTTTTTTAATTATGACTTTAAAAAGCACACTTTTTTTAATCTTGTAGATAAATGAACAACTACGTGGTTTCTCTTTGCCACAAGTGAGACTGTGGCTCTCAGGATCGGAAACTCTGCTATGGGAAATGTCTGTGTAGTAAGGGGATGGCAATCAGGCCAAAGGAAGATGCAATCTGGCTTCAACATGATGCAGGTGTTAGCGCAGGATCATTCCCTTTAAGTTTTTTTACCCTCTTTTTACAAAAATAGCTGTCCCTTCCCTATTACTTGAAGATAATCTGGCTAGCCTTCCCTCCCTGCCAAAGTCCGGACTCTCAAACTCCTTTTAACTTCCCATGGCTCCTTTCCTTTAGAAGGTCTAGTAGTTTGTGGAGTTGAAGCTTCCACCCAATCCCAATTCCACCTTGTTCCTACAAACAGCTGAACTGTATTTTTAGCTTTTTAAAAAAAAAGGAGTTTGAATATTATATAACAGCTCACACAAGAAACAAGGATTCATCCTTCCCAGTTTGATTCCTTATCATGTTTGGAATTCCCAGGTGCAAGGCATCTAACTTATTCTGGAAGCTCAACTTAATTATCTGTGATACCAGGCCAAGGATGGCACCCTAAATATCATACAGAGCAGGTGAAAACATTTAAGAGAATCACATGTCAACTGCTGTCACTTAGAGTGCTGAGGTTTCACCAGGTCATATAAGTAACTTTATAATACAAACGGTAAAACTTGTAACCTACATCGATGCTGTTGTTATTTATACCAACAGCTGCTTTTTCCACTAGAACCTGGGACTCGGGCATAACCGGAGTGGATAGAAGGTTTGTGCACCTGGTAAAAATGGTGCAGGACAACAATATTCACTCTGGAATCTCTATTGTCTGCGTCTCTACTCAGAACCACCTTTGCAAAGAAATTGAAGATCTTGTTAAATATTATTTTTTTTTATTAAAAAACAAAATCTTGAATCCTGATTCTGGATTAGCTCCTGAAGCTGCTGTTTAGTTCTACAGTCATTGTACATTCTTTTTGGTGAGTTTGCCAGTACAGATGGTGCTTCTGCAGCAAGGGAGAAGGAACCATGGTTTAAGTCCAGCTGACCCACAGGCCAAGACAAGGAGAGAGAGAGCCTGGTTCATCATCTTTGGTAACTGGATGCTCCCTCAGGCCCATACTCCAAGGCGGGAGGAAGGATGGTTCCCTTACTGTTGGCCATTTTAAGTCTGCTGATATAACCCAGTAGCAAGCTCCTTTTCAAACAATATTTTTGAAGCTGGAAAGTGAGCTTTGCTCCCAGCATCTTCAGAGTGGCAATGAGCTATACAAATGTATTGGGTCCAGGGAACAGCTGTCAGTAAGGATGTCATTAGCCTCTTGGCAAGGTTGACCAGCTGATCCATCAGCTCTGAGACTGCATTTTGTTGCCACAATACTGTTGCCAGCAACCAGTTCAAGTTCATAACCACAAAATGTAGTGAAACACCTGTCCTGGCTGCTCTCAGTGCCACAACATACATCTTTCTCCTGGGTTGTCTTATGCGCGTTTTTGTGCTCGCTCATCCTGTTAAAGACAAAAAGAGATGACTGCAGATACTGAGTGAACCTTAGGTCTCACACGGTTATGCACGAGTAGTACTGAAAAGGTAGTGACACCTCAGAGCCTGACAAATCTTTTTCTTTTTCAGACACTGCTGCAAAGACAAGCAGCTGGACTTTGAAGCCAACATATTTCGTAGGTATGAACGGCCCCAGACCCCTCAACCTCCACATTTCAGACTCTCTACAGACTTCTAAAGCAAGAGGTACCATGCAGTTCACCCAGCATGAAATACTTCCCCAATCATCACTACTCAGCTGAAAAACACAATGATGTCTTGCTGACTTAGGAAAATGCCTCTGGCTACCCCAAAATGCTAGTGGCAGAGTCAGCAAAAAGAACCCTCTTTCCTCCAATGTTCAAAATACAGCCCTAAAGTTTGCCAGCTGGTGGAAGATTCAATTCCATGGCCCTGTGCTGCTCAACATCTTTATCAACGATTTAGATGAGGATGTGGTAAGCATGCTGGCCAAGTTTGCGGATGATACTAAATTAGAGGGAAAAGCAGTCGCGCTAGGGGATAGGACGTGGATCCCAGTGGACCTGGACAACTTGAAAAGGTCGGCGGAGCAGAACTGGATGCAGTTTAATAAGGATAAATACAGAGTGCTTCATCTGGGGAGAAGTAATGTGCGACATGAATACAGGTTAGGAGGAGATGTCCTGGCCAGCACGATGGCTGAAAGGGACCTTGGGGTTATGGATGATCACAGGATGAACATGGGCGGCTAGTGCAACGCTGTAGTCAACAGAGCTAATAGCATATTGGGATGCATTAGCCGATGTGATGTGAGCAGGGCTATGGAAGTGACACTTCCTTTCTACTTGACACTGGTGAGACCCCAGCTGGAGTACTGTGTCCAGTTCTGGGGGCTGCACTTCAATAAAAGATGTGGAAACTCTTGAAAGGGTCCAGAGAAGGGCCACAAGAATGATTAAGGGCCCGGAGGACAAACCTTATGAGGAAAGACTAAGGGATCTGGAACTGCTCAGCCTGGGGAAGAAAAGACTGAGGGGGGACTTAGTGGCCGTCTATAAGTGTGTAAGGGGTGATTATTGGGAACTGGGAGAAAAAAAACTGTTCACTAGGGCACCCCAGGGGAGGACAAGGAACAATGGCCATAAACTGTTAGAGGATGGTTTCAGGTTGGATACAAGGAAGAACTTCTTTATGGTAAGGGTGACCAGAATCTGAAACAGGCTTCCCAAGGAGGTGGTGCAGTCCCCAACCTTGGAAGTCTTCAAGAGGAGACTGCATAGACACCTTGCTGGGACCATTTGATCTCAGCAGTATTCCTGCCCAGAGCAAGGGTGCTGGACTCAATGATCTTTCAAGGTCCCTTCCAGCCCTTGATTTTTATGGTTTCTGCATATCAAATTTCTAACTCTCTACACCAAATGTGCAGCTCTGCAGAAAGGCAGTTAACATTGGCTCCTCTTCTCCATTGGTTGATCCCACCTTACGAGCATGGACTTTTCAAAATAGTACAGAGTACAATTCAAATTTAGGTTCTGTAGCATCTCTGCAGATCTTTCTGGTTACAAAAGAATTCCAGACACTAACACTCATGTCAAAGTAGTTTGCGTTTTTTGTACTCAATAGTATTTTATTTTAGGGGTGCAACAATACAAATTTTGGGGGCCAATACTGATGGCTGATTATTAATGAGCCATATCAACCAATACCAATCTGATTCCTGATATGCAATCCAGCAGTTTGGAGAGCAGCATCCGGCTGGTAAGTCTGTTGGGGGGGGAAGGGGAAGTGGAGAGAGAAGGGTTGTGGGGGGGTAGATCAAGGCCCCCACAGTGAGGGAGGGTGTGGGGCTGGGGACAGGGCAGTGGTAGGGGCAGGTGCTCCCCAGCCGGGGCAGGGTGTGGGACTGAACTGCAAGTGGCTCATCTGGGGGGTATAGGGGAGGTGGCTCCCGCTGCTGTGTGCACCCCCAGGGAAGACATGGCGGGGAGGGGGCACATGCCCCTCAGATCTGTGCACTAGGTGAGGGTGGGCTGTTACTGTGGGCTGGGGCCAGCGACGGTTATTTCCCGTGGGGGTTGGGCTGGGGTTGTGCTCAGGACAGGTGGCAGCGGTGGTGGGAGGCAGGGCTAGGGAGGGGAGCTATGGTGAATTCTGGGGTGGCTGTAGCCCCCCGCCCCACAGCCGTGGTCCCAGCACCACCACCACCTGCCCCAACCCCTCCTGGGAAGAGCTTGGCACTGGCCCCGAGCATGTAGGAGGCAGCTCGCCTTCACCCTGTGCACAGATCCAGGGGGCATGTACCTCTATGCCTCCCCTGGGGAAGCGCGCAGTGACGGCAGACACTCTCAACCTCCCTGCACCCCCGGACAAGCCACTCATGGCTCTGTCATGTGTCCTGACCCAGCTGGGCAGCGTCTGCCACTGCCCCAACCCCAGCCCCACTCCCTCCCTCACCAAAGAGACCTCGATCAGCCCCTCCCACTCCCCTTCACCCCAATTTACTTACCAACCAGACGCTACTTTCCAAGCGGGGAGTAGTGCATGCTGAGGCTGCGTGCGTGCATGAGGCATTTATCAGGGATATTATCGACCACATCAACCAAAAAAAGCCAATTGCGGAAGATATCAATTTTCTTTTTATCGCTGCTGATATGATACGGACTGATGTATTGGTACATCTCTATTTTATTTTGCAGCTCCTCCATCCTGTGCTTACCTTGACAGTTTTCTGGAGCTTGGACAGTGCTTCCTCATACCTCTCTAACAATGGCTTTAAGTACTCACTCTTCACCAGCTGCTTCCCCAGCTCTGGGAAGCCAGCATCCCTCAGCATCTGCAAGAACTTCTGCTCCTGCAGAGCAAATCAATACAGAAAGTTAAGGGGAGGAAGATTCTCGAGGTAAATCCCTTATCTCATTTTTTTCAACCAAGGGTGTTTTGAACTGTGAAGTGGTGAAGTAAGCAGGCTGAGGCGGCTCAGTGTGGGTCGGAAATGAGTGACTGAAACTTAAACCAAGCATGAGCTCAATCCTGAGGGAGTTTAATGCTTAATTAGATTGAGTTTGCAGTATCCTGAAACTCCTTATGAATCTGCAGGCAAAGCCCGGAATACAGCAGCGTTTGTAAGCGGGCAAGGCAATGAGAGGGTGCATTTTCAGTGTTGGTGTAGAAACCTGGGCATACCACTTACATCAGCATGTGAATAGAAACACTGGTGCTAAATCACTGCCTGAAGTACTGATTGAATATCCAAGTCATTATGCTCCATGTATTCAAGATTGGGCACCTTACAATTATGAATAATTTGTATGAAAGACATGTGGCAATGCTACACACATATTAATGACAGCAAAACATCCCTAAACAGAACTAGACTGCAAGCCAGTTGGAGGGGGGCGGGGGCAGAGATTACACTCTTCCACCTCCTCATCTTCTTTCTCTGTGCTTCACTTGAGAAAGAAGTGGCAATAACCATAGCAGTAACCTACCTGCACTTTAAGGAGCATAGTGAATGCCAACCCTGCCTTTCCAGCTCGAGCTGTTCTTCCAACTCTGAAATCAGATAAACATATGTCAAGCTGTCACAGCAATACAAGCATAACTGTCTGCATCACAGCTGCAGAATATTCCTTTTATTATATACCTGCACTGAGTTCTCTCAATAGCATGTCAGCACTGAAGAAAATGCCAAGAACACTCACTTGAGATGCTCACTGGCCCCCAACTGTCTGATTTTGGAATTACCTAAACTTCACAGAAATCTGAATTGTTTCAGTCATGCCGTGATTCGTATTGGCGGAGATTCAGCCCAATTCAGTGGCCAAATCTCCAAATCCAAATCGAATCAGGAGACCCTTTAATTTCTTTGAATCATATCGGAACCCTCCAAATTGATTTGGAGAGACTTGGAAAGATTCGGAGATCCAGACAGAGACAGTGTTTTCTACATACCTCTAGGTAGCAGGGGGCTCATGAATGCTGTGATACTGGGGTGCATAGGGTGTCCCACAGAAGTGTGTGGGGCTCCCCAGCATGCTCGGCAGCAGACCTGGAAGTGGACCGGAAGCACTTCCAGTCCACTTCTGGGTTTGCCACCGAGCACGTGGGGGCCCCCCCTGCGCTCCTGTGGGATGTTCTATGTGCCCCAGCATCACAGCAAACATAAGCTGCGCCTGCTATCTCAAGGTATGTAGAAAAAAACTTTTAAAGCTGTGTCTATGGCTGAATCGCTGATTCCCTGAATCAGCATCGAATCTTCAGATTCAGCCGAATGGAATCAGGGACAGTGATCCAAATCAAATCACTGTCCCTGATTGGGGCCAAATCGAAATCCGAATCAAATAGGGCCCGCTTTGCACATCCCTAATGCCAACCAAGGCAGCTTTCTACATAAATGCACATTTAACATTTCAGGGCTTTCAGAGCATCAGCAGCTCACACTGATTCCAATGGCAATTTTGCTCATCACAACCCCTGAAAAAAAGATCAGGCCCACAACACTTGCAATAGTCCAGGGCAAGACCTATATTCCCTGTAATCTAGGCCTGGTTTAACAAGGGAATGGCCCAGCTTCAGTCTGGCATTGTGTTGATACAATGACTTATTAGGTTTAATGTCAATTGAAGAGCTACTTTGATACTGAATTAGCTAGTCATGAAAAGTCCCTATGAACCCCACATTATAGACATTTCAGACAGACGTAACAAGTCATATCTGAAAGACAGATGTGAGTTCAGATGAGATCTTGCCTTGTATTCTTGACCCACTTACCGGTGAATGTATGTCCTGATGAACTGGGGGGCGTCATAATTGATTACATACTTCACTCCTTTAATGTCAATCCCTCGAGCAGTAGCATCTGTGCTGATTAACCTGTTTTTAAAAAATATTTACATATTTAAACAATACATTACATATACATACACACATGGTAACTAGAATATTGGTACCATGCATTTCCAGTTCTGTCATATTGCACAAAACTGCCCAATGACACTGCAAATTCTGAACACAGGTGGACATGGACACACCATAACACTGTACTAACATCCCTGTACAACTCAAGGGTGGAATTTTTGGTCAGGTAGTTCTGAAGTTGGAATCAAACTCCCCTAAACCACTCTGAAAAGGCACCAGGACGTTTATGCTCAATGCATTCAGCCCAACAACAAAGGCAGCATTTGAACATGTGGGCTGTAGAAAAAAAGGTTTAATCTGAAAGCATTTGTTTCTTTCAATAGTTTTCAAAAGCACTTAACAATAAGTACTCAATGCCCCTTTGATTATTACAGAAGAAAACATACCTACAGTCACACAGCTGGAAAGAAACACTAGACATCAGGAGCAGGACAGATCTAGTAAGGTAATGCTGCTTCTATCCATTATGCCACTGTAATAAAATGGCATGTATTTTCTATTTGTTTGCCAACAAAGTAACTCATTTGATTGTGAAAAATCTCAGCCTTGCTGTGCACAATTACAGCATGTTTTGTGCAGCTACTGAATAAGAGTTTATTGCTACTGCTCATTATAAACAGGACATGTGTGCATGTGGGTAAGCAGCTAGATTCTAAAAGCCCATTTGCAGATGCAAGAATCACAACCACATGCTCAGCTATGATCAATACATATGGGCACAGGGAAGAACACAAGAGTCTGTCTCCCCATTAGTTTACAAGTTGGTTCTTGTGACCTTCATTTTTTAGAGGGGTGCTTTTTATTATGTATGTGGATTCATTACAATCTCTGTGCTGGCAGTACCGTGGCTTAGTGTTGCAGGAAATGCTAAGAACACTTATCAGAGATGCTTACAGTTGTATTTTGCCCTGTTCAAACACCTTCAAGGTCTTCTGCCTCTCACTTGGAGTCAGCCTGGAAGAGAACTCAGCCACGTTCACTCCACCAAAGGATTGGACCAGCAGGAACAGCCTGTTTGGGGGCAGGAAAAGGAGGGAGAAAAAGATTTCAGAGTAATTTATTTACCCAACCGGGCCATATATGAATGGTAGGACCTACAGTGGGAGAGAAGCAGGGAGTGGAAAATTCTGGACATGCCCTATTTACCCTCCCCATGGCATCCCCACTATGCCACCATGAGAAAGGATACTGGGATAGATGGATCTATGGTCTGACCCAGTACACAGCAGTTCTGATGTATACAGTTCCACAATACAAATGGTCCATCAATGCTCTCACCTATGTGAAGTCTCCTTTGAGTTGGTAAAACACAGCACACGAGTGAACTTCATTGTCAGCATGAAATGTAAGAGGAATAAGGGCTTCGAATTCAAGTTACAGGGCACATAATATTGCTGCAAAGGACAAGGACACACATTTACTTTCAAAACATCAGTCCTCACAGTGACTGTTGTCTCTGAAACCTATTTGCCTACACCTCTTTGTATAATATTCCTCCCAAACCCCTCCACTAGCAGAGAGAGTAACAGACCCACTCTGCCAACCCTTTTGGGGCAAGCCACACAGGGAAAGTAACATGACTTGGTAGATACAACACAGGACTGAGGCCTGAGACTTCTGTTCCTGTCTTTTGACACTGATGTGCTTTTCAGCTTGAAGCAAGGAACAAGCAGCATGCCTCACTTCCCCAGTCTCTAAAAATACAATGTGTACCCATCTTTGCAATATGCCTTGAGATCTACAGCTGAGAAACACTACATATCAATGTATCTTCTGATTGCCTGCTGCGTAGCACTGCACTCCACCCTCCTGGAAGGGAACTAGCTACTTGTACAGGTGCAGGCTGGGAAGCGACTGGCTAAGCAGCAGCTCTATGGAAAAAGATCTGAGGGTTACAGTGGACAATAAGCCAATAAGATCCCATAGCGTGACCTCGTTGCCAGGAAGGCTAATGGCGTACTGGGTTGCATTAGTAGAAGTGTTGCCAGCAGTTCGTGATTATATTCCCCTCCATTTGGCCCTGGTGAGGCCACATCTGGAGTACTGCATCCAGTTTTGGGCCCCCCACTACCAAAAGGATGTGGACCAATTGGAAAAAGTCCAGCTGAAGGCAACAAAAATGGTAAGAGGGCTGGGGCACATGATGTATGAGGAGAGGCTGAGGGAACTGGGCTTACTTAGTCTGGAGAAGAGAAGACTGAGGGGGGATGTAATAGCAGCCTCAACTACCTGAAGGGTGGATACAGAGAGGATGGAGCTAGACTGCACTTAGATGACAGAACAAGGAGCAATGGTTTCCAGCTGCAGCAAGGAAAGTTTAGGTTCAATATTAGGAAAATTCTCTCACTAGGAGGGTAGTAAAGCACTACCCAGAGAGGTTTTTAAGACTTATGTAGCAAAGTCTTAGCTGGGATGATATAGTTGGGGATGGTCCTGCTTTGAGCAGAGGGTTGGACTAAATGACCTTCTGAAGTCCCTTCTAACCCTAATTTTTTATGATTCTATGTTTCTACTTAAAAAAGCCATCCTGGGCTGATTAACATGTAGCAATCCATTAGCAGGTATGTAAATGCAGAGGTAAGTTAGTAGGACACCTCTACATATCTGAGTAGTGCACAGCTGTATGCAGAAGAAAAGCGATAAAATTACAGGGAAAAATGTGACTTACTTCAGAGCAGATCAAACTGCTTTGAGTCTGACCTGCTCTTCAGGAAGAATTCTTGCAAGTACATCCTCTTCTAAAAAGGTGTCTGACAAGGTACTGCCTACTGCTCCCGAGGGATGGATCATCTTACCGAAAGCCCTTCGGGGAGGGTATATTTCTTTTCAGCATTCTGTTCTGCCACTGATCCAGCTGAGCTTGCTTGTTTCTCAGAGTAGACAGAGGTGAAGAGTCGAGGCTGGTACAAGCCCAGCTGCTGTAATTTCTCTGGGTTCCTAGTCAGTGTGGCTGAAAACAGTAGTTTCTGTAGTGGTATCTGGAGACAGCACGAACTGGAATAGACCATGGACGGCCATTTAGATTGGGGGCATAAAGGAAGAATCAGTGTTCCTTAAGCACTGTCAGATGCTTTTTGAGGGGAGCCAATAACTGGTCCTGATCCCATACTTCTCCTGCAAGTGTATTTTCAAAACTCCCATTGAGCTTGCTTAGCCAGTCCACCCTAATTAGCCCTGTAAAGGGAATAGCAGCTAAGAAACGTACACACAGCCCCCAATACATGTACCACCTTCCCAAGTGACCAGGCAATCTTAAACAGTCTCAACTTCTCCAACCTCTCCCCTCCTGTGAGGGGCTAAAAATATAAACCAGAGGCAGGCAATTATTTTGGCTGGAGGGCTGCTTAACAAATTTTGGTGAGATGTGGAGGGCCACAAGGGCAGCCCTGCCCCTTGACCAGTGCCCCGCCTTAGTCACCATCTTGGGACTGGAAGCCCCACCCCCAACCCCTGCCTTTGCCACGGAAGACCCTCCCCTTGCCCCCAGAAGTGCTCCTTTTGGGACGGGGGTTTGTCATCTTGGAACAGGAAAAAGAAACAAATTATATACTAAAAAATCAAACATTGGCAATAACATATTTTAATTTTATTTAAAAAAAACATTTTTATCTTGGTTTGTGTGGTGCATATAGAGGTGACTGTATAAAAGCTCAAAGTGAATTTTTACTCTTGTATATTGCAGGAAGTGAGGAGGGGTGGCAGGTATGGGGTTTGTGGGGGCCTGTGGGTGTGTGGATGTTTGTGTATGTGGGGGTATGTGTGGATGTGCGTGGGTGGGTATGGCGGGTTTATGGGAAGGCATTTGTGGGTGTGTGGGTGGGCATGGGGTTTGTGGGGGACTGTGAGGTGTGTGGAGGGGGAGGGTCACCGGGGGTGTTTGTGGGGGGTGTGGGGTATGCATGCATGTGTGGTGGGTTGTGTGCACATAGGAGTGAGTGGGGCTCCCCCCAGAGGCACATGGGTGTGTGTGATTTGTGGGGTGTGTGATTGTGTGTGGGGAGGGTGTGGTTGTGGGTTTTGCATGGAAGGGTTTGTGGGTATAGTGGAGGATGCATGGGAGTCCCCCCCTCCCCCCCCACCCTGAACCGGTCAGCATCCATCCAGCAACAGCCTGAAGCCCACGCACCCTGCGGTGCCTCTCCACCACGGCCAACAGTGTGCAGCCCCAGCGTGTCCCGCCCCTGCTCCAGACTCACCCCTGCTCCGACAGGGGTGAGTCTAGAGTAGGGGTGAGTCCATTTACAAACTGGTCGGGGGGGACCAGCAGGCATTGGGGGAGTCCCTGTTCCTCCGAGCACTACCAGGAGTGACAAGAAATAACAGTCACAAGCTGGCAGAGGGTAGATTTAGGCTAGATCTCAGGAGGCGCTACTTCACTGTCAGGGCGGCTAGGACCTGGAACCAACTTCCAAGAGAAGTGGTGCTGGCTCCTACCCTGGGGGTCTTTAAGA
>NW_005841940.1:2865491-2865972 GCF_000455745.1 Alligator sinensis
GTGGAGCAGCAGGAACCTGGGCACAGCCCCGACCTCATCCTCCAGCTTCGTGCCTGCTCTTTATCACCTGCGGTGCATCCTGCCGCCCCCTGGCATAGAGCGGGGCTGGGGTGGCTCCGCAGATGGACTCCCTTTCTAGGCAGCCCAGGTGGCGGTGGCTCCTTCCAGCTGTTGCTGCCACTGGCCCTAGCTCTGGCGAGGACCTGTGCTGCACAGCCCTGACCCTGTGCCTGTTCCGGGCTCACCTATCTGGGCTCAGCAGCGGTGGCACAGGACAGAAGCTGTTGCTCAGCACAGGGGAAAGTGGCCCCTCTCCCTCGCCACAACCAGGCAGTTCCTGCTGCAGATGTCTAGAAAGGCAGTCCAGCTGTGGAGCTGCCCCAGCCCTGTTGCGTGCTTGGAAGCAGCAGGATGTGCTGCAGGCGGTGTGAAGCAGAAGCAGGGCGGGGGGGGCAGGTCAGGGCTGTGCCCAGGTTCCTGC
>NW_005841940.1:2865982-2873932 GCF_000455745.1 Alligator sinensis
GTGAGTCTGGGGGTGGCAGGATGCACCATGACTGGACTGTGCCTGGGCCAGGAAGGACTGAGGGACCCACTGTGGACCTGCTGTGGGTTGGATCCGGCCTGCGGGCTATATTTTGCCCACCCCTGCTATAAACTGTTCAAAAGCCAGTCACCTGCCTGCATTTATTCTGTGAAGTGCCATGCATAATTACATGAAACCAGCAACTAAGAGGATTTTAGGGTTATCTCAGCAAATAATCCCATCCAGCAACTTACTGTGCAATTGCGGTGGATAGATGCAGTGAACTCAGTCAACTATAATACTGGAAAGACTGCAGTATTTTCATGTTCTACTCTATGCTAATCTTGGTGAAAAGACTGGAAGACGCAGCAGGAAGAGTTATCTTTAAAAGCATAGATCAGTTCTTGGCATCAGATATTTGCTACCTGAACGCTTCACATTTTCAAGCCATTGAAAACAACAGCCTTTATCAGGAAGACGTGTCAAGCCTGACTGAGCACTAGGGAGCACATGAGCATCAACACTGAGGTGGGGCAGACATTGGAACATTAGCATTGATCAGAGAGGGAACCTGGTGTCCTCATCTGTGGCACTGAATCAGAATGGATTTTGCAAGTTACCTGGCTGCTGTCACAGGTCCTGGTTCTGTCCTCTGGAAAAGAACACTGGAAGCAGAATCCTCTTCAGCTCTGAATGCAGCTTTCACCACTTGGTGCAGCCAGTTCTGCTGCATGTCATCAATCATACGGTCAGCTTCATCAATGATCTGAGCACACATGGATACAAACCACCTGTGGTTAGGGATCAGACAGCTGTAGCTTTCCTTCTAGACACTTTAATCCCTAGAAACATTTGTTTTGCCTGAAACAAGTTCTGAGGCTAATAAAAGGGAGTGAGCGTGCACACAACACACCTATCTCTTTATATAAGCAGAAAAGTCTAATAAGCCAAACTGTTTGGTTCCTCCTCCAGAGTAAAACTTGGAAGGTGAATTCTGCACTTGGGAGCCCAGACAGGCATCTCAGTACCTGTTTTCAGTGTTTCATTGTCAACCTGAGACCCAAAATGATTAACAGGTTTTACTGTAAATATAAATCCATCACATACCTTTTATATAAAAAGGCAAAAGACAGGCTAATATCCAACTGTCTGAATAAGGCAACAGTTTCATGTGGTCTCCATGCACACTTCAACATGCTGGTGGAATACTGCAATTTGCTATTTTACTCTGAAACCCCTGCTTTTGATTGCTGATTGTGTAAAGTGTCCCTTCTGGAGGCAAATGCTAGGACCAGATTGACCAGTAATTTGACTGAGCACAGCAGTTCCTATATAAACATGTCAACATATACTAAGAGTACAAAGAAGCACAAAGTGGGAATTATTGATGAAAAAAAGCCTTGTGATAAGACATCAGATCAATGGAGCTGCCTCACCAGAAAGCGAAGCTGTCTCAGGCTGAATCCAGGGGTCCGGTCAATATGATCCACAAGTCGTCCAGGTGTGGCCACAACAATATCAGCCAGGCTGCTGTAACCCATCACCCTGAAAGAGCGAATGTCTTGTTACCAAGCTACTTCCTGCAGTACAAATTATCATCAAATCAGTATAAGAAGACTCCCTTGATCAGCAAGTCCCTAGGCTCCTCCTCTTCCCTTCCTTCATTAAGGAATAATTAACCAAATTACATGCTGAGATGGAGAACTAACTGATTTCAGCGAGATTTGGAGATTTCTTTCTTAGTAAGTAATAAGAAGTTATTGGAGTTTATCTCCTTTTAAAGCCAATATTATAATGCCATTGCCTCAATCCCTAGTTCTCCTAGCAACAATGGTGTTTATGCTGGAGAACTTCACAGCAGAGAAAAGGCAAGAGCACAGGACAGACAGCAGAGCTAACAAGCAGTCAATGAAGAACAGTCTCCTGGTTTGGTTCTTCAGCATAAATGGTTAAGAAGTTATCAGCTCCTCAAAGGGATAGGTTTTATAAAACCAGGCAAGGGAAGAAAGCACTAAAGGCCAGAGGTCCCAGTGAGGAAGTATATAGGCTGCTTGCAGAGGTTAAAAACAAACAAACCGTGCTTTACTGGAAGCAGCAATGCATTACAGATGCTTTGGATCCGGATCGAAGTATAGACTGGGTGCTCCAGCAGGGTTTTTTGGTGCTTTTATCTAAAGCTGGATTCAACCAGCTATTAGATAAGAGTGCCAAAAAAGCCCCACTAAATCACTATTACAGATATGAGGTGAGCTGGGTCCAACTAATGTGCTGCCTTTTCTGAGCATGTGCTGAGCTTGGCATGGGAGTGTGCCAAATTTAAAGTAAAGCGTTGTGTTTGTTTTTTGTTTGGGGGGGGGGGGGGGGGGAGGGGGTTAGAGAAGGGGGTTAGCATCTGGCAAGCAGCCATTGTGGCCTATACAATTCATGATTTATTTAAGTCCTGAACACAGACGGCACAACTGATGGAGACAAACATATCCTTTGAAATGTATTATTGTTACCATGGACAGGCACAGTTATGTAAACAGCAGTCAAAATCTCAGGTAATGGTTCTATTTCCCCTGACAGACTAAGAGTTAACAAAACACTTAAAAATTGTAGCTACTAGCAGAAAATTGTGCTTCTGCAAACTTGTGATGCAACAGCACTTTGACTTCACCATTCACTGAGCTAAGGGTTTAAGATACAAGAGCTCTAAAAACCATAATGCAAAAGAATATTTAACCTACGTTCTCTGAACAAGAGCCTCCTGCTCCTTTGCGAAAGATTTCCGCCCAGTAATCAACACGACCTTCAAGCCTGTCCCATCAGCGTAAATGTTGAACACTCTACTCACCTGCAGAGGGGAGAAGGGATTTGTTGTTAGCTATCTTGATAACTGCTTATGACAAAGTGTTCCATTATCTTGGCCCAACATCAAGGCCAGTGAGGGACTTCAATCTGCGTTACATCCCAGAAACCAGGAAGCATTTGTGTAATGTGCTTAATGACCAGCCTTTCACTTGACCCAAACTCAGCGCAGATAAAAAAAGAAAAAGTAATTTACCTGTTGTGCCAGTTCTTTGGTGGGCAAAACTGCCAGGGCTCGCACTTGGCAAACTGCTCGTTCTAGCAGAGTCTGCCAAAGCAAAGACTATATGAGCACCTGAAAGAAGCAGAGCTGGTGTCCTACCCTGTGATCCCAATAATCCCCCAGCATTTTACTTTCACCTGTTCCTCCTCCAAACCCCTCAATTCCTGAGACTACCTCCTTTGCCGGGAACATTGGATGAAACACTGAAACTAATCACAGTGTTCAGTCTAAATCCTGTAGACAGTTTTGAAAGCCTACAACTCAGGGCTTGGGATCAAGTTTCTTCCTATGTTTCTGACCTATTTCAAGAGGCTTCTGTAGCTTTGCAGTGAAACAAGGGCAGTCATGACCCTTAGTACAGCTCTACACCTTGGCTGAACTCACCTGTACCACAGGTATGACGAAAGACAGTGTCTTCCCACTGCCCGTAGGGGCTGAGACGCAAATGTCACTTGGTTGGTATCCTCCTCGTCCTACCAAAAAGCCATTGGAGGCACCCTCCAAAATGGCAGGAATGACCTCTACCTGAACTGAACAAATCAAAAAGGGAAATGAGACTCAATTAAAAATTATTAACTAACTGGGCCAGAATTGACTTAGAATATAGCTCTAGCTTTCATTTGGAGCCCAGTCTTGCTACGGCCTGAATTCTTGTCTCATACTACTGGAGGGAGACATGATGGTGCTCAGCACCTTGTAGGACTGGGCACCTGAAGACAAGCTACAAGGAACAAAGCAGAGCAAGTGCAGCCTTTCCTCCTTTCTCACACCCTGAAGAAAGGTTACATTTATTATTCCACTCTGGTCTGTCAAAAATGTCCATTAGCAAAGTATCCAAGAGCCTCTTGCTTACCAACTTTGTATCTCAATAAGGGGAGGCTGTGCAATACAGTATCTAACCCATTCATTTTGTGTTGCGTCGACTGATCAATAGCTTTTGTCTGAACCATGGCTTGCACATACAGTAAACTGCCTGGCTTCCTACCAGTGAATATCTGAAGCTGAAGCCTGGTGTTTCTAGCCGTTAGAGCATGAAAGCCTACTACCGAGATAAACAAATGGGAGACTACCCCAAGAACAGCACACTAACAGCTCTTACACTCCGCTACATGTTTTAGCACAGTAAAAATATTAGATACTGAAACGGCTTAAAATAGAAAAGTTCAGAGCCAGATTGTAACTTTCAAATGGTTTTCTGTTGCATACTAAGACTAGACAACCAACTTCATTTGTGACCTGGATTTATTTAGGTTTTTGAAAGTCAAAGTTTAGAATGACTACGCTGGGTTAACATAATAATCCTGCTTTAAGTTCTATTTGCACATTCTAAAATGAACTCTGACATGTACATGCTTCCAACAAGATATTCCAATTGAGAACTCACTAGGTTTGTCCCCAACCTGATTCATAACCCCCACACAGTTGGGTAACACTGTAGTTTTACTTGATATCCAGAAATGAAACAGTAAATTCACTCAAAAATTAATTTAATCTGTACAATGTAAACTTTCAGCTGTGACATATCAGGAACTTATGGTTTTACTTCTTCCCACCCAACTTTGTTAATGAAAAACACCAAATCTTAATCATTATTTAACCTAAGAATTTTAAGTTCTAAAGCAACACAAATGCCATACTGGCTAAAACATCATAAATTCTTAGACCTTTCAAGGATTTTTGGCATTTCTGCTTCTAGCCAAAATTACTTATTTCCTGCCTTCCCCAAGTTGTGACTTTTTCATAAGTTCTTCATATTGCATATGTATTTGAGACATGAACTAAATAAACAGGAGGAAAATTAACTGATCTAGAAAAATACAAGACCGCTATTACTGTACCTGGGAAAAAGGACTCTACTCCATTCACTTGCAGCTTCTTCATAAGTCTGGGATGAATTCCTGGGACGTCTTGGATTGGAACTAGGTTTTCTTTGATACGTTTATGTACTAGCTTAGGTTGAGCAAGCCATTGTGGCAAGATGGGCTGAATCTGGAACAAAAAGTAAATTGAGATGAGCGAGTCTACACGTGTGCTTTAATGAGCATTAAAGCATCGCAAAAAAACTCAAGCTATTTAGTAAACGTGCATTCAAATTGGCTAATGCATATTAAGTGTCACTAAGGGTGCCTACAGATGTGTAGCGAGGCTGCTCCGACGTGCTGTAATTACAGCACGTTGGAGCAGACTCGATGAATCAAGTTTGCTGGAACGTGGTAATTACTGCACTCTCAACAGTCTCCAGCATCACATGTATCAGCATCCCTATGTTGAAAAATGGCAGCGGGGGCAGTTTTCTAATTAAAGCTCCCCCCCTCCCCCAGCATGTGTATAAACGCCCTTATAAACCATGCACTTTTGTTAATGTGCATTAAGATAGACCAATGCACATTTTCATAGTACCTCACAATGGAAGTACTAGATTTAATGCACATTAACGCACATGTAGACATATGCTATTTTAAGAAAAAAGAAAGATGTTTGACAGCTTCTCTGAAGCACGAACACCTTTTGCATAGGCCTCCCTGCTGGAGTTTCTCTACACTGGTCTAACAATAGCTTGGGTAGACAGACATGTTATTTTGGGTAAGAGGAGCAACCCAGTCAGTTTTGGTGCAGGTAAATCAAGCCTGCCTGGGCACTGGGTAAGTACTCAACAGGTGAAACCCAAGGTTCTACAGATACACCTCTCTCAATATCCAAGTCAGCTATTTTGCTGCTTTTATGGAGGTGTTCAAGGTATCAGAGCTCTGGACTACAGGGCAAACAGTCTTTACATGAAGCAGGAAATCCGTTTTGAAAGGCTGGTGAGCCAGGCTTGAATAAAGTAACTTCTAAGATCACAGCTGCCAATACTATATGTGAAACGATAGAAAACACCTTCTTGTAACAATCAGAATGAAATCCTTTCTCAGGTAGTTACCTTATGTACTGCCTTTTTATCATAACCACCAAGAATCTTCAAACTAGAGGGTGGTGGGGTTGCCTTTGCCTTTCCTGCATTGGACAATTGTTCATTCCCAATTTGATTCCCATTAACAACTTCACCACTGCCTTCCTCCCTCATTTCAGCTCCATCAGCTTTCACTTCTTTTGAAAGATCCATCTTCTTCCTTCTTTGAGCCTGGCTTCTTTTAAAGTTACTTCTTTTTTGTTCTTGTTCACCATTTTCTTCAGGATCTGAAATTTTATTAGGAGAGGAGGAAAAAAATACTACAAATAAGAAAGTACAACAGCCTTTTTTGAAAAACCACCTACAAACTCATTCTCTTACCAATCAACCACCTTTCAATGGTAGCAGCAAGATAGCTGGACTCTGACCTTATGGGCATGCCTCATCTCTGTAGACCCCCCTGCCACTATGCCCCAATTTTAAACCAAGCTCAGAAGTTCAGAATGTTGCTTTTTCTGTGGGGGAGGGGGTGGAATATAACACTGAAACTTAAACACTCTGCTGAGGACAAGACTGTCAGTGAAGATCCAAGTTACGCAAAGGGAACAGGCAAGTTCATACCTTCTGCTTCTCTTCCAGCAGAGCTGTCCTCTACAAGAATATTAAATTCTATGCTTTCAGTTTTTACCTGCTTCAGTTTTCTTTGGTGATACAACTGATGTTTTCTTGTTGTTTCTCTTTTTCTGTTTGACTGGAACATGCCCTCGGGCTGTGTCAGCAGCGAGGCTGGAATCAGCCAGTCTTGCAGGCTCATCAGAATCATTGCTGCGTTGGAGGTTTTCCCTCAACTTCTTTGGCCCCTCTGCACAGGCATCCTCATCGCTCTGCTTCCTCTTTCTCTTTTTTGTTTCTCTCTGTGATTGGTTCTCAGAATCTAAGCCAGAGTCTCTGCTTTTAGGCTTTTCAGGGAGTTTGGTCTTAGTTTCCTTTAGCTTGAATTCTCCAGAAGGCGAAAGCTCCTCTTGCTGCTGCTTCTTCAGCTGCCGAGCTCTTGCTTGCTTACGCAGCCGTTCCAGCAGCGCCTGCGACGAACTCTCCACAGCACTATCTTCCTCGCCAGTGTACCTGCGAATTGCACAAGGAAGCCTCTGAGAACCTGTCACAGGTAGCGTTACCATACATCCAGGTTTTTCCAGACATGTCCTCTTTTTGAGTCCTCCAATCTCTGTCCAGGTGGTTTTTTGAAATCTGAACAAATGTCTGGGATTTTGCTCTGCTCCTCTGGTGACAACAGGGGGAGGGCAACTGGAGGCAGGGGTAATTATGTGCATGCAAACACATGTGGCTGGCATGCAACCAGGCAGGGGGAGGGAGCAGCTTTGGCAGCTGGATGCAGGTAGGTCTATGGGGGGCGGGGGTTGGAGGGCCTGGGCCTGAGGAGTGTGTGGCAGGAGCATGTAGAGGGGATGGGTGTGTGAGGCAAGGTCGATGCCTGACGGCACTGGGGGGTGGTGGCCAGGTGCTGAGGCTGCAGCAGGGCAGGGGGAAAGTGCCTACCCTTCCAGTGGGGGAAGGGGGGGGCCCTTTGAGGGCAGTGGGGAACTCCATGGCCGGGCAGGCAGCACAGGGGCTGCTGCCCTCAGAGGGGCAGAGCAGCTGGTCTCCCACTGGGGGTGGGGAGTGGCCAGGCTGCTTGGCAGGGTGCAGGAGGCCCAGTTCAGGATTGGGGGTGTCACAGGCCTTCCCTCCTCTTCCTTCCTGCTCATGCTGGGGCCTGACTTGCTTTGCCCCTGCCTGCATGAGTCGGGGTTGCTGCGCTTGGGCCCAGTTGGGAGAGGGGCAGCTGGGGCTGACCTGACAAGGCTGGAAGCAGAGGGGCTGCGGGTTGGGAGTGCAGGGCACTGGCAAGGCTGAGGGGCTTGTGGGCTGGGAAGGGGCAGGGGGGCAACAGCATGGCTGGGGGGCAGGGAATTGCAGGTTGGGAGTG
>NW_005841940.1:2874130-2883861 GCF_000455745.1 Alligator sinensis
GGGGGCCGCCCAGGAGGTCGCCGGGGCCGCCGCCCACACGGCCCTCCCTGCCCACCTGCTGACGCGAAACAGCTCCATGCCCCGGCCCCGCCGCTCTGCGGCGCGCGGTGATGACGTCACGCGGCGCCCCGGCTCCTTGCGATAGCGTTGCGCCGGCGACGCCGGGCCTCGCGAGCGCCCCCTACGGGCCGGGAGGAGCAAGAAGACCCCGCCCCCTCGCGGCAGTAGGCTTGCAGGGGCGGGGATGGGAGCATGGGAGCTGGGGCTCGCGTGGGGCCCACCGCCCCGGGCACGCACAAGCCCCCCAGACAGCAGCAGGAGCGCTCAGGACACCACTGCCTTCCAGACCTTTATTGACTTTCTACAGGTAGAAAACAGAGGAATGTGCAAGCACCGCGCGGAGGCGGTGGCGAGGGACCACAACTCGGTGAGAGGATGTTTTGTGCCATGGTTGCTGCGGGCAGGCAGGGAAAGGGCACGTCCAGGAGCAGCTGTCCAGCTCGGGGTGGGGGGGCCGGGGGTCGCCCTACGCAAAGGTGGAGCCGTTCCAGCCCACGTTGGCGGCGTTCATGTCGAAGAAGTTGATGTAGACCCTGCAGGAAAGGGCAGAGGGACATTGAGAGCACGATGAGCGTGACAGCATCAGGAAACTGTCACCTGCAGGAAAACTGTTCCTGTTCAGAGGAAGGTGTAGCTATGAGGGTGCAGAAATGATGCAGGAGGGAAGGATTCCTTGGGCCCCTTTATTGGACCATTCAAACACTCATCTAACTTAATCCCAACTATGTGGTTCGTCCAATAGGAGAGATCACCCTATGAAATCCTTCCCTCCCCTTAAAAGGGAATCATTTCAAGTTCTCCTTTTTAAAAAGATTAAAATCTGTTAGAAACAAAAGAGGTCTCAATAAGTAAGTTTTGGCATAAGCCCAGAAACTTCACATCCTTTTACTTCCTTGCTCAAAGCACCGCTTGATCAGACACTAGAGACCTGAGTATGGCAAGTCTCACACTGTGTGCGTGAACACCCACCATCTAATAGCACATGTAGGTGAGGAGGTGGCACCTCTTGGAGCATGGCAACTTTTGCAAACACCAAACCAGCTTCTTAGTCCAGCTCTGCAATTGCTTCTCTTCATCCTCCAGACCCCAAAACACAGGGAGCAGCAGTTTTCTCTTGTTGTTTGGTACAGAGGAAGGATGCTCTGATCCCATTATGGAGTAGCAGAATTGCACTGGACTGGGCCTCTTTACCTGTAACCACCAACCTTCTACTGCTGCTTTTTCCTATCTAGTGATCTCCGTTCACATCAGGAGACAAAATATCATACCTTGGATCATCATCTTTCAAGCCCAAGAGTGAAATTATATTAAACTGTAATCCTAGAAGGCTGATACTATAGACTTTATCTGTATAGGGGTTTACCCCAGAACTACAGATCCAGAACTGTTCAACTCAGGGAACGAGCACACTCTTCAACTTTCATAACAGGTGCATCTCTATATAGAAGCTTGATAAGATCATTTAATGAGAGCTGCCAAGCTGAAGAATAAGGGGCTCTGACCATTTACAATATTTTAGTGAAACTGGGGGGGGGGGAGGGGTTGGTTGCTGAAAAAAAGAGTTCTAGGTTGTTAAAAACACAAGACAGAGACATACAACCAAAGAACATAAGAACGGGGCCAAAATAGCATTTTCAGACAAGCTGATAACAGGCCTGCTGCTGCACTGAAGCCTTACCTGTCTGCAGGTACATGCAGCTGTTTGGTGAGCAGGTCACAAATTATCTTCGTATAGTTCTTGTTCTGTTGCCCTCCTATCTTGCCAATGCTGTAAAGGCTGCAGAGAGCACAGGGATCTGTGGATCCCCCAAAGGACATCAGCTGATCAGGTACAATGTGCACTGCTATGTACTGTGAAACAAGAGAAAGAATGTTATTGTGTAATAGTCTTCCTTTGCTGATCTGTGTTTGTTCTGAACCCAAAGAACAGACTTTTTCTAGAATTAGTTACTGCAACCTAAACCACAGTTAAGTTATATGCTTCTCAAGCAGCGTACCTCAGGCATGCATACAACTATTTGTTGTTTCCAAATCACTTAAGAGAGAAGTTATCTGCCTTCCACTGCCAAGATAGTGATCTTCCTAGCATTTGTAGGAACTATAGAAGGTGCACATGGTGAGGACGCTATATAGTGGGTCAAGACTAATTGGGTGCATTCAGATGAGTGTGGCCATGCGGTATGTGGCAATGCAGACATGTCTGCAGCGCCACATACTGTGCAGTCAGTTGTGCTCTGTGCTGCAAGGGCATGCTTGCCCATGCATGCACTGCTCTGTTATGTTTTGTTTTTTTCCATGGGGTTTTTTTTTTTTTTTGACTCAGGGTCAAAAAAACCACAAACCTGTGGAAAAAACCCCAACAGAGCAGCACATGCTTGGGCAATGTGCACTGCTGAAAAGCAGAGCTGGGCTGCCTATAACTGGGTTGCAGCTGCAGGCCAGGCTCTGACCAGCAGGGTCACTGCAGCTGCAGCCCCAGGAGGCCTCCAAGACCCCAGGTAAAGCTACTGGGACCAGTCCAGTGCTGGCCTCAGCCTCCCCTGCCCCTGGGGTAACTTGCTGCATGCCAAAGCATGTGTGGCACGGGTGTTCCCCACGGACAAGTAGCTGCTGCGCAAGGTGCACTGCTGCTACTTATCCCCAGGAAGCCAAATGTCCGCACCCACCTGGAGGCACCCACTAAGTTCTAGAAAGGAGGCTGGCCTTGCAGGAAGCAGTGACAGTGCATTGCAAGAAATGTTTCAGTACAAGCTGTGCACAGAAGGTCAAACTTGTAGACTCATTTCAGAACCTCGTGTTACTGTGCATACACAATAGGGAAAATCTTGTGGCTAATAGGAGTGCAGAACTCATCAGCTTAATACAAGAAAGCCACCCAGCAGAAATCTCCATTAGCTGGTTAGTGTGCTTCTGTTAGCCCAGGACATGTCTGTCAAGCAGGTGCGATCCGATTTAGCATGGGGACAGTGAGTTCAGAGATCTCCGTTCTGTTGTAGTCTTTGCCATTCACTAGCCTTGTGTACTCTAGCCTGTCTCTTCAAATTTTACACTGGGGTGACTCTCTTTGTTGGCACATCAGGAGTCACGCCTGAGTGGTAGCATAGACTGGCTGCTGGCATTTTCTTCATGTCACCTAACCCTGCGTGTAAGAGGCTAAGCTAACAGGGTGAGATAGCTCCATTGATGGAAACAAGCATGATATTTGAGTTCAGTGCCAGCACGGACACATTACTTTATTTACAGCCTTGGAAAATAGGCAGACAAGGTTCTTTGGTTAGATGTGATACAACCAACACCCCCAGCCTTGGACAAGTCACAGTCACTTAATCTCTCCAAATTTCTGCTTTTGTCCCATCTGCTAGCTGGGAGCCAACTAGGCTTCTCCACTTTTGTCAAGTGATCCGAGGAGTCTCTGCAAGGCCAAAGTATTTACGAAATACTTTCCCAAAGTAAAAGGATCTGTAACTGTGTTTCTCTTCAAGATGAACTCTTTGCAAAACCATGCACCTTCTACCCATCTTCCTATGCCAGACCATTTCCCCAACTCACTGGCCTCTACTGCAGCCCAAATCAGTGAGAAAAATGTGACCTGACAGAGCATCAGTCTTCTATCAACATCCTTCTGTAACGAAGGCCAACTCTGATCCTGCTTTTGCGGATACCAGAGAGCAAAATACAGTATATGGGGAGAGCGGCTGGCTAATTTCTGTAGCTCATCCACTTTATTTGCAAGATGCAAGTTCCTAATTTGCACCTTTGTTAAGTTGAAGGGCTAACTAGGCCAGCAGAACCGGCCTGCTCTCTCCTCTCCCCACCCAAAACTTATCTGCTGGAAATGAGATAAGCCAAACTATTTGCTTTTCAGTAAGACTTGGATGTGGTAACTCAGGTGCTGCAGCCCAAAGTGCAGTGAGAGCTGGGCTTTTCTCCACAACCAAGGGCTTCATTTTGCAGCATCACTCATGCACATCTGCACTTGTCCGGCTGGAGGGGGAGAGCCGGCCCCTGCCAGCCTCCCAGCGCGGCGCGTATACTCCCACGCGGGCTGGAGGCTCCGGCTCTCCAGCGCCCTCTGCAACTGCAGGGGCGTGAGCTCCTCTCTTGCTGGGGAATGAACAGCTTGAGGGTTAGTAATGGATTATAAGGGTTTTTTTGGTCAGACGGGGCAGATGCAGGACGCAGCCAAGGCTTCAGCCCCCTGGCAGGGGCAATCCGCTGTGCCCAGCCCGGGTGCACGGCCGTGGACACACGCCCGCTGCACGTGGGCACACGCGGCCGAGCTGCACTCACCTGGGCCGGCTTGCCTGTAGCCTTGGCCAGCTGCTGGGTGAGCTCGCCGGTCAGGCTCTCGGGCACCGCATCCTTGCTCACGTTGGTGTTAATGCAAAACATCGGCATCTTGACCCTTGCCAAGCACCTTCCCGTGCACTCGCCTCGGGCTCCGGCTGCTCCTGCCTCCTCCGCGGCTGCTGCAAAATGGAGCTGAGCAGCCCGGGGCCGGTCTCTTTCTTTCCCGTGTGCCCTGAACTGCAGCACATGTGATCCGCGCTGGACCAGATTCTTAAAGAGACAGCAGCATCCCCAAATGGGGGCAGATCCAACCCTTTCTGGCAGCGAAACCCTCCCTTGAAGTGCAGAGCCAGCGATAAGGTTTAATGTGTGCACGGCTCCTCCCCGAGCCCCTTTCACTCGGGGTTTCTTAGTGTTCAATGGAGGGTGCTCACGTGCTCGCTGGGGGCTTGATCCTGCTAGCACCCAGGAGTGGGGGTAGCTTTACTGAGGGCAGAAGTGTCGGGGCTTTGTGGAAATGGGCACAGAACATCCCCAAATCCAGGGCCTCTCTGCAGGGAGAGTGCAAGCAGCCTGTTCTCCTTTCCCAGGGACATCATAGGGCTAGGAAGCCCAGAGCTTTACTGCTGGCCTGTTGTTTTTCACGGCTGTACAGCACATCTCAGCCCAGGCACTGGCGTTTTTCCATTTGAAAAGGGAGCAGCAATCTAATCCCTCGCTCATGGAGGAGAAGGGAGGTCCGTGCAGGGGAGGGGAGGGGCTGCGTGCTCCCGGGCACGTCTGCTACAGGCAGCCGGCTTCTCCAGCCCTCTCTGCACGGGTTCAAAGGAGTCACATTGAACCAGGCTATGGAAAACCAGGCCCATCACCGCCCTCCATCTGCCTGCAAAGTTACATCTCTGGGAGGTCCTTGCAGGGGAGGGGAGGGGAGGGGAAGGGGCTGTGTGCTCCCGGGCACGTCTGCTACAGGCAGCCGGCTTCTCCAGCCCTCTCTGCACGGGTTCAAAGGAGTCACATTGAACCAGGCTATGGAAAACCAGGCCCATCACCGCCCTCCATCTGCCTGCAAAGTTACATCTCTTTCTAACTGTCCGCCCTGGTCCTTCACCCCTGCCCTTTGGTGGTTCATTGCTTTACTTCAGCAAATAGCCTGAGCCTAATTGACTCTTAAGTTTGCAGAAAATCAGCAGTGTAAATACTTGCATGTTACATAAAAGTCTTACTTTTTTCTTTAGGAGACGACTGTATTTGTATGAACAATCCAGAATAATTCGGGATATAACAGCAAGCCTGCAGGATCTGGAGCAAGTATTGTCAAACTCCATTCCTTTTTTTTTTTTTTTTTATTTATTATTACTAGTTAGTTATGCTATTTTTTTGAAATAACAGAATATCCATATTATTTCTTTGGCCTCCCCATTATCCCATACAATTGCATGATCCTTCTCCTTCCCAGGATTGAAAGCATTGAGAGGTGTGGTTTTAGGAATTCCTACAGTAAGAGCGTGCCAGCACTCCAGATGTGGTTACTGCCATCTCCTGGGGCCTGTCAACCCCAATGCTCTAGAACAGGGTTTCCTAAACTGTGGTATGCAAGACACCCCTGGGGGGTACATGGCAGAAACTGTGTAATGGAGGATTTAATTTTCATTATAATAATATTTGGCATATAAGAATCATAGAAAGTTAGGGTTGGAAGGGACCTTAGGAGGCCATCTAGTTCAACCCCCTGCTCAAAGCAGGACAGTCACCAACTAGATCATCCCAGCCAAAGCTTTGTTTAGCTGGGTTTTGAAAACCTCCAAGGATGGAGCTTCTACCACCTGTCTGGGTAACCTATTCCAGTGTTTTACTACCCTCCTAGTGAGAAAATTCTTCCTAATATCTAACCTAAACTTCCCTTGCAGCAAGTTGCTCCTTGTTCTGTCATCTGCCACCACTGAGAACAGTCTTGCTCCATCCTGTTTCGAACCTCCCCAAGTAGTTGAAGGCTGCTATTAAATCTCTTCCCAGTCTCCTTCTCTTTAGACTAAACAAGCCCAGTTCCCTCAGTCTTTCCTCATAAGTCATGTGCCCCAGTCCCCTCCCCGTTTTTGTTGCTGTTCTCTAGACTTTCTCCAATTTGTCCACATCCTTTCTGGAGTGGGGGCCCCAAAACTGAACACAGTACTTCAGATGTGGCCTCACCAGTCCTGAATAGAGAGGAATAATCACTTCCCTTGATCTGCTGGCAACACACCTACCAATCCAGCCGAGTATTGCTGTTTGCCTTCTTGGCAACAAGGGCACACTGCTGGCTCATATTCATCTTATTGTCCACTGTAACCCCCAGTCCTTTTCTGCAGAGCTGCTTCACAGCCAGTCAGCCCTCAGCCCATATGGGTGCGTGGGATTGTTCCATCTGAAGTGCAGGACTTTGCACTTGTTCTTGTTGAACCTCATGAAATTCCTTTTGGCCCAATCCTCCAATATGTCTAGGTCATTCTGAATCCTAGCCCTATTCTTCAGCATATCTACTGCTCCCTCAGTTTGGTGTCATCTGCAGACTTGCTGAGGGTGCACTCTATGCCATCTTCCAGGTCACTGATGAAGACATTTAACAAAACTGGCCCCAGGACTGACTCCTGGGGCACTCCACTTGATACTGGCTGCCAACTAGACATTGAGGTATTGATTATTACCCTCTGAGCCTGATGCTTCAGCCAGTTTTCTATCCACCTTACTGCTCACTCATCCAGCCCATACTTCCTTAGCTTGCCTGGGAGAATATTGTGGGAGACCATATCAAAAGCCTTGCTAAAAATCAAGGTATACCACATGCACCAGTCTCCCTGCATCCACAGAGCCAATCACCTCATCATAGAAGGCAATTAGGTTGGTCAGGCATAACTTGCCCCTGGTGAATCCGTGCTGACTGTTCCTAATCACCTTTTTCTCCTCCAAGTGCTTAGAAATGGATTCCTTGAGGATCTTCTCTATGATTTTTCCAGGGACTGAGGTGAGGCTGACTGGTCTGTAGTCCCTTGGATCCTCCTTTTTCCCTTTCTTAAATATGGGCACTATGTTTGCCCTTTTCCAATTATCCAGGACCTTTCCTGATCGCCATGACTTGTCAAAGATGATGGCCAGTGGCTCTGCAATCATCAGCCAACTCCCTTAGCACCCTTGGATGCATCCCATCTGGCCCCATGGACTTGTACATGTCCAGCTTTTCTAAGTAGTCTCTAACCTGTTCTTTCACCCCTGAGCTGCTCACCTGCTTCCTAAACTATCTGGTGCAGTAGTCTGGGAGCTGACCTTGCGTGTGAGGACTGAGGCAAAGAAGGAATTGAGAACTTCAGCCTTCTCTGCATCCTCTGTCTCAAGGTGGCCTCCTCCATTCAGTAAGGGACCCACACTTTCCCGGATCCTTCTTTTGCTACTGGCATACTTGTAGAAACCCTTCTTGTTACTCTTCACATCCCTTGCTAGCTGCAACTGCAATTGCGCTTTGGCTTTCCCGACTTCATCCCTGCACGCCTGAGCAAAACTCTTATATTCTTCCCTAGTTATTTGTCCAAGTTTCCATTTCTAATAAGCTTCCTTTTTGTGATTTAGTTTACTAAAGCGTTCTCTGCTAAGCTAAGCTAGTCTTCTGCCATACTTGCTAGTTTTCCTGTGCATTGGCATGGTTTGTTCCTGCACGCTCAGTAATGTTTCTTTAAAGTACAGCTAGCTCTCCTGGACTTCTTTCCCTCACAGACTGGCTTCCCAGAGAATCCTGCCCATGAGTTCCCTGAGCAAGTCAGTCTGCTTTTCTGAAGTCCATGGTCCTTACTCTGCTGCTCTCCATCCTTCCTTTCCTCAGGATCCTGAACTCAATCATCTCGTGGTCACTGCTGCCCAAGTTTCCATCCACTACTACATTCTCCACCAATTCTTCCCCGTTTGTAATCAGTAGGTCAAGAAGAGCATGACCCCTCATTGGCTGCTCCAGCACTTGCACCAGAAAATTTCTCTGGTTGCCAACAGAGAACTAACCTCCTGTCAGCCCCAGCCCTGGGGCTTATATCTGCTCAGGGCACTGTTTCCTTCCAGTCAGCTGACTGGATGCAGGTGCCAGCTAATACCCTGATTAGCTTACTGGTTTGTAATCAGTAGGTCAAGAAGAGCATGACCCCTCATTGGCTGCTCCAGCACTTGCACCAGAAAATTTCTCTGGTTGCCAACAGAGAACTAACCTCCTGTCAGCCCCAGCCCTGGGGCTTATATCTGCTCAGGGCACTGTTTCCTTCCAGTCAGCTGACTGGATGCAGGTGCCAGCTAATACCCTGATTAGCTTACTGCCAAGGCAACCTACAGCTGTGGAGCCCTGCCTAGTTCTCAGGGCTCCCTAACTAGGCTGCCTCTGCTCTTGAAGGAGCAGGTACACCTTTGTGTTGTGCGATAATAAGCAGCATGAGGTAGTGGTCAGAGGGCCAGATGAGTCTTGGTAATCCTTCCGTGATATCTCAGATCCAGGCTCCAGGTAAGCAGCAGACCTCCTGAGACAACAGGTCAGGTGAGCAGATGGCTCCCTCTGTCCCACGTGGAAGGGAGTTTCCAACCACCACCACCTGTCACTTCTTGGTGACAGGCGTCTTGATCCTTCCCATTTTGGTGAGGCCTAGCCTGTCTTCCTCCACCAATGGAACATGCTCCTCCCTCTCTGCTGCTAGGGTTGCATATCTGTTCTCCAAATTAATCACTGTAGGTGGAGGTGAATATCTTTGCTTGCTGCAAGAACTCACAAGCCTCCAGCTTCCACCCTCTTGGGTGTCTATGTTTTCTTTCTTCTCTAGCGCTATATCTGGCATTTCATCCTCCACAGTCCCAGAGGTCTACTCCAGCATCGAATTGATGCTTTTGAGCCACACCATCTCCTCCTGTACAGGTCTCCCTCAATTTATGCAGGTTCTTTATATGCGAATTGGCTTTTATGCAATGAGCATATTTAGACCCATAATTCGTTATATGCGAGGTAAATTCACTCTTATGCGATCAGCATAGATGCCCCCCCACCCAAGGTAAGTCTGTGGGGGGAGGGAAAAGGGCCATGGCCCCACTCACCCCAGCCCTGGCTGCAGCAGTCCTGGGAGCAGCTGGTGCTGGCTGTTTGCAGCTGCTGTGTTGCACTGTGCCTGAGCTCACTCCAGCTTTTGGGCTGTGCCATGTCGTGGTGCAGGCAGTTGGTGTTGGCTGCTCCCTGGGGCCGCTCCAGCACGGGCTGGGGTGAATGTGGACAAGCGGAGCCCTGAGCAGCATGGGGTGCAGCACTCACCCCAGCCCTGGCTGCAGTGGCCCCGGAAGGAGCCAACACCAGCTGCCTGCACCAGGGCACGGCGCGGCCCAGGAGGCGAGGG
>NW_005841940.1:2883898-2887846 GCF_000455745.1 Alligator sinensis
GGCTGGCGCCCATCGCTCCGGGGGCTGCTACAGCCGGGGCTGGGGTGAGTGTCGCCCTGTTCCCTCTGCTTTGTTGCCCTGTGCAGCCCCGGGAGCAGCACCCCTCCCCCTGCCCCTTCCCTAGTCCCAGCCTCACTCCCTCCCTCCCTCACTGCCATGGGAACCTATCTCTATTTGCTACATTGTCAAGTAGGTTTACTTTATGCGAACTCAGTTTATGCGCCGTTCTCCAGGAACACATATACTGCATAAATTGAGGGAAACCTGTAACCGTTCTCCAGGAACATATACTGCATAAATTGAGGGAAACCTGTAGTTCTCTTGTCTGTTTCCTGAGAGACACCACCAGGAGGTACCGCTCACATTGCAGGCACTCCCGGACCTGGCCATCACTGGAGGGAACCTATAAGCCACAGTCACCACAGTGCCAAACCTGGATGTGGGTGGAAGCATCAATGGTGAGCAGTTCTGCCTGGACAGAAACCTCATAGGTGCAAGCAGAGGCAGTGGCAGTGGCTCTGGCATTGCAACATCCTGCAGCCATTTTCCTGGGTCTCTTAATCTGCCTTCTTTCTCTTACTGCTCTTTTTCTAAGCAGACCTTCCCGAGCAAACTTGCCTGGAAGCTGACCTGTTTTTCGCTTGTTGGCCCCAAAAGGTTCCTTTTTTTCCTGCTTCCTTGCACCAAGCTGAAAGGCTTGCCCTTCAAAAAAGGTGTAGGGGGATGACATAAATTGGCCTAGGAACTGGCCAGCAAACTGCTTACTATGTATAGTTTGATTTAAAAAAACAGGGCTTGCATTTTCAGATTACTAAAGCTTCCCATACGCTTGTGTAACTTGCTGTGTCAGTGAGAGATCCACTGTTGAGCTTCATTTGTACACAGGTTTAGTTATTCATTTTCTGGATACTGAGCAGTTCTTTTAAATTATGACAGGCCATCTGTTCTTTTCTAAGCATGACTATATATTTTAATAATACTGGTAATAATGAATAGCTTGGGAAGGAATGTGCATTATAAGCCAAGGTTCAGGAAGCTTGAAGCTTTACAAAAATTATCAGGTTCCATGTTCCGATGTCATGTCAGGGCCAAAAGGCAGGCAGAGCCTCCAAATCACTTTTTGAAAACATTATGGAGGACTTCAGCAATTACAAAAGGTTTTAACTTGGTTTATGACATAGGGCCTCTTAGAAACCTATACATTTCAGGACTGCAGATCATCAAGATAGAAAATTAACCAGGTGCATTTCTCTCTTACTATCCCAATATAATAAAGGTGGAACGCTTTCTGTTAAAAAGAGTGTTGTTAAATTTTCTTTTTTAATTCAAATAGATTTTCACCAACTTATCTCTTAATAGTGAAACACTGATTATTTTATGGGGGGCTGTGGTTCTGCTGTGCCTAGGGAAGCAGGACGCTTTGAACATTATTTAGTAAATAAATAGGATTGCATCAAAAAACCCCCTGCTTTTTGTCAGCAGTTGCTCTTCCTATTGAAAACAACCCCAAATGCTGCTCAAGGGACAACAATGTACAGTATAAGACAAATGTATTCCATGCTTATCTGGTTGAGAACTAACATATCACTCCACTGGGTATAGCTCTTTGATTCACTGTAGCGGCTTTTAGCTTAACTGCTGTCCACAAAAATGAGGCTGGGGACACAGCATCATTGTTTGAATGCTGTGGTTGCAATCTGAGGGCAACCTAGTAGACACAACCCTGATTTAGTTCCCTATCTTGGGAGAGGCACTGAAGTTATTCAATGTCTGAGAAAACTATCTGTGCAGTTAAAAGGGAGGCTGAAATTGAGTTGGATCCAATCTTCCTATATATTTTTGATGCCAGGGTGACCTCATCTGACCAGGGTTTGAAAGATTAACATTTACATGGACATCTTTCTTTTATAATTAATACATCAGTGTGAACACTAGTAATGACTTGCTGTGCTTCTCCCACCATCTCTTCTGAGTCTTGCTCAATGCTTCATTGTTACAGCAAATTGGTCAGTTGATGAAAAGGGGAATGAAGAATGGGTTTTTTCGACTTACTTGATATTCCATATACTAGTATCTGATATTCACCTCTTGCAATAGGGAAATATCTGCTACACACTGGGCACATCTACATGTGCCTCTTAAGCAAGCTTAGCCTAAAATCACCATTTTTAAAGGGACATTAAGGGCATGTGTCTATATGTGTGCGCCCTTAATGCACCTTAAAAATGGCAATTTAAAGCTATGTGAGCCTAAATTTGATACCTGCCTAAAGCAGGTATCAAATTTAGGCGTAAATAGCTAAGTTGTATTACAGCACATGTAGATGCGCTAATGCACCATTAATGTGCATTAGCATGTCTGCATGTAAGCTAATGGGACTTAGCTATTTGCACCTAAATTTAATGTGCCTTAATGCACATTAGTGTACCTACGTGTAGATGCATGCCTAAATTACCTTAATGCGCCTTAACTTCTCGATTCACAGAACTTAAGGGGGGGTGGGGGTATCTCAAGTCCAGTAAGAGGCACCTTGGGTCCAGAAAGGTTGAGAACAATGAGTAGAGACCAAGCCAGTGTCACCTAACCCTACTTAGTAAGATTAAACAGACAAAGACCATATCTCCACATCTAGGCCATGTGAAAGTAGGTCTACAGCTTCCCATTTCTCTTAAAATTAAATGAAAGGCTTGCACCCATGGTAGTTTTCCCAAGTCTTTACTTATTTTCTATAGGTGGGTCATGTAAGTGTTATAGCAGCAGTAGGTATGCATACCAAGTAAGGAGCCATTCGTTCTTGAGTCTGCACAGGCTTGGAACTGTGGTGAGCTCAGTCACAAAACTAAGGAAGTGAAATGCCTTGCCTTTCACTTTAAAGCGAATAAGGCACTCGCCTTATGCAAAGGTGGTGCTGTTCCAGCCCACATTGGCAGCACTCACTTCAAAGTAGCAGATATAGATTCTGAAAGAGAAGAGAGAAACACTCTCCAGCTTTGTGGAATTCACTTGACAAAACTTCAGTATTTGCAGTCTAATACTCCTGCCCCATATTCCTTAAGAAGTTGTCTACATTTCACTGTTCTGTAGATTTCATTCTCCTTTTAAAAAAGTTGTAGCAGACGTTTGCCAGCGTTACATGTTTTTTCTTTAATTCCCTGACTATTTGTGCTTTAAAATTCTCTTTTGCTTTCCTCTCTCTCTTGCCCCCCTCCTTAGGTAAGTGTTTTCAGAATTTTATATTTTAAATAAAAAAGTGACATTGGCGATTTTAGTATGCTTTGGAAGAGCAACAGACATGCTTCTTTAAATGGAAACCTTTTAAAGCTAACTTTTCTACAATATTTATTTGCACCTTAGATTCAGCATTGGAATGCTAGCAAATAAGAACCCCAAAAATATATTTGATCACAAATGACTGCTGGAAAAAGCAGACAGACATCATAAGTAAATTAGATTTTCAAATTACTTGTAGGTTCAATAATCTGTATGATTGTAATGTGTTTATACAGCATCTAGAACAATGAAACCCTAAAAATCAGTACTACTAGTAGTAATCACTTGATTTTTCAAATGTTTTTTAAACTGATGTCTTCTACTTGCTTTAGTTTTAATTCTCATTTTATCCACATCATCAGTTTTGTTTTCTAGTCCGTGCCAGGTTATTGTGTCTGTACAGCAGTTTGTGTTCACGTCAGAAATCTATGGACACACCAGACAGCAATAATAGTTTAACTGCGGTCCTTAGAGCTAAACCTAAACCCTCCTAACGTTTAGGCTAATGAAATATTTCTCTTCCTATTTTTAGCTGACATTTGGGTCTATAGGAATTGGGTTTTTTTGGTATTTTCAAACAAGTTGTTAAAATAAAAAACCCAAATTAGGCTAATTGTTTTGTAAACTTACCTGTCTACAGGTATTTTCAGACGTTTGTTCAGCAGGTCAAACAACAAA
>NW_005841940.1:2887877-2904916 GCF_000455745.1 Alligator sinensis
CTTTGAATAGTCCTTGTTCTCCTGATCTCCTATCTTGCCAATGCTGTAGAGAAAGCACATGGCACAGGGGTCTTGGGAACCACCAAGCCATCATCTGGTCAGTGGAGACCTTTATCTGTATATACTGTAAGAAGAAGAAGAAAAAAAATGTTTGCTTTTCTTTGTCATTGCTGGAGAGTTTTTCAAAGGCATGACTGACACCTGGGTACCAAAGCCTCATTGAAAGCCAGTAGCAGCCAGCACCTACCTATAGTTTATGCCTCTCCTCAGCATAATCTGCATTTTTCCTCCCTCCCTGGTTTATACATACAAAACTCATAATGGCATTGCTGCAAGTCATCCAGTAGGACAGTTATAAACCAAACGCTGCATTGTTTAGGAGACACTACTTTCAGCATCTCTTTGCCATTTGCAGAACTAAGCTGCTTTTAATGCAAGCAGTGACATGACATCATGTAGACAGGCTGGGGTACCTGCCTAGAGATATAAGATTTCTGAAAATCCATGGAAAAAAAAACTTTTTCCAGAAAAAAAATGGAAATTTTGGGAAAACTAGAAATATATGCAATACTTATTTTTTTAGCATCCTTTATAGATCTAAATTCACTTTGCTACTTTACAAACATAAAATGTATTATGTATAACTCGGTTTACTCATAAAATTATCATGTTTGGTATATTTATTACATTTAAAAGTATGGTTTTATTCAGATAATAATTACAAATTTATGAATTGAATTTACTTTAAAATGTTTTTAATTTTTGTTACAAATGGAGCTACAAGCTAAAGAACATAGCATCTCTTAGTTTTTGCCAGTTTATGTGAAGCAGGCAAAAATTAAAGTTTAAAATACAAGAAACCATCAACATTATAGTAAAACAAAGAAAGTTATTATGTATTCTGGACTTAGTCTCCTCCATAGTGCCAAGCAGATACAGAAAGCACTCATTTTTAGAAAAAAGAGCTGAGATAAAAGGGAACCCCTCCACACTGAGACTTATTGAATACAAATTTTGCTACATGAAACTTTGTCTAATCAGTCTCATTTTCTGAGCTATCACTATCAGCAGTTTCTGCTTCTTCTGATCCTTCATTTTTATCATCTTCACGGACTTCTGAAAACTGAAGGTCTGCCTGGATTGAGACGAGCTTCTCTACTTTTTCAAGTGTTAGTTTATTTCTTGATTTGGTGTGAGTATTTCCAAACATAGACCAGTTTCTTTCACATGCTGCAGAAGATGGAGGAATCAGAAGCAGGTGAGAAGCAGGAAGAGATAGAGGTTATGTCGTGCAAAGGCCTTGCCACCACGCTTCAGGAGGGATATGCTTGGCAGATTCCCAGACTGCATTCCTGGACCAAATACCTGAAGATGTTCTGTATTCTGCAACATTTGAAAGTACCTTTCCAACATTAAGTCCTAAATGTGTTGTTTATTTTGTAGTCCAGTCAAATGCAGTAGCAGTGCTATCATCACTAACATTTCTGCCTTTGAATCTTGGATCCAAGAGATTTTCAGCAGCATGAATTGACTGGCAGTAAAATTCTTCCCATCTGTTAATAAAGTCTTTAACTTTTTTTTCTTCTGTACTTGTAAGTGGAGATACATTTAAAAACAGTTGATTTTATCTGGGCCATTTAGTAAAAAATGTCTGACAGAAGTGCACTGTCTGATCCAGATGCAGTAGCTGCTGAAGAAATTGGCTCTAGAATCTTCAGGGAGTTCTGCAGCTGAACCCAGAAGACAGCCTCATCAAGTACAGTGTTCCTTACACTTCTGGGTACTTTAAGATCCTTAATTAATACTGTTCCTTGAAGAGCTGCTTTTTTTTTTTAGTAAACTTTCAAATGAGATTACCACTCCACCTAATCTAGTTTAACTACAGAGCTTGAGTGTCACTATTTGATTCTTTACATTCTTTTTTTCCTGCTTCTTCTTAAAGCCTGCAGCTACAATATGAATAGCTTTTACACATTTTATAACTTCTTTTGCTCTTCTATGGATCTTTTGCAGAGTGTCTAACTTCATGATGTCATTAAGAAGCAAGTTTAACCCATGGGATGCACATCCTATTGCAGTAATATGTGGCTATTTATCCATTATGATCTCCCATGCTGTTTTCCTGTTACTTGCATTGTCAGTCAGCAAAGCAAATACTTTACTGCTCCCAATCTTTTGTAGGACTTCACATATTTTACTGCTGATATACTCTGCAGTATGCCTGTTCTCTCCTGTTTCAATGCTTCTGTAAAAAACTGGGTGAGGTGTTATCACAAAGTTTATGATTCCTTCTCCCCACACATTTGTCCATTCATCTGTAAGTACTGCAAGATACAGTACTTTGTTGATTTTTCCTTGCACATATTGCACAGTTGGCATAGTTCAGATTCTGACTCTAAAAGAGACTTACTCAAAGAATGTTTTCTGGGCAAATAGTATGATGGTCTTAGTAATTTAAAAGCTTCCTGCTAGTGTGCATTTTCAGTTATGGACAATGGCATCTCAGAAGAATATATTACTCTTGCAAGAGCTTGGTCAATTTTTTCGTGATCTTCAGATGTCATCTTGTCTACAAATGAAGCTATCGAGGGTCTTTTATATACAGTTGGTTGCAATTTTTGGTTACTTGGGGATGTTGATTGGGCAACCCTTTGTGATACTGATGTTATAGAAGCAGCAGCAGCAGCAGCAGGACTTCTGGATCAAAAACGTTGGAAAGAGCTACTTGCACTTTCATCATCATGATCTACCTCCTCCTCCTCACTTACCCACAAAGGATTTGTTAATGTCTGCAGGACACTTCTTACATACAAGGATGTGTTTGGTCATCTTAGCAGCATTTGGAAATGCATATTTCATTTGACTGTATTTGCAAATCACATTTTTCTCCCCTCAGAATAGTTTGTAGTGTGGAAATGCTTCCATATGCTAGAAGTTGGTCTCACCATTTTGTTGAGAGAGAAAAAAGAAAGATGTAATTTAGTGGCTACCTTGCCTGTATAAACACTAAGCTAAAGCAGGTACAAATTTAGTAATGGATGGAGGAGAAGCCTCTTCAGAATTAACTGTGAACAACTTCCCTGCCCTGTAGGCTTCACCTCTCTGCTTAGGTTGGGTGATTTGTCACAAAACATCAGATTAGTAGGAATTCAATTATGAATCACATAGGTTATGAAAATATACTAATGCAGCGAAAATGTAGTTTAGTATACTGAATTCAGAACAATTTAAGCTCTTACCTTTCAATAAAGAAGTATACTCTCTTTTAGCTCCTTTGTGCTGCTTCTGTACTTCTGTGGATCTCAAGGTCACGGGGCCAGGAGGAGGCAGGTTCCTTCCAACTCCAACACATTTGACTTGCTCTTTCTCCTCTCCTGAGGCTTTTGAGCAAGCAGGGCAATAAGCTCCCTGTTTCTAATCTCTACAGCAACAAATGGATGCTGCTGCCAGTATCCATTTCCAGTCCTTTGAAGTCTAGTCAGGAGGACAGGAGCAGATCCACCAACCTCTAGATCAGAAGTCAACAATAGAAGAAGTCCACAAGCAAAGAAGGCACTGAATCCTCCTTCCTTCTCTTGTGAAAATGTCAGTGCCCCAGGGGGCAAAAATGCATCTTGCTTTTGCATTTGAGAGTTGTACTGTACTGCTTGTCCTCAGTGTACAGGAATTATATTGATCTGATACTGTAGATAGTCTTATATAAAAATCTTCCTATTACATAGTTATCAGACAATATTTTTGGGGAGTAAAGGGTAGCAATATATGAACACCTTGTCTTAAACATTTTATTCATCATTCTACAAGAAAATATTTCATAAAAGTTTTTTTTAATTTTTCCAAAATTTTTTGATTTTCCCAAAAAACCCCCAAAAAAGTCCTTGGAAAGAAACATTTTCCCCCCCAAATGTTTCTGTTTTTTTTCTTTCTGGGCCTTCACATCTCTATACCTGCCAGCATGCTTTGCCCCATTAAGAGTCCTTCAGACAGTTCAAACAATAGCCTATAAGCAGGCTTGTATACCTGCAGCCTCACTGCCTAGCTTTGCCCCTTAGCTGGTACTAATAACTCAAAATAATAACCCTTGGTCCAAGCACAGAAGTAAATCAACCCTGAAGCCTCTCTCTAGACAGCAGGAGGAGGCCATTTTGCTCTGGCTCTTCCTAGAGGCAAGCTTTTTTGGCCCTGGTCTGCCTTCTACCCACAAACTACTTCTTCCCTCAACTCAAACCCCTGACTTGCCCCCTATTTGGGCTTTTAACTGCCAGCCAGTCATTCACAGCTGGGCTCCTACCACATGGATAGCTGCCCCACTTAAAGGGCCAGACCACCCTGCTACACGCTGTGTGATACATTTCATCATGGTTGCACTGCAAATAAGCTGCATGATTTGCTTGTTACACCTGGTAACATAGTTCCTGTGCCTCCACTCCTATGGGTACTCCCATAAATATGTACATATCTACAAAGAGATGAAGTACACTTTGATGCAAGAGTCAAGGTCAACTTCATAACAGAGAAAATGTTTGGCAATGAACTCTGGGAACAGATGTCATTCAGACCAGCAGTGAAAAAGACTCCTTAATAATAAGTGGATAAGTGGTGTAAGAGTGATGTTGTAGCTGTGATGGTCCAATGCAGGAGACAAGGATTTCTTAGAATTATATCTTTTATTTGACCAACTGTGTAGTTGGGCTGTTTAAACAAGCTTTTGAATACAAGAGATTTTTTGATAATAAGAATTAGACAAGGCTGGAGAGTATTTAACAGTGCAAGTGCCATTACAGGCAACCCTCGCTTAGTGCTCTTAATTGGTTCCTGAAAAAATGAGCGTTAAGTGAAATGAGCATTAAGTGAAACCAAAAGTATTTGACAACCCAAGATGGTGATTCCAATTGTTTTTAATGACCCAAGATGGCGACCACGAGATTTATAACGAAACTCACCAAGTGCTAAGTAAAATCAGGTATCCATTTAAAATGAGCGTTATAGCAAAATAGCTCTAAGCAAAACAGCATTAAGCAGGGGTTGCCTGTAGACCCAAATGGGTGTTACTAAGTTTCAGTAAGTTTTTATGATGTGTCTGGGCTCATACAAAGCCAGGAGGAGACTTCTTTATACGAGAGTGTGTGCGAGTGCTGCAGCACTGTAGTCTGCATGTGGGAGCATGATTTTCTAACATAGGTACATGCAAAGAATGCCCAGAGCATTCTTATGTCAGTGCACAGATTTTCCTTTGACTTCTGCAAGATTAGATTCACTTGTGCATAGAGGAAATGCATGAAGCCAAGCACTGCTTACATCCCCAACATACGGTTTTGGTGGGAGGCAGGTGGGGTATAGCCTTATGTCTGCCCTTTATGTGGTGACTACTTGCAGGAGGGATTTTTTAAACTGCTGGGTGCTAGCTTAATGTTGTTCCCCCTCCCACTGGAATGAGTTCTGAGCACTTTTGGTAATTGTAGCTGTAACTCCCTATGTGCCAGTGTGAAATTTGGATTTTGGTCATGTTACTATGCTTAAGCAGTAGGTATTTTCTTTAAGAAGTACAGACTCTTTGGGGGTCTTGTTGAACCATACTGCATATGATATTCTCTTACAGTGGTGGGGTCTTGGAGTCTGTATGTAAAATCTAAGTCACAGCTTCTGTGCAAAGTCATAGTGCTCTTGCCCTACATTCCAGAGAGATTTTGCACCTCACTGGTCTCTGTTGTAGCATTATCTAATGATGTAAATGTGAGCTGACACAGCCTGAACTCTAGATCAACACCCCTTATTAAACAAAATATAGCTTAATCCTGTTTTTGTGCATGATAAGGGGGAAAAAAAGAAACATATTTATGTTAATATTCATATACAAGCTACAATTTTACTGCTGTTAACACACAGTGTCAGATCCGGGCATGGTGGAGTCAGTTTCTTTAGCATCCATCGTGCTTTTCTTTCTTTCTTTCTTCCCCGTGTTCATTAGCAGTGCATCACTGGAACTAGTAGCAATTAACCCACACGCTTTTCCTTGACCACATCTCTAGGGAGGCTGGACAATCCCTGTCAAGGCCTCTTTTTAACTCTTATGGCAGAGGTCCTCAGAATATGATCTGTGAATCTGAGGTGATCTGCAAGGATGTGGTAGGTGGTTCACAGCTAGTTCATAGATCACATTGAGCTCTGTGTACCTTTTATTGTGTTTTCAACTAGAAGTTGGGTGACAAGGGTCCATGGTGTTCTGAGAGTTTTCAGTGGTGTCTTGTTCCAAAATGCTCGGTAAAGATGCTCTCTTTGTTCCAAAATATATGCTAATGACAATCTTGGGATACATGTGCACTGTGCACCACAGTATAGCATAGACATACCCAAGATAGATCTAAGGGAGCTAGCCCAGGTATTAGAAGCAGCCTATCTGCACAATCACAGGACTCCACATGGACTGCTTTACTCTGCTTCTCATGGGGCATGTCTACATGTGAAATCAGTTTGACACAATAAACTCCAGCGCATATCATGCTGGAGTTTATTGCTCCTGAGCACTTGGTTTACATGTGCATCTGGCATCACGGTACATTGAGCCAGGTTGGAGCAGCTTTGGCTGGCAGGAGGCCTGGGGGGTCAGCCTGCCAGCCTGGGGCTGTTCCAGCCTGGCTCAGCCTGTTGCGGAAGGGCTGGCTGGGGCATGAGAGTACTTCAGTGCAGGGCTAGCTGGCAGGCAGTCCCTGCATTGAAGCACCCTCACGTCCCAGCCAGCCCTGTCAGCGTCTACACGTGTTTTGCGGTGGTGTTCTTTACTCCGCCGCAGGATTCCTTGCATTATTCCTTGCAAATTAATTTACTCCAGCCTAATAGTGTTACATGTGTAGATGCTGACATTTTACCGTGGAGCTAATTAATCAGTAAATTTCTTGTGTAGATGCAACCATGTAGAGTTAACTGGGTATCTGAAGCAGTCTGATTGCAGCAGCATGGAGCACCATGCAGGCTAATTTACCCTCCAGGGTAAATTAGCTTGTATGGATCTTGGTGCTTCTGGGCCTTGACTGCCTCCAGTACTTGAGCTAGCTCAGGTATCTACTGCAGCATGCATTGTGGATCTATTCTTCACTGAAACACAGGAGGCAAAAATGCCCTTTACAACATATGCATACCCTTTGTTACAAAGATGTCTGATGCTTTATTCTAGTATTCCAGCAGAGGGAGACTGTGTTTGAAGTAATGTGAGCAAGATAAAAAAAAAATTGTTATTTAGTCCTTTTTAAAAATCAAGTTAAAATCCTATCACAATTGAGATTATTTATCACTGGAAGTTTGTGCCTCTGGGGGAAGCTGAAAAATGCTGTGCTGCCCTGGAACTAATCTTGCAAAAGTCACTAAAGACCAGATTTTTAGACACCTTTAATGTGAAGTTAGGTGTTTCATAGTGTTTTTAAAAATGCCTATGTGCCTGACTCCCAGTAGTTCCATTGGCATTTTGGGATGGTTTATTATTAAAAATACAAATGATCTATTTTTATTCTAATTATATCTTGGAAGATTTTTGTTTAAACACTTTTTCAGGAGATAGAAAAGTGAAAAAAGTTCTTTGTTATAAGAGAAAAGGGTGAGGAATGTGAGGAAAATATGAGTAATTTAGGATGTAATGAGAGTATATTAAAATAATTCCAAAGATCTTTATGGAGCTGTAACAGGTGTGAACTTGGATCATTGAATTGTCTTAGCAGATAAGTAGAAGAAGTCTGTCCTCAAAAAGAAGCTATAGAAACTAGAGTGCAGATCTGAGATACCTAACAAAGCAGGAACACTTAATATTACAAGTATTTCAAAAGATATGAAAATATCTAGGCAAAACTGTGATTAGTCAATTGAGTTTTTTTCAAAAAGCTATTTATGGAAGGTGGGCTTAGTAGAAAATGACCTGAAGATGGGAGGTGGTCTATCACAGGAGATTTTCACACCTACTGTCTTATCTTGCAATAGACTTGATGACCTAACCATCAAACTGCAAACTTTAAATAGATTATATATACTCAGACAAACACCTAAGGGATAATTCTGCCTGTCTATTAGAATATCCAATGAAGGGGGTTCCACAGCCTCCCTAGACAGGCTTTTCCTGTGCTTTGCTCCTCACAGTTAAATTTTTTTTAATCAAGTCAATATCTCCTTTTATATAACCTTTTATATATTAGAAGAAACTGCCATTGTGTCCTTTCTCCCTTTTCTTTTCTAGACTAAAAAAACCTAGTTCTTTTAACCTTTCTTAATAGATCACTTTTTCCAAACAAATAATTCCTGTTCCAGTAATTTCTGGATTTTTTCTTGTTCACATATGTCAAATTGGATGCAGTACTCCAGCTTTTAGAAGGGTGTGTGTGTGTGTGTGTGTTCTCTCTTTCTCTCTCTCTCTCTCTCTCTCTCTTTTTTAATAGCATCACACTAACTCATTCAGGTTGGGATCCTGGGCACAGAGTGAGTGGCAGCAGTCAGGGTGGGCAGACCCAGCTGGGGTCCCCCAGGAGCAGAGGGTGGAATAACCCCTCTCCCTGCCTCCCGTCTAAAGGGGCCCTGCCAGCCAGCACCTGGCTCTGCTCCCACCTGGCTGCTACAGTGGTGAGGGGGGAGTGACCATGATAGGGGCAGCAGCCCCTGTCATGGTTTCCTGGAGAACAAGCCCCTTCTTAGTGCAGGGGCCTGCGTTGTTGGGCAGGAAAGCTGCTGTGGAGCGTGGTTGTTTGCAGGGCTCTGGTCCCCTCCGAGCACAGGTGCTGTCGCACGCAGTCCGCTGCAGCTCTGCCTGCCCTGCAGCATGGCCCCTTCCCGGTGGGGGAATGCCCACCCTGCAGCATAGCCTCTCTGCCAGGAAGAGGCTCGCAATCCCCAGACACCATGACAGGGGCTGCTGTCCCCATCAAGAGCCCTGCCCCCTCACTGCTGCAGTGGTGGAGTAGGGGCATGGCCAGATGCTGGCTGGCAGGGCCCATTAGGCATGGGGCAGGGATGGGGGTTATTTCCCCTCCCTTCAGCATCTGTCAGAAGGGGCAGGAGGGGACTTCTTCCACCGCTTGCCCCAAGCAGGGAGTGAGCAGCGGCAGCAGTCGGGGTGGAAGACCCAGCTGCGGTCTCCCGGGGGCAGTAGGGGTAGAGTGGGGAAAACCCCCCACTTCCTGCCCCTTCTGCCTCTGGGCTCCATGCCGGCCAGCATCTGGCCACACCCACTCCCTCTGCTGCAGCAGGGAGCGGGGAGCGCCTGATGGACCCTGGCTTGGGTCCATGCCAGTGGGGTAGGGAGTGGGGAATTAAACACCTCCCTGGGCAGTTCAGGGAAAGCTGCTGCCCGGGCTGGCCACCCCCCGCCCCCCCCCAAACACAGCTTTCTTGTAGTCGAGGGCATGCTCTAGCACCCCCCGGCTCCTGGCCTGAGCAACTGCAGGCATGTGATCTGCATTTCCTCAGTCCACAGGGAATGTCTGTGCAGTTGCAAATTGATTCAACCTAGGCAAGTTAGACTAACCTGCAAAGATTGAATCAACTCAGGCTCCAGCTTTTTTTAATGTCTGTCCCTAGCTTTAGACAGCAAGCCATTAATAACTCCTGCTTGAGAGCACAACCAGTTGTACACGCAAGTTAGGAAGAATTCATTTTGGCTACATTTCCCTAGTTTAGTTATTTGAATGTGATATTGCTGAAATCTGTACTAAGTCAAGATATTCTACATCTGCTGCTTCCCCTCATTTGCTAGGTCAGTGGCTTTCAACCTGTAGTCTGCAGATTCTCTATGTCTAAGGGATCTGCGCAAGATGACTATGATCTATCAAAAAATGTGAATACCTAGACTTACAATTCAGAGAGATCCACATCTCCATTCAAAATTTCCAAAGGGGTCTGCACCTCCATTCAAATTTTTTTAGGGGTCTGCAAATGAAAAAAGGTTGAAAACCCCTGTGCTAGGTCAGTTGCTCCATCGAAGAAATTGGACTATTTTTATATTACTTGACTTTCACATATCCATGTTGTCTGTCTTATTATTATGTGACCCTGAGGATGCTTATAAATTGATGGATAAATAATGTTATTGCAGTATCTTTCTAGGGGTCAAAGTTAGGCCGACTGGTATATAATTCCCTCACCTTCTCCAGTCCTTTCATCATCCTCAGAGATGATCACTACAGATCCAGAGATTGGTCTGGCTAGTTTCTTAAGTATTTAGGCTGAATTTCATTTTGGCATCCTAAGTCTTAACGAGTAGTATTGAAAGGCTGGTCAAGAACTCTCTTAACAGTAGTACAGTGGTAGTGCTATCAGATCTAGGGGGTAATATCCTGTGGGCTCCTAAACTGACAACTTCCATTTTACTTCTCATTTTCAGTAAACATCTGATGTAACTCCCAGCAGGTTTTTGGTGTTAATGAAGAAAACAGATCCTTGCAAAGACTCTTGGGAGGGACAGTTGTTTTAAAAATGATGTTTTAGAATCTCTAAATTGGTAATGTATCATCATGGGTCTTTGTTAGGTAAAAAGTGCCTATGGATTTGATAATGAAGTAAGTGGAGAGCAGTCAGTACTGGGTATTCTGACCACTTTTGGTAAGATGTGACCAGAAATTATGTACTAAGGTACACTGCACTTTGCTGTCTTCAATTATATGCAAATGAAACAGAATAACTGTTTTAAGGCACTTTCACTCAATCAACTATCAGGTTTTCTTAGGCCAGCTTTGTTTGGAGGTAGCCAGAATAAATGGATTAGTCTCTGCTTATTTATATTATTATTGATGGTGCATCCTAAAAAACTGTCTTTACATGAGACTTTTAGGAAGTAGAAGGTGGAAGGTTGTTATATTTCATATTGGTACTAATGATGGCTACAGTATTAGGTGGTTAAATACTTACCAAGCACACATTTTTATTAATGGAGAAAATGCTCCAACTCTCACCATTATATATTCACAATGAATTAGCCAGCTATTGCAAACATTGTTTCATGGTTTACAGCACTGATTCCAGTAACAGCAAAATTCCTTATCAAATATTGTGAATGTATACTTTACCTTTACTCTTTTTTTTCCTTCACCCAATGGCTCTCTCTGAATGAAACAGAGTAACAAATCAAAAGCAGTCTTGTTATTATTTCTGGGGTTTTTTTGTTCAAATAATATCTCTTACCATCAAGGTTCTGCTTTCACATCTTGTTGGTGATCTTGGTATGTAGCTGTGGAAACCATTGGAGAGGAGATCTGACATTTTGTTGTATTGTAAAAATGATCTTTGATATAAGAGTTGGTCAAAAATATACCATTTTCTCCCTCCTCCTGCAGAAGTTTGACTTTATAAAATGATTTTTTTGACAATTTTTTTTTTAATGAAAAGGGTTTTTTAATTGAAAATTTATAACCAGTGCTTGGTCTCCTATTTCTTTTGTTGCTTTGATCACATATGATATTACTGTTTTGCAAACAAAATAACAGCTCTTCCAGTTGCCAGCACATCATACTCAACGTTCTTTCCTTCTCTTGTCATCAGCAAAATAGGGATCCTAATGGACAAGTTCTATGCCATCAGTCACACCTATGCTACTTCCTTACCTTTTATGGAGTTTCTACATGCTTAGGGCAAAGCCTCAAGGTTGTAGTTATGTTGCAAGAGCAACATTTGCCTTGCAGGAGGCTGTGCGCGAAGAAAAGAACTCATCCTAATTCTAAATTTGACATTTAAAAAATGCATATCTACCTGCATGTCTTTTATCTCATTTATTTTGTCATCCCCGTGTCTGGAAGACTGAATTGTATGTCCTACTGGTACATTCAAATGGGGACCTGACTCAGTCAGATATGTTATTCTGCTTTTCAGGTTGATGTTTCTCATGCTTGTTCCTAGTCACAAATCAAATGTTCTTTCGTTAGATACAATTGTGTGTGAATTGCAGTAATGTAAAAAAGGTATTAGCATCTTCTAAGAAAGTTTATGTTTTTTTTTTTGCTCTGTTAACTTTTCTCTTATACTTCAGACTTGCCATGATTAGTCTTTAAAAGTGTAAAAATTGCTTCTGAATACATGGGTGTAAATCAGTGGTTCTTAACCTTTTTAGATTCAGGGCACCCCTCCATAACTTTTCTGAATTTGGTGGCACCGGGGTTGAGAACTACTATTGGTGCTGCCTCATCTTACTGCCCTGATAAACAGGATCAATTCCATGTTTGCAGTCATTAACATCTTTTTTTAGAAAGAATTAATAGATTCATAGATGTTAGGTGCTGGAAAGGACCTCATGAGATCATTGAGTCCAGCCCCCCTGCACTTGGGCAGGAAATGTATGTTTGAAAATGTATCTTTGAAAAGAATAAATGTATGTTTGAAAATACTATTGGAAGATCACTGAAAGCAGTTTTTAGAATATCAGTATGCTTTTTTTTCTGAGTATGCATTTTGACCTTCACACGATATACTGTATTCTGTGGGTGTGTCTACACATTCATTAATATGCTTTTCCTTATGTGCTTTAAATTTAGTTCCTCTAATGTGAGGTATTAAATAAATGTATATTAGGCTGCCCTAATGCACAGTAATGAAAGTGCACTCTTTTTTAGTCATGCTTAGTGTGGAAGACCCTATTTTTACTGCACATTAGTGTATTAGCATGTTTTTTATGCAACACTTTAATGTGCCATAAAACAGGTTACTGCAGATTAAAGCACACATGTAGACACACCTAGTTAGTCCATTGCAAATCTAGATTAAATTTTATTAAGCCAAAGATGCTGAATAATATCTAGCCCACTGAAACAAATGTTGCATTTATTTCAAGAGTAATCTATATTCATGGAAGGATTGGCATAAAGATGCTGGGCAACATTCAGAATTAGTGTCAATAGGGAAAATTATAGTGCCATTAGAGTGGCACACACAAGTTTGTATTTTATTTTTTATTTGAATTTTGCCTTGGTATAGATTTATTTTAATTTGCAATTATCAATTTTTTTCCCAACGCAAAACTTTATATGAATGTATTGTTATAGGCGGGAATTTGAATGCACAAAAGTCAGGAAAGCCTGTCATAATTAGAACCAGAACTCAGGACTTTTTATAGCGTATGCATGGTAATTGTGGGAAAATAACCCAAATTTAAAGCAAAATTGAAACATAATGTCAGGAAATCAATTATTGCTTCCATAATAAGTGGGTTGTTATGTCTTTTTGTGAGTCATGTTCCCTGTCTTAAAATGCAATGTGTATTGTTTAGATCTCAAAGTGTTTTAGGTAAAATGTAGTAAACAAGATGTGTGAAAGTAGAAGGTGTTGACTACTGTTAATTTTGTGAGCAGTGTCATCAGTAAAACAACAGTAGACATTAATACAGAAAAGACAGCACCCAGAGATACCTCACTGTACAATTCATTATGTATCTAGATTAGAAATAAAGTCTTGGAGCCTTTTGTGCTTACCTGTGCTGGTTTGCCCAGTGCTTTTGATAGTTGCTCTGTGACTTCTCCTAGGAACCCTTCTGGCACTTTATCTTTGCTTACATTTGTGGTAACAGTGAATAAAGGCATCTTTGGATTGAGAGAAAGCTTTATAGTCAGAGCCTTACTGAAGCTATTATTTTCTTCTCTGCTTCACAGTATAGGTGTTATGATGCTCACTCTTCCAAAAAAAAACCCCAAACTAATTGGGATCTCTTTAATAGCCAGCAGTTCTTTCCCCACCTCTGACTCTCACCTGTGTGTTAGAAGAGGAAAAAGGCAGTGAGAGCCATCTACTGGACTTGTATGTTAATGCCGTTGGAACTGGAGATATATTTCAGTTGGAGGAGATAGTAGTATTTTTCACTTTCCAGTACAGCAAGAATTTTGTTCATAGTTCAAATAATTGTCCATTTTTGAGTACAGGTATACAGGATAATTATGAAAATTTGAAAAAACCCCAAATGTTACAGTAGGTTGCCTTCACAAAACTGGTAAGTTTATAACGGAAATTGTTTTGGAACTGTAAGTATAGCAACTATCTTATTACACACATTGGACAGGCTTTCAGGTAACATGCTCCCAGATTCTGCAGTCATGGAACCTGGCCAATCTGTGTAATAAGATAGTTGCTATATTTATGGTTGTAAAACAGTTCCCATTATAAACACACCATTTTTATGAATGCAGTTTGCTTTTTTTTGTTGCTTAGCTTGTATTCCAATAATTAATAAAAAAAGAATATAATCCTTGTTGTGTGGTAGGCCCAATTTGGAGTCTGCTGCAGTCAATGCAGTGAGTCTCACTGATGTCAGGGGATTTCAGATCAGCTCACGTGGGTTCCCCTTTACTATCACTGCACTTGCTAATCTTAGGGGAAAGGACTTGCCCCGACTTCCTTATCCTTTATACTACAGGTTGTCCTATTGCAGTCAATGGGAGCAGAGGGGTGAAATCCAGGGGGTTGCTCATGAGGTATAGTACTGCCCAGAGGCAGGGTGAGCTGCAGAATGAAGCCACGTATAACTCCTCTCCAAACATGGATTGCTGTCCATTGGGGTATTGTTTGAATGAGGTGATGTCGGGGTCTGACAAAAGTGGGGAGCAGGTGGACGTTTTGAAGATCGGTTATGGGCTTTCAGCATAGCTAAAGAAAATAGATTTTTTCTTTCCTCAGTATGAGTAATAGCAGGAGTGTCTAGGTCCTTGCAGACTTCTCCAGTTACTTTCAGTGGGAACAGGGCTTGGGACCTGGGGAAACCAGGCCCCTCATTGCGGGTGAGTGTGTGGGTGAATGATCTTTTAAGAGGCTCTTGCAAGAGCCATTTGGAACCACATGTGTTGGGCCAAGACTTATGTTTCACAGTATTGATCAGTTAGGACAAAGACACTGATTGGAATAGCTCTTTGTCAGACTCTGGCTCTGATTGCTGAACAGTATTGGTGTTGGGAGTAAAACAGATTGAGAAAATACCCTATGAGGAGGGAGGGTGCAGGTAGAACCTCTAGAGTCGAAACTGTAGAAATACAGACGAGAACTGAAAAAAGTCAAAACAGAGTTTCTATTTGTATATCCAAGCAATGGGTGCCACAAAGAGGAAGTCAGGCGGAGGGTAGACTTATTTCAGACAGTAGCTAGTTCTGAAGCACTTAACATTTTTAATTTCTCAGGCAGCAGTGACTAACTGAAGCTGTCTTATGGAAATCTGAAGATAACTGTACTGCACATAAACAAGAAAGTCATTCATATGCTTGATTCATTAGCAGGTTGCTAGGAGGTACCCTTAAAAATGTTTGTGCACCATCAGCATTCACTTGGACAACACTGTTTGCTTTGACTGCTGTTTGGGTCGTTTCCTAGCTGACATATTTCATTTGGAAAATATAACAAACCTGATGGCATAGAAGGTACTAAGGTCTACACGGATGATGCTTTGATTTGAAGGTCATGGTAGGAAAGTGCAACCAGGGTCTCATAGTAGCTTTAGAAAGAACCAGATCTTTTGGGCTGACACCAAACAAAAAATAACTTCCATATGAGGTGAATAACATATGTGAGAGAAGTTAAAACAGCAATGGGCAGCTAAATTACAGCCTGTTTGAGAAGGCTGAACCACAGGATACAACAAAGCTACAAGAAATGAACTTGTTCCTGCCAAGCAACCAAGCTCCGATGTCTCAGAAGGGACTTCTAGTTCCTTGTGATAGGACACCTTGGGGACTAACTGAACATTGGTTATTAGTAGCTTGTTTATATGTATTTGAAATTCTGTATCATGTTAATGTTGGTTGTTAGGTGTTTGGTTGTTCAGTTTGGCTGGAGAAGGAAGATGTAGGCAATTGTACCTTTACAGAGCTCTTGAAAGTTCCATTTGGGAATGGTTCTTGTACAGAGGCTTGTTCCACACAATACTGATTAGTTAGAACAAAGGCCAGTGCTTGGAGCAGACCTGTCTCAGACCCCTTGGCTTTGAGAAGTTGCAGAACAACATGCTCCAGTTCCTCCACATCTGTTTCCCAATCATAGTTTTCCCCCACAAGGATACAATAGGTAGGACTAATGGTGCCTTGTGCGTACAGGAGTTTTGTGTACTGGTGATAAGCCAATTAGTGTGAGCTTCAGGAAGGCCTGGGAGGGCAGGAGGATTGTATTATTTATGAAAACAGTGAAGTTTGAGGCCAGTTTTTGTTGTTGATCAGAGTAAAACAGATGTTAGATTGACACAATTAGGATGCCTTTTTCTTAGAAAGGGAGGACTTTACACTTAGTGGATGGTGGCATGCATAGTCAAAGCAACCTACATTTTTACCAGTTGCAGAGATGTATTTTTTTTCTCCTGCTCTGTGTCTAGTCACCTGGTTTGGTTCTGATCTTTGGGAGTTGAGATGGAGGTAAAATATTAAGCTGATAATCCCAGAGTTCAGGAAAGCTGGCATACAGGGTTGAAGAAGAGAGGGATTACTTGTGTGCAAAGTGGGGAAGAGCTAAAGGCCTTTTAGCTTTTGAAGGTAGTAAGTGACTGGGTTGTTTTCTTCTTCCTCCCAGCACCTTGGTTGTGGATGATTATGGTATTCCTTTCTGGCTCTTTCATATTACAGACAGTAACTGTTTTCCCTATAAGACCCAGTGTTCACTAAGCATTTTCTGCTAGTAAGTACTTAACATAACTCTTTGTAGTGCTTCCCTGGAGGATGTCTGAGAATAGGCAAAGCTTGGAAACTTTCCAAATGAACCTTGTGGGCGCATCCACAGATGCAAGCACATGCGCTTGCAGCAGCTCAAATAGAAGCAGTGCAAGTTTGAGCTGGGGCTTTTTGCCTCGGACATGCACTTTGTTGTGGAGCAAATTGTGCCACTTGGGGCAAAATAACCCTGCCTGGCTCCCCCCTTATCTGCAGCCAGGGGGAGCTAGAGCCCGGGACCAGCACCTGTGCTGTCCCCAGCAGTATAAAAAGCTGCCCTGCCCTGGCCCCATCCATACAAAAAGCTGCCCTGTCAAGCAGCTCAGGGCCACTTGCTCTCAGGAGCTTCTGGGGGAGGAGCCTCTGGGAGGAAGTTGGCCATGCCCCTTCCTGTCCCAGGCTGCTGCTGCT
>NW_005841940.1:2905073-2905485 GCF_000455745.1 Alligator sinensis
TTTGTGTGGAGGTATGTGGTTTGGGCTGGGGGTAGGTGTGGGGCAATTGCTGGGGGCACTGTGGGTGTGGGGGACCTTGGGGGGCTGCTCAGGAGGGGTGGGTCCCCTGGCCCCCACATGGTACAGCACCCCCCACACAGTACATGGACTACCCTCACACAGGGCCCCAGCTCCCCCCGGAGGGCCACAGCCCCTATCCCCCACAGGGCCCCAGCCCCACTTCCCAGGGTCCCAGGTACCCACCTCTGCCCCCTGTGCCTGTCAGGGGGTGAGGACCTGGCCCAGCCCCATGTGGCTCTCTAGTCCAGCTTTGCACCAGAGCGGGTCACAGGGCTCCGGGATGTGCGGCTCATGTGCGCGCCTCCCGGAGCCGTCCGACTAGCTCCGGTGCCAAGGAGGTCGCGCAAACAAC
>NW_005841940.1:2905576-2907884 GCF_000455745.1 Alligator sinensis
CCACCCCCCACATACCCCTGCCACCCCTCACCCACCCACACCCATGAACCCTGCCCCCCCACTGATCTTGGACGGCACCAGGGATCAGGGGCAGCAGGAGCACCAAAGAGACGCTCTGGTTTTCGGCCAAAACCTGAGCATCTCTTTTGGAGGACTGGCTATGGGCACAGTCTGGAACTGTGCCTTCCTCCGCTTCATTGCGGAGCAGTTTTTTTAGACCCCTGGATATCCAGGGGTCTAATTTTCTCCCCGCGTTGCAAGTTTGCAAAGGGGTTTGAGGCAGGGCATGAGGCACATGGACGCTCGTCTGGACGCACCCTGTACATGGAAGCCAGAAATTACTAAGAAAGAGAGAAGGGTGAATTGGTCTCTGTCTAGTAGGCATCCAATACATTAGATGCATGATTTCCCAATTGCTGGAAAGGAGATGGGGCTTTCTCTAGTTTCATTTTGCATCAGTTTAAGTAAAATCACTTTAAAACAAACCAGTTGTGAACACACTTAAACTGGCTAAAAAGAAAACAACTAAACAAACAAAGAAAAAAAAGAGAGATGCTCCCCCCATACTAGCAACACCATTGTGGCAGCTGAAACAAATCTTTGTAATTTGATGGGTCTTATCCATGTCTTTCTTTTATGAGTTGTTGAAGGAAGATGGAATGACCATTTAATTGTATGTCATTACTTGTGTCAGTTTGTGAAGGCTTGGAAAGAGACTGAGATAGTATTTCTGCCTGGTTTTATAACTTAATTTTTTATTTAATTCAATAACCAGTAATCACTTAAACCTTGTGTTATGTCTGTCCTTAGAAAGGTAAAAGTTTGTTACAGAAGTTATATATAAGCAACTACTTTTGTAAGAAACTTTCACCTTTATGAAAACATCTGATGTAATTCCCAGATGCCTTGCATACTAATTAGAAAATCAGATCCTTGGGTAATACACAAGCTTTTGGGAGCTGTCTCATTTTCTGATACCCATTTTTCCTCTTTCATAAATAGAAGAAAGACCAGTTACCTCAAGTAGGTCATTTATTTTGTGTTCCTGCCAGTACAGAATTGATCTCTAAATTGTAAGTTGATCTGTAAGACATTGGACAGTGCTGTTCTATATATGCCAAGCCATGCTGTTTTGATGATTTCTCTGGAGGGAATAGTCCACAGTCCAAAAGTTTTCATTGTTAAGGACTTCTGATATTCAGACCAAATTTTCTTTTTCAGTTGCATTTCATAGATCTTTATTTGTCCTTGTGCCATCCTAAAGACTTCTCTTACTTTCCATTTTTACAGCCTGCCTTTCAAATATTTGTACCCTGATATTATATTATATTCCTACTTTGTGTCTAATGGCCATTTAAACAAGCTGTGCATATTCAGCCTTTTTCCTTATAAATCAATCCACTTAACCCTTTTTATATATTAATATATATAATAATGTGTGGCTCCTCTCTTAGCGATAACTTGTTCATAGTTTTCTGGTACTGACATGCCTAGAATTGAACAAAGCCTTCCAGGTATAGTAATGATGGCATAAATCCAAAAGGAAGAAATCCATTTCTTGCTCAGCAGTATGATCCTTAGATATGCTGCCATATTTTGGCACAAACTCATGCTTAAAAAATTAGGGTTGGATTCAAATGGACACTTAAGCATCAGCCTGAGAAGATAATCCAGATCCCTAGGGTTAGGTACTAGGCTTCCAATGCAATGAATGGGGAGACATAGGAACCTTCAAGGGTCATCCAAGTTGACTCTGCACTTGGCAGCTGGCCAGTAGGAAAAACTGGGCTGACTTGTTCTTCCACAGAACTTAGGTACCTGACCCAGGGCTGCATGGGAGGCTCTTCCAACATTGGGACTCTGCAAATTTACTTCATATGCAGTTTATTGCTTTTTAATTAATAATTTGGGAGCCAAATTATCTACCCTGTAATAACTCATTAGACATTTAACCCCTGTTGTGAATGCTATCTTTACTCTTTTTATGTTCAGAAAAATCTACTCTTGCTACAGTATCTGGATTGAGCCAATGTGAAACAATGCTAAGATTTTATTAGATAATCTATCAACTATTTTATTAAAATAAAGATGCAACATGTACTATATTCCAGTGCTAATGGATCTTGAAGCAGGATTGGGCCTTTCAGACAATAACCCAATTGTTCTAGCTTACATAGAATAAATAAACTGATAGCAAAGTTTGTTTTTGCATTTTATTTTTTTTCCTGTAGTATTTTTTAGCTTTTATAACAAATAGAAACCTCTGATTGATCTAAATAACTTTGAAAATGTTGAGATGTCAGCAGGA
>NW_005841940.1:2907915-2910974 GCF_000455745.1 Alligator sinensis
GTTCCATATCTTCCTGCTTTCCTAAAAAATAATAGGAATAAGAGACAGCAAAGTGAAGAGTCTATCTTCGTTTTATAGTTCATGTTGGTTGTAACAGTGCTTTCTATCCCTTTAAAGAACTGCAAGCTTTCCAGCTGAACAGTCAGAGTCTGGTGCAGAAGATCTGTTCCTTGGGGAAGCTGTTTTCTTTGACTGTGGCCTGTGTCTTTCCAAAATTTAACTTATTAAAGTCTGCTTTGATTTCCATGATTGACTTTCCTTTTGTCTCAGGGAGGAAGATGTAGATGAAAATTGCTGAGAAAGCAAGGATCCCCAAAAAGATAAGGAAGCAGAAAGATTTGAGGTATTCCTAAAAAACAAAAATAAGACAAGACTAAGAAAAAATAGTCTTTCTGACTTCCATTTTCTTACCTCTTAGGAATCAGAAAAATTCTTAATCAGTAGCATAACTATGGGTGAGTAAACAGAGCATGAGCCCCAGGCACTGCCTAAGGAGGGGTTAGGAGAGTGGGGTCAGGAACATTGGGAATGGAGCCAAGGTGGTGCCTCACCCCCTGATTCCTTCTTCCCTCCCCACCCTGCGCCTTCTGTGCAGTGGCCCTGGCTGTGGCTCTGGCAGCAGGAAGGGCAGAATAGTGGCAGCGGTGTGCCTGATGGCTTCCTGTTGCTGGGGGAGATGACACCACCTCTTTTGCTGCCAAACACCTTTGCTTTTTTGGCCGTTCAACATCTCTTTTTGCAGCAAATATCTATGGTAGCAGTACCACCCAGGGCTCAATATCGGCCAGTTACACCATTTGATTGTTACCCCAAATCATCCAAAGTTATCCAAAAACTGTAGTATTTTATATACCCCATCAAAAGTTAAGTCTATTCGTATGGTATCTTTTATGCAGCTGATTGGCAGAGAATAGAGATTTGAAATTTACTACCACTATGGTTTTACTCCCCATTCAAGTCTTCAGGAGTGACTTCAAATTGGAGAGTACAAAAGGCACATATTCAAATGGATTCCCTTACCACAATGAATGAAAAAATCATCCCAAGTATAAAGAGCCCTAGCCAGTTGATGCATCCAACAATCACAAAGGCAGATGGTCGGAAGGACTGGCTGAAGATTTCAACCATGATGGCTATGGTGGCTCCAGCTGACAAAAACAAAGCACGAACAAGATATATTTGTTTCCTTAGTAATTCTAATTCACCCTGTCCCTCGAAAAACCCTCACAGTGACAATGCTAGTAGAAAGGGGTAGGAAAAACTTTTCCAGTTGCCTGGAAAAATTGCCTATCAGGGGTGCTCAACCTCCAACCTACAAGCTAAATGTGGCCTGCAGAGCCATCACATCTGGCCCATGGGGCTCCCCAGAGTCTGGAAATTTGCCCATGGGCAGGGTTGGGGCCAGGTCATGCCCCCTTCCCCCTGAGGGGCCAGGTTAGGCACCTTTCCCCTTCACATCTGACCCATGGGGCTCCCCAGAGTCTGGAAATTTGTCAGTGGGGGACTGGTGGCCATTAGTAAGCCACCCTCCTCCCTGCCGAATTTTCAAACCCCAAGCCCCATGTGGCTGGTTGGAATCAGGCTGTAGCACCTTCCACTCATGTCTGAATCAGGGCTGGACCAGGCCCCCTCCTTCCCATGGGCAGGGTTGGGGCCAGGTCATGCCCCCTTCCCCCTGAGGGGCCAGGTTAGGCACCTTTCCCCTCTGGGGCAGCATTGGGCCTGGCCTCTCCCCTGCCCCTCCCTGCATGGCTAGATGGTGACCTGGTCTGTCCCAGGTGCCAGATAAGGACCACCAGCCAGATCTGGCCTGTGGACAGACTGGGCACTGCCCATCCCACTCACTGGGGAAAAAGGTTGAGCACCACTGGCCGATCTGGTTGATGACTTCTCTGTCATGCAAAAGTATTTCTAGTCCCAGAACCATGGTCTTTCCTGTTTTGGAAGAAACTGTGCAGAAACCCAGGGAAGGTTTGCTTGAGGACCCTCAGACTTTACCAATGATCAGCAGGGTGGTTTTGGAAAGTCACTTCAACTCTGCATGTCTCCATCTTTGCTCCTTTATAAAGTGCTTTGATATCTATGGATAAAGGGCACTGTGACTTGTTCTTATGCTTTGGTGCCATCCTGAATTTTTAAGCATGGTATGGACTCTGATAGGAATCTGAGCCTCTCTTTAGCCAAAATAGATGGAGAGTGTGATACAACATCTTGAATATATTTATTTTACACTGCAGTAAACATTGGGGTGGTTAAGAATCTGGAATTAAGTTACAGTGACTCTGTTGTTCCCATGTTAAGGAAGATAAAGAAAAATCATTTAAAAGGATTAAAATTTTAATTTAGCATCCTAAATTCTACTGAACAATCTGGAAAACATATGTCAGTTGATCTGTATCATTTTATATCTTGATAGACACCCCCAATACAATGAACCACATTGTTAACCCACCTTCTCCATCTACTTTGTGGCCAGTTCTGACACACCTCTTCATTATCTTGATGCAAAACATGATTTTAATTTTTTTTTTTATTAATACTAGGCTGGGGAAATACCTAGAAGAGTATATTCAAATTCTTCTTCATGATTTTGGAAAATTATGGGAAGGAGAGGACTGCATTCTGAGTATTTATCTAAAATCAGTGCTAGAAGTTGAGATGGTTATGTCATCTTTTTGCCTTCTGCAACTCATGCACTTGTTAATGTATTTGGATATCTAAGCAGCCTCCCTTTCTGCTCTGTAGAGGTGTTATAGCCTGGTATTGTGCCATCCTTCATGCAACACTTTTAATATAATCAAAGTTGCCCTCCTCATGACCTAAATTGATGTACTCACATGGTCCAAGCCCATAGAAGATAACAAACAAGAAGATTAGAACGACACTGAAGTAGTGCATCCAAATGAATCTATTCTAGAATGAGAGAAAATAAGAATAAATAGTGAATAATATGGTAGAATAAAATGTTTCATGTTTTTGATTGTGATAACTGAAGTTAATTTTGATGATTATACTTCAGCAAAAAGTCCTGTCTGGAAACTGGGGCTGGAAGCAGGAAT
>NW_005841940.1:2911181-2936178 GCF_000455745.1 Alligator sinensis
ACTTTTTTCCTAATATTTTTCTCAGAGGTCTTAATCAGATGATGCAAACAGAAATAGAAGTAATTGTAAGAGTCTCTAAACCTCTGGTGAATTTTACAGGCACTTGTTTATCACTTATACAGATGACCAAACCTTTAGATCACAAAGGCCAACATATACAGTATGCTTTGAACTGGCTCCATTGAATTAACTCAGAAATATTTTTTCTACTTGAATATTTCTTTTTCAAACTTGTAGGCAAATGCCATTCATGTAGTCTCTCTGTGTTAGCCTTCTCCATTTTTAGTAAGCTTGTAGAGCATGCAAACATACCTAATCCTGCTTTTAGGAGTGAGCATTATATTACCAGGTAATTCAAGCCTGAAACTTAGCCTAGATAATAAGGGAAAAGGTATGTGTGTTTGCAGGTGTCTTGTGGCCTATGGCGTACATTGAAATTCCTTAAATACATAAGGATCAAATAGTCAATCAAGTCTCCTAGATTTCAGTAGCTGTTTAACTTCCTTTGAGTAGGGAAAAGCAAGGACTAGGTGATTGGTAGCCATTCTGTGTAAGCAATGATGCCTTGTTTTGCAGCTGTCTTAACCTAGAGCCAGTTACTAGACAGGCACCAGCGCCTTGGCAGGTTACATTATATTAATTTTCTTTGTTACATTGTACAGAGTGATACAGGTCATCTTGCGCATAATTCAGAATCTCATGTACCTTCCTCTGCTCTATTATTTTGACTCTTTCGAGACAGTTTGACACGTTTCTTTGCTCTTTAAGAAGGCAGAAGCAGATGAGAAAAGATAAGTTATATGTACAAAAACTTGGTGGTTTTAATCCTGATGGGGACTCTACATATTACAGCTGAAAGCAAAGACCTTCAGCTGAGTTAGTTTGGAAGAAGGGATGGATTTTACAGCTTGATGTTCTGCATTGGTTAGTGGAAACTTTTTTTTCCTCCTTTTTTAATGTAAACTATCTTCCCCACTTAAAAAATATTGTCTCCTAAATATAGTAACTTTTCCCTCCAAACTCCAGCTTGCAAAGACTTACACACAGTATCGAGGACAGACATTCACACAGCCCAACTCCCAAGGATACATAGGGTATAAGGTCTTCTTCAAATCTGGCTGTACGGAATACTTCAGAAGAATAGAAATAAATCTAAAAAAGTGTAGAGAGAACAGTGTGAACAATCCTCTTAGAGATGTACCTGTGAAACACTACTCATGTATGATGAGGCATTGAGTACGTAAAACTTATTTTCATAGTAACTCTGTTGATGGTCTTTTGAGTTAGCCATGCCTTTGTGGCTCAGTTTACCGGTGAAGTGTTTGGGTGCTGCTTTTCCCCCTATATATTTGTTGGCCATGTCGTAAGCGCTTGACAAGAGGAAAATATCTGTCTGCTGGATCTGTTTTAGTCTCTACAGCTGCAGCTTTCTGGGTTCCCACTTCAGTGGCTCAAAATTAGACAGGTGTCCCTCTTGCCTCTGAGAAGTTTGTGTCCTTAGAGTTTCATGTACCTGAATAAGAAGCTTCTCCTTTGGTCCTGCTTTACAACCCTAGTTTCCAGTGGCTGCGTCTACGTGAGATGCTGACTGCACAGTAGCTCATTACTACTGCGCAATAGCTTGTTACTACATCAAGAAGCTGTTCAGGGATGCTGCAGCACAGTAACTCCAGTTACTATGCAGTCATTTAGGACTTGTGTATGCAAGTCCTAAATGACTGTGCAGTAACAAGTGCTTAGTTAGCATCTTGTGTAGATGTGGCCAGGACCTCCTACCTCTAAGTGGATACGAATGCATGTGCCTCAGAGACAGTAGTGTTTGGCATAGTGATGCAGGCCTGATTCATGTCACTGCATATATCTACATGAGATGCTTTGCTGCACATTACACTAATCTAATGTTTAGTAAAGCATCAGCATCTACATGTGTGCAGTAATTACTGTGCAGTAGAGTAGTCTAATGCTTCATTTTCTAGTATCTGTAGACACAGGTACTAGAAATTGGTGCATTAAACTAATATGCTGAAGTGCACATGTAGATGCTGACTGGGAGCAAATTGCTCCTAGTCAGCCTAGGTAGCAGAGGGTCACAGGGGGTGGGGAGAGATGTCCTAGCTCAATGGGATGCTGCCTCCCAGTCATGTGAAGATTGGGACATGTCTGATCTCCATGTAGCTGGGAGTGCTTTTCCCACTACCAGGCAGCAGCCTCCTGGCCATGTGGAGATCAGGATGTGTCCCAATCTTCATGTGGCTGGAAGTGCTGTCTCAGCTGCCGGGTAGCTGCCTCCCAGCCATGTGGAGATTGGGAGGCAGCTGTCCGGCAGCCGGGAGAGCTCTTTCAGCCACATGGAGATTGGGAGGGGTGGCAAATCTAGTACTTCAGTCAGTGTTCCAGGCTAGAAAATGGCAGAAGAAATTTAAATGGTCCCAATCAGGGAAGCAAAGGGACTCATTTGCATTGATTCCTAGACTTAGGGTCAGAAGGGTCTATGATGGCTACCTGATCTAAGTGATACAGATCCTAGAATCTCAGTATGAAAGACAGGGCGACAGAAAGTAACTGTAAAATATTTCTTAAAGCTACCTGACAGTGACTGAATTTTGAGTTAAGAAAACACTCAACTGCATTGATGCCACAGAGCTGCAGGGTGGTCATGACAGTCATCAACATGTACAATTGCCAGCGCAAGGATCGTTCTTTTAAAACTTCCAGGACACGTAAGGTTTTGGTGATTTTCATTGCAGCCTTTTCCTTCATTATGTCATCAACTTCTGCTTGATGATCTCCTTCACCCCAGAGCTTCCTAATGGCTGTGTAGGGGAAAGAACTGAAAGAATTAATCTATACATCCATTCCTGGTGGTGTGTGTAAATGAATCCATTAAACCCTTCTGGATTGTAGAGATTGTCTCATCACTTAAGTTGGTCTTGCCACACTGATTTAGTGCACAATGGGAGCGTTGACATGTGCTCCAGACTGCGCAGTTCATAGAATCATAGAAAGTTGGTTTGGAAGGGACCTCCGGAGGTCATCTAATCCAACCCCCTGTTCAAAGCAGGACCATTCTCAATTAGTTGTTACCATGCAGTCATTTAGTACTTGCTTAAGGAAGTACTAAATGACTGCACAGTAACCAGCCTTACTGTGCAGCATTACTGAGCAGTCCTGATGCCACACAGGTCTTTTTTCACAGGTTTTTTTCCCACAGTTTGGTACTGCATGGGTATTTTCCTACGTAGTGTTACAGTTCATGCCTGTCAGTGCTACATTGCCATAGCAATGAGCTACAGCAATGTAGCTTGTCACTATGGTGATATAGCATCTTGTGTAAATGTGCTCAATGGCAGGTAGAGCAGAGATGTCTGCTTTTGTTGCCCAGATTATACCAATTTTGTAGACAGTTTGAAAAGTTTGTTCTCAAAGGCTGTCATGAAGTCACCTCTTAATAACACAGAGTTAACTTAAAAACATATTTTAAGTTAAATTATTATATTTAATGAAAACATAAACTTACTAATACAAAATAAATAAAACTACTTTTTGAAAAAAATTAGGTAGTAGGAGACTTAGCCTCTAAGTCTAACACATCAGAAGAGGTACTGAAGTAAATGAAGGAAGTACTGGCTTTACCTTTTCTGAAGGCTTCTTCATTCCCCTTCTGTATCAGGAGGTACGATGGAGAATCAGGGAAGAATGGGAGAGTAACCAGCTGAACCAGCGCTGAGAGTCCACTAGAGGCTAATAGCCAGGGCCACAAGGATTCACTTCCTAAGATTTCCCTGAAGAGTACATGTAAAAATGTGGTCATAATAAAATAACAAAATTATTTTGAATGATCAGGAGAGGGAGAACAAATGGGCTTACTGCTGCTGGGAGCAGTATTGGAACAGCACAGCTTAGTTAAGAGGCTGGAAAATTTTGTGAAATTAATCAGTGATTTGGAAAACATTCCAGTGATGATCATTAGGAGATATAACAAAGCTTGGCAAGTTGCAATATTCTAATATGAACACTTTATTTCTGTACTAAATATCTGAATATGCTTTGCATCATCTCAGCACTGGCTCTAATATGTTAAATAGTGCCAAGTCCCTTCAAATAAACCTAATGAGAAGTTTCTAAGGGAAGCCAGTTGATAGGGTGTAATACATAATAAGAATACCAAACTATGATTAATCACCTACATTTTTGTGTCCCTTATCTTAATTTGTCAAGTAACTCATTTGGTCAAAAACAATCTACTGGCTTATAACAACACATTTTAATGTGAAGATTACATTATTTTTTAAGGATATTAAAGGTTGGCCTTAAAAATTGTAAAAGGAGCATCTCCTCTTCCATAACCAGCTAATTAGTAAGGCAGTAAAATAATTTAATTTACCTTAGTCCAACAAGCTGCCCTGAGACTTTTCCTAGAGTCAGGAAAACAGCAACTGTGGCATTGGTAAATCCTCGCAGTTTCTTGGGTGAAATCTCTCCTACATACTGAGGATGTATGTTAAGAGAGAAACCTTGAACAGTGAAGAGGAGAAATTATGATTAACATAATGACAAAAGATTAACTTTCTCAACCCAAACCTCTTCTTGTGATGTTCACTTCTATTCCATATGCCACATCTTATATTTAGAACTTGAAGCTCTTTGATCAGGGGCTTTGTATTTAAATTATCTGAGGTGCCCAGTATATTTGTTTGCTAAAATAAAAAAAAAAATCTAAAAGAGAAGTGATGGAGACTATACCGCGACGACAAGGAGATTTCCTTTAGAACAGTTGTTCTCAACCTTTTTGGACTCAAGGTACCCCTCGATGGACTTGAAGCACCCCTTGGAAAATGCTATCTCTTAGCTTTCATTTGTTTTTTAGCAACAGAAAAATAATAGAAATATTTACAGCAATTATTTCTGCGCAAAGAACTCAGAAAGACCACAACAGGTTCGTAACACTGAATTCCTATTCAAAATCTCTAGGCATCCTTGTTGAGAATCACTGCTCTGTCTGTTGAAAAAGGTCATACCTGTGCCAACACCATAGAGAAGACGTCCTATCAGAATCATCTCAAAGGATCCGGCCATCTTACTGAAGCCCATAAAAAGTGCAGCTACTAGCATGATCAGGTTAGAAAACATTTGACATTTTTTTCTGTAAAAACATAGAAGAGATCACATGAGAACCTCTCATATTGTGTTTGCCTAATCTTGATGTTACCTATCCTTTATGAATTGCATTTCTTAAATTTCTTAACTTAAACTGAAGTATAGCAGTTTCTGTTGCTTTTTATGGCATGTCTCAAATTCGTATAGACATTGGGTATTTAAAGGAAAAACCAACTGGTTCTTGAATTTCAAAATGTTGTAGCTTTTACTGTACAAGTGTGTCTTAACAGTGTGTGTATTGTCAGCGTTTCTGTAGAATGGGGAGACACATGTCATGTAGCTGTATTGGAACAACTGGTTGATCAAGGACTGTACCTTGAAGGGATACAGGGACTGGTTTGCCCACTGGGTAGTTTCATCACTAGAATTAATTGTAAAGTATACAAAGTTCCAGCTTTTCCCCCAGAAACAGTTTAACAATGTGGGAGCCAGTTTTAGATATGACTTGTATTAATGGACAATTTCTGCTACAGTGCAAGATTCAGGGTTTGTGGATCTGCCAGAAATCATTTACTAGTAAGGGCTACATTGTGAATTGTGAGACTGATGGCTGCAGTAGTTTATGATAAACATGGCAAGCCACTATATTGAGCTCATTTTGGCCAGTCCCTGATGTCTCTGGCTCTTACCATATTTTTATCATGTGGGTAACTACTGGACTTTGAAGCGTATGAGTTACTGTCAGTGGCCTAGGAACAGAGCTTCAGGTTTCTGATTCAGATTGTCACCATGAACAACCCTGGGGAAAGGAACCTCTGAAGAATGTCTCAGACTAACTGAGGTCCCTAAGAACAGTGGCTACACACACTTGATCTTGAGAAGATTGATCTTGGAAGCCTTTAAAATGAAACTATCTGCAAAAGGTGGCTCAGATCCTGACATGGAGCTTGGACTGTTTTGCACAAACAAGCAGAGAAGAAGGGAATGGGCTCTTGATTCCAGTTATCAGGAAAACCTTCATGTGTGGGATTAGGCAGTGTCCCACAAGAAACTTCTTGGGGGCACTTACCTGGCAGGAAAGAACACAATTGCAGGCAGGCTAAGATGATAGGTGAGACCCACATGAGGGGCCTCTGGATCAGTGGGTGGCGGAGCAGATCTTTAAGTGGGACACACCAGTAGATCTGTTTGCCAATTTCTCTGCAAATGAAATTACTGATGTTACACACAAAGCACAGAGAACAGACCAGACTGGTGAGGAATCCTTTCTCCATCCACAGGGAAAGATCTTTTGGGACTGACTTTTAATTAGAATGGGTTATCAGCAGTGGTGCTCCATATAGCACAGGGCTCATTGTACAGACAGTATCTTTACAGAGCAACTACAGGTAATTTAGTTTCCTCTTCTATTCAGATTCACATTTTAATTAGGCAGTACTAATCTTCAAAACAATATTGATCCTAGAATGGCTACATATACTTTAGTGGAATTTTTTCTAATGTTTTGGGTATTGGCTCTAACACTTAATGGTCTCTCATAAATGTTGAAGTCAAGCTCATTGACATGTCAGAATTGAAATAGTTGGATTTATTGGTCCACATATAGGCACAGGACTCATATTTCTGGTTTTGTGATGCTTGGAGTATCTTTATAGGAAATATGCTCTTGAAGCAAATGTGAAAATATTGGACCATGTTGTTACCCTCTCCAGGGCACTGACAGAGTGGGGTGTTGGTAGCTGTATCTTCAGAGGGGACCATGTTTCACCATCAGGGTACAGATTAATGGCACAAAATGAAAGGCTGGTCACTCCTTAAAAGTGGGTGGCTATGCTGGCAAAACTGAAGTGATTTAATTCAAGTAAATATTACATTAAACAAGAGGAAAGGGTTACTGTGTGCGCTTTAACAGCTCCTTTTTCACAAATCCTAATTACCAAGCTGCTAAAAGAAATACCTACTTTCTATATTTTGTAGTGAGGTAGCCACAGACTATGCTCCCCAGCAGTCCTCCTATACCATACACGGACACAATGAAAGACCACAGGAGCTTCATCTTCTCCAAAGAAAGGGGAGAGCTATATCGCTCTATCCAGGTTTCATTGATAAACTTCTGAATGTGCTGAAAATATATTTGAATTAATTAAAAAATGTGGACTTTGCACAAAGTGTTTTGCTACTGTACTTCACTGCTGCCCTTTGTTCTAGTCTTAGATCCCTTACCTTTGCAATCATCATTGTCAAGACAAAATGACTAATATTATTTGGGCACTTGTAAATTTTTCAACTAAACTTTTATAGAATTGAACATTCAAGCATCTTTTAAAGTTAGAAAATGTACCTAGAACGTTATTTCTAGTTCTATCAAGTCTTTAATGAAGCCACATCTGAAATGTAGAAACTACAGGAAATCTTGAGAAAGTCTGCAGTTCTTTAGCTTGTGTGTTTTAATTGTGTCTTTTTCAAGTCACTGGGATTTGCCATTAGGACAGCCTGTTACTGACAGCTAAGGGAAATTTTTCCTTAGTTTAAATGTTGGAATGTTGGTAATAAAAGGTTAGTGGTTTCTTTTTATCATCTTTTTGGTGTTTGGCTGTGGTTTGTCACAAATTCACTCTCTGAATAGGATTTGAACTCTGGGCCTTTTACTCAGAAGAGATTAACAGTATTTCCAACCCCAAGTATTGAAAATGTGAAAGTCAGGACCCTGCTCAATGGTTCTTTATCTTCTCCTTCTGAGGAGACTGTACTAAACCAAACTGCAGACCATCATGTCAACTTTTCTCAGCTCTTGAACTTTCCTTCTGCCTTGATGGAAAGGAATTGCTTGAGAACTGGATGCTAGAAATTGCAGAGAACAGACTAACACTTCACTTAAAACTCTTTTTGACTAATGCATCTTATGAGAAAGTATTAAGGTGGATATTTCACTTACCAAATGTGGAACATTATCTGTTACCATATTACCTGTTATCATATGTAGAAAATTATTTCAGTTGTATCAGGGAAAAGCTTATTACTTTAGTCCAGTTTAATTAGGTTTAGATGCTTAGGATCATTATATAGTCAATGGGGAGAGTTGGATGCCTCCCAGAGACTGAAGGGGAAAGCCTGCACCCCTGCTGAAGCTGGGCAATGTAAAAGTCATGAAAGTAGGAGAGAAAGCAAAATGGAGAGTGTCTCTGGCTTAGTGGCTGCAGGCCTGTCCTTGGCACAGGGAGTCCTGGATTTTGGTACCTTCTGCCAGTTGCTTCTCTTTTTAACCAGTAACTGTTCTAATGCAAAATGCATAAATGAGTCCCGGCAACAAGCAAGAAAAAGCATGCATCTGTAGTCTGGTGGTTGTAGCCCTTTCCAAGATGGCAGTCCCCATGCCAGAATGCTTTATGTACTTTACATTTGACAGTCATTGGTTTAATGCTGTAACCACCAGGCCACAAAAGTGTGCTCTGTCTTGCTGGCTTGCCTTCTGACCCCATGACTTTTTCCATTTTGGCAGCCCAGTGGGCCATCTTTAACAGAAGGGGTTGGAGACTGACCTCCTTTTGCCTGTTCTGTAGCTTGATGGGTAGTGTATTTTCTTCAGACATGAGGTACACATTCAAATCCCTTTAGGGTAAGGAGAGCCTACAGTGCAGGTCTCGCTTCTGGTGATGGATTGTAACCACTCTGCTATTGGGCAAAATGTGGGCAATTCCTAGTTTGGTTTTGAGCAGAACTCAATGCTACTGAAGTAAGTTAGGCCTGCTCAGAACAGGTCTAATAGCTCAAGTCTCCTGCTACCTTAGGCAGCTTCCCAACACCACACTGGATTGTAGTGTAGTGCAGGTTGATACTCACTGATCAAACCAGATATTTTCTTAGCTCACCAACTAAAATACAGGGGTGTTGGTGGTAGCAGTGTTGGTCTAAGGGCATAGGCAGACAAGGTTCTTTGGGTACATCCAATATCTTTTATTAGATCAACTAAAATGTCTAATAAAAGATAGCAGATTTACCCAAGAGCTGAAATACAGATGTCTGGGGAACTTTGAAGCCCAAAACAGAGATACTGCCCAAATGTAGGTGTCTTCTAAATTTGGGTACTCACAAAACAGGGCCAAACTGGAGTGTGCTTTGGAGTTGTGCCTAAATCTTGCTTAAGCCCGTTTAAGTACCTCAGAGACCAAGCTGGGTTGGGGTTTTAACCTAATATAAATAATGTAAATATCTCTGAACTTCTTGACAAGTAATCTTTGAAATATTGGAAATTCACTTTGTCTATTTGGGTTTTTCCCATTTCAGGTTGCAAGACAGGATATTTATTATCCTGATAATATCTCTGAGGACTAAGGACCTCTCTAAATTTGATTTCTTTTTGTCTTTTTAAAAATTTTTCATTACGGAACATAATGAATAGCTGAAGCAACAACCATGGCATTTTAATTGAAATGCTTGGTAGGTTTGAGAACTGGTTCTAGTGCTGGATGCTCCACTTTATGCTCAACCCCCAAAGGCCCTCTGCATACCTCTGAGGGTGAGTTGATTACAGAAATATGGAATCCATATGGGAAACTTCCTCCAATTCCCAATATGAATATCATCTGATATAGTCCCTGGTACTGAATCTGTAAAGAGAAAACAAAATACTCAGTTCCTCCCTGTGGAGTTCCTGCCACACTTGCATTGTCTCTTTGAAACTATCTGTAGTGAACAAAGCATATTGTCAGGTCCAAACAGTCTTCCAAAAGCTCATTGTTCCACCCAGAAGTAGAACCACTGGTCACAGTAAAAGAGTTCTCCTAGGCTAGGGACAGACATTCAAAAAGTGAGAGCCTAAATTGATTCAGTCTTTGCAGGTTAGTCTAACCTGTGGAGGCTGAACTGATTTGCAAGTGAACAAGACATTCACTTTTGATTTCAGAAATGCAGGCACATGCCTGCAGTGGCTCAGGCTAGAAGTTGGGGGGTGCTAGAGCAGCCCACCCTTCCCTTCAGGCTGGAGGGAAGCTGAACTGAGGGGGGTGTGGCTAGGCCCCAGCATGCTGAATATGACTGGGGAGGGGTTTAAACCCCCATTCTGGCCTGCAGGGACCCCAACTGGGGTCTGCCTGGCTTTTCCTCATGCTGCCTGGCTGGCTTATGGCTCAGCATGGCCAGCAGTGGCATAGCACGGCCCTGTGTACCAGGCGCCAGGCACAGGGCACTACCCCTGCGGCTTCCCCACTGCTGTCTCTGGCAGGGGGGCCTGCCCTGGCCATACTGGTAGGTGCCACCTGTGCCACTGAACTGCAGTCGGCCACCAGGCAGGCAGACGGTGGCGAGGAAGCTGTAGGGGTAGCACCCCATGCCTGGTACACAGGGCCATGCTGCGCCTATGGCTTCCCTATCCCCACTGCCTGGAGCATGGACAGACACTGGCCGGCATGGCCCCCTGAGATGAAGTGGGGAGGGAGGGGGTTTGTTTAAGTGTGTCAGATTTAAAAGCTGGCAAGCATTTACAAATATGGTTCCAGGTCTAGCAAACCTCTCACTAGACAAAACTGAGAGGTCACCAAGTTGATTGCATTCACACACACATCAAAAAGTACTCGCTTTGCCCAAGTTTCTGAACTCTTTGCAGTAGTTTCTGAACTCTTGATGCTTTAAAAAGTAAAACAATGCTGGTAGGGAGAGAAGTGAAAGAAAGGCACCTGGACATGGCAGGTGGTAAACAAAGACCCTTAGGTAAAATCCTGCTTGTGATTTTTGCCATTCATTTTAGTAGACACAGGTCACATCTACGTAAGGAGGATAGTTAGTCCACTTTTACACAGTACCTTATATTTGCCATTTCAGGAATCAAAACTCCTGAATCTTAGTTTCCTCACCAGCTGGAGTCAGAGAGATGAAAGTTTGCAGATATTTTCAATGCTCAGTTTGTTAAAGGGCAGTTAACTGATTATCATGCAGCTCTGAAACACTAAGCATTTTTCTTCCTTTTTAAAAAATATAATTGTATGTGGGTAATATATAGTCTGCTTGTTTGGACAGATGAGAAAAATGCATTTATTGTGTGAGGTTATGAAATAGGAATAGAGACAGGAAGGAGGAATTAGATTAATTTTTTATTAAACTCTGTAATTTGCTTTTCACCCTTTTGAAGCAAGTATTTTTTACCCTAAAAGGACATTTTGAATATAATTTTTCAATTAGTTGTTTTTGTTGTTTTGCAAAATGATTGGTCTGCCTGTACTATCAAATAAGGTTACTGACTACATGCAGAAATGCAGTAATTTGTTAGTGGTTGTGGTTAGGGGAAAACAAGATTTTTATTTACATTGTGGTAATATCAAGGAGCTCCAGTCATGGCCCGAAATTTTGTTGTTTTAGATGCTGACCATACACAGGACAAAATGATGGTCCATGCTCCAAAGACCTTGTTTTAAGGATATTGAATCTTTCCTTTTCTCCTAGTTCTATCCTCTTTGTTAAGCCTGACATGCCTAGATGGGGACTCCCGGGTAGGTGACTGGGTACTCACCACGTCTGAGAAGAAGCTAGCCATCTCCTACAAAAGAGCTGACTCTTGTTAGTCACCGACCAATTCCTGTCAAAGGGGTGAACTGTGTTCCGTGCTTCCTTCCTCTTGTAATGCTTTTGCAGCAATAGTAAGCTGGCATCATGTGATCAAAGTTAAATTTTACTTTGAAGGTTTTTAGTTAATGAAATCTTTTTCAGCTGTTGTACAAGGTTAAGAACACTCAGATTAAATAGTTCAACCAATAGTTTCAACCACTATAGTTAAACAAGGCGGTCTTTTTGACAGGGAGTTTTCAAAGGAATTTGCAAGAGCACTCATTGATAGGGTACAGGTTTGTTTGCAGTATGAATTTTAAATGGGATTCCAATTATCCTAACTTAGTGCTCAGTCTAAGTTGAAAAAAGGGAGGAGGCATTCTAAGTAGAGAGCACCCTAGCTGGAATTTGGACACTGACCCATAGGCCTTTGACATAAAAGTGAATGGTTCTGTCTTAACATCCAGTGAACTGAAGCACATCATAACTTAATCATTAGTTAAGGCAACTGAAGTGCTTCATCATTTGAGCTTTGGTCACTATCTGCGTGGCTCTGCAACTGAACATCCTGTTCTAGAAACCTAATATTAAGCATCAGTTGAATTTCATTTATTGAGATTGGTGACTAAGATTCATTGTTTTAGGCATTTATTTAGTGATTTTACTGAAACTTGCTGTTAACCTAATCTTTCTTTTTTCTGTCTCTCAGGAAAAAAGTCAGTTAAAAAAAAGTCTAGCATTCTCTGTTATTGGGGTGATGTCAGTCCTCTTAGCTGGAGTTGCCAACACCTTTACATTTCATCCATTTTATCTTTTATTCCTAGTGTGTCCTTTCCTATTAAACACAAATTATTGCTATTGTTGTCTGATTGAAGTGGCTGTGTTATGCTTAGATACCTTTTGGGCTTTTAATTTCTGCAAGAAAATGGGACTCTTATTCTTTTACACTTCTTGTAATCTAGTTATGCCTTTATAAGCATTTTTAATTATCAATACTTTAACTTGGGCAACAGTTTTTACCAGCCCTGCAAATATCCTGTTAATGTCAAATCTATCCATTCCTTACAATTGACTTGTTTTGACCTGGTCATTGATTTTGTCACAAAAAGTAATTTGGTCTCTAATCTATTTGTTAACTTCAAATTCATGTGATTTAGTTTTATTATGTATGTGTGTGATATGATCTTACTTGGTAGCTGATTTTTTTAAAGGTAATGTGACTTTCTTAATCTTTAAAACTTCTGAATGACTCTCACCTTGGTAGTACTTTCATGCCTCTGTAGACTGTAGATCTCCAGTGCTTTGGGTCTGCCAATACACAGTAATGTATGGAGTATTTTACCCTCTAGTGGGGAGGGAAGATAAGCCACTTGAACGCTTCTCTTTTGATAGGTTACTTTAATTCAACATTTTAATAATTAAACAGAACTGTCAGGGTGTTTGTTTGGCCAACAATCTAAAAACATTTGAGGTAGTATAGTAGGTATATTGTCAAATACCCTGTTCTCTCCCAGTGCTGGAATTATAGAATTGTAGAAAATAAGGGTTGGAAGGGACCTTAGGAGGTCATCTAGTCCAACTTCCTGTTCAAAGCAGGACCACCTCAAACTAGATCATTCCAGCCAGGATTTTGTCGAACCAGGCCTTAAAAACCTCCAAGAATGGAGATTCCACCACCTCTCTAGGTAACCTATTCCAGTGCTTTACCATCCTCCTAGTGAGAAGGTTTTTCCTAATTTCCAGCCTAAACTTCCTTTGCTCCAACTTGAGACCATTGCTCCTTGTTCTGCCACCCCTGTGAACAGTCTAGCTCAGGGGTGGGCAATTATTTTGGGCAGAGGGCCGCTTACTAAGTTTTGGCAAGCCATCGAGGGCTGCATGATAGGCAGCTAAGTGCAGATGAATATTAATTTTCTAAATGTTTTAGGGGCCCTGTGGTCTGAATAGAATGGCCTGGCAGGCCGCATCTGGCCCCTGGGCCACATTTTGCCCACCCCTGATCTAGCTCCATCCTCTGTGGAACCACCCTGCAGGTAGTTAAGGGATGCTATCAAATCCCCTCCCAGTCTTGTCTTCTAAATGTAAGTGCAGTTTCCTGAGCCTCGTCTCATAAGCCATATGCCCCACCCCCCAACCATTTTTGTTGCCCTCCACTGGACTCTCTCCAACTTGTCCAAATCCTTTGTGTAGTGGGGGGCCCAAAACTGGATACAGTACTTCAGATGTGGCCTCACCAGTGCAGAATAGAGGGGGAGAATCACTTCCCTCAATCTGCTGGCAACACTCCTACTAATACAGCCCAGTATGCTGTTAGCCTTTTTGGCAACAAGGGCACTGATGACTCGTATCCAGCTTATTGTCCACTGTAACCCGCAGGTCTTTTTCTGAAGAGCTGCTGCTTAGCCAGTTGGTTGCAAGCCTGTACTGGTACATGGGATTCTTCTGTCCTAAGTGCAGGACTTTGCACTTGTCCTTGTTGAACCTCATGAGATTTCTTTTGGCCCAATCCTCCAATTTGTCTAGGTCACTCTGCATCCTAGCTCTACCCTCCAGTGTATCTACTGCTCTCCCCAGCTTGGTGTCATCTGCGAACTTGCTGCAGGTGCAATCTATTAGGGGCGTGAGAAGCAGACCATATTTGATTTGGATTTGGATTCGGCCCGATTTGGGGGACAGTGATTCAATTTGCTGATTTGGATCACTGTCCCCGTTTGATTCAGCCGAGTCTGAATCTGAAGATTCGATTCTGATTCGGAGAATCAGAGTTTCGGCCACAGACACAGCTTTATATGTTTTTTCTACATACCTTGAGGTACCAGGCACAGCTTGTGAATGCTGAGAAGATGGGGCAGATGGAGCATCCCATAGGAGCACAGGAGGGACCTCCGTGTGGTCAGTGGTGGACGCAGAAGTGGACTAGAAGTACTTCCAGTCCACTTCCAGGTCCACTACCGAGCGTGTGGGGAACCATCCCCACGCCCCACCCCCTGAGCTCGGCGACTGACTGTAGGGAGACCCAGGGTGCTCCCCCAGACCCAGGACGCACCAATTGCCGAGCTGGAGGTGGGAGGGGTGGGTCCCCCGTACGCTCTTCATTGAACCTGGAAGTGGACCAGAAATACTTCTGGTCCACTTCTGGGTCTGCTGCTAAGTGTGTGGGGGACCCCCCCCCCCCCCCACGCTCCCATGGGACGCTCCATCTGCCCTACCATCTCAGTGTTCACAGGCTGTGCCTGGTACCTGAGGTATGTAGAAAAAACATATAAAGCTGTGTCTATGGCTGAACCATCAAATCTCTCTGAATCAATTCAGAGAGATTACTGGGTCTTCTGATTCAATTCAGATTTGGCTGCTGAATTGGGCCGAATCTCCTCCAAATTGAATCAGCGACTGAAGCTTCACACAGCCCTACAATTTATCCCATCTTCCTGGTTGTTAATGAAGATATTTGTGGCGCCCACAGTTGGTGCTGTGAGTATGTTCCTGCCCTGCGGTCTGGGGCCTCGAACTCGCTTGCCACGACTTGATTGAAAATGTAAAGAAGAAGGGTGTTCAGTGGTGTTCCTACCCCCTCGACCCAAAGGCAGGGTACTCACAGGTTCACCGTGGCGGTCCTTAGGGCTCCGCCTCCCTTACACCCTGTCCAATCACCAGCTGCATGGGTCTTCGTGTTCCCGCCCCAACTTGGGGCTATGGCACCTGTGTCGGCCAAAAAGGGGGTGCACCCCACAACTGTGGTTACTGTGTAGGCTCCGACAGTCAGCCTGGCCACCCTGACCCCTAATCCAACCCTGAGGCCAAAGATACTGGCTTCAGGGTCTGAGCAGATAGAGTTGGGCGATTCTTTTAGGGAGAATCACCACCTTGAAGCCCTAATGCTCTGGGGCCAGGATTTGCCCATTCCTGGCCGGATGCCAGTTGCTGCCCCCGCTTCTCTGCCATGGGGCAATGTCAACAGGACCACTCCTGCTGGTGCATCAGGTCTCGGCATGCCCGTTGTTCTCCTAGCTGGCTCCCCGCTCGCCTGACTTCTGGCAGGGTTTTTAAATCCCCTGTGGCGGTGGGCCTAGCTGACATCATCAACTGGCGGCTGCCCAGCTTGATTGACAGCTGCTTTAAGAGCTGGTGAAATGCCGGCTCGCACGGCTCCTTCTGTGCCCCAGCCATTTTCAGAGGTAAGTTCTCTGTGGTGTGGGCATCCCTGTTTCCTTCTTCAGAAGTGTCAGGGTCTGTCCCTGGCGCTTCCGACCCCTGCGGATATCTCCTGCCACCACAATATTGAATGAAACCAACCTCAGGACCAACCCCTGGGGCACTCCACTTGAGATCAGCTTCCAACTAGACCTCAAGCTGTTGATCACTACTCACTGAGCCTTATGGTCCAGCCAGCTTTCTGTCCACCTTACAGTCCATTCATCCAGCCCGTATTTCTTCACCTTGATTGCAAGAATGGTGTGGAAGACTATAAAAAGCCTTGCTAAAGTCAAGGTTTATAGTCATTTGAATGGAACAATCACCTTTTTGAGCATAGAAAAAGACTTGACCAGTGGTCCCAATTTCAGTTCTGATTTTTTGTTTCATTAATATTCCACAGGGCATCTTTGCACTTGCTGATGAAGATCCTGCAGGGGACGCAGTTCTAGTAACATCTAAAAAGTAACTGAGATCAGGGATGTGACTCAGCACAAAGTTGGTTAGGTATTGCTACACCATGCCATTTTCATTGCATTTCTAAGAACTTTGGGGATTAATATACTCAACTAATATGTTTTTCATAGAGTAGGGCTGGCCAGAAAATGGAATTTTGTTTTACAAAGAAAAAAGCCAAGGTTTCAAAATCCTAATTCTGCTTTAATGTTCAATAAAGCAAGCCCACACTTTTTTTGAAAAATTTAATGGAAAACATATCCTAGGATGGTCAGGACAAGGTACGGTTATATTATTTGCCTGAGCTGTGTGAGAACCAGGTTTGTGTCCATGCTTTGCCTCATTCAGGCTTTCCATATCTCAGATGACTTCTATACCTGGCCCCTCAGGCCTTTTGAACTTTTAATTATTTATACAAAGTGGAGTATCTCTAAATTGAGAAAGAGAGACTTACTTTTAGGTGCAGAGAGTAAAGCAGTCCCCTGGGAGGTGACTGATCCAGGTTTCACTCTGTGCAGAAATCCCACCTGGATGAATTGCATTTATGACAGACTTTTCATAAAAATGTTCTAATCAACTAGTTATCATCAGCTGGACAGGGTTTACAATCATTGGATTAAGTTTTAAATAGTTGTGTTCAGCTCCAGCCAAGGTGGTTTGCAAACCTAAGTTTGTTCACAATGGCTTACAAACTAGAAATACAAACCTAAGTGATAATCTAGTAGTTTTAACATAACATTGCTCCAGTTTTGGTATGGTTTAGGAGGTTATCCATTTTGGATTTGTGTCCACTGCTAATGTAGACATAAAGCAAAATGACTGAGACTAACTACTTCAGGTAATCAACTTACTGATTATTTAAAATATGTATGTATATACATATTACATTCAAAATTGTCCTACTTGTCCTTAGGATGGGATTACATGGGCAGAGTTAAAGTTTGAATGACTTTAAAAGTATGTATATATCAGTTTGGCTTTTGTAAAGTAGAACCTTAAATTGAAATGTATGTGGCTGGGCAACTGTGGTGCCGATGAGATACTGACAAGGACTTTTGTATTACTGAATACCAGGGGATGATCTCCTATGAAGACCATTTGCATAAAATGAATATGGAGTACAGCAGTAAAATTCATTAAAGCTGACACTTCATAGATTTGTAGACATCTGAATGTGACATCACTTCCTGTCCCTTCTGTCCACATCAGACGTTAGTGCAAGCAGTAAACTCCTCTGGAGGATTGTTTTCAGTGACCTGGGCGCACGCCTTTCCAAATTTAAATGATGAAATTCAGCTTTGATTTCCATTATTGATTTGTTCTTTGTTTCTGGGAGAAACCGGTAGATGGAAATCCATGAGACAGAAATGAATCCCATAAAAACAAGGAAACAGAAGGTACCCAGGTTCTTCTAAAAAAGCAAAGCAAAAGACAATATAAGCAAATTCTTTTCCTGCTTTAATCTCAGGTGTTTTAGCTTGGGACTTTTAAAAGAAGACATTTTAATTTGAAATACTGATCTATAGAACAAGATAAGGCACTGGGTGGATAGAGCAAGCTTAGATATTCAGCTCAGGTCCAAGTGCCCTGTATCTGTGAAAAGGCATGTCTGGCTGTGGCCAGAAGCAAAGGTGTTATGGTTGTTCCAGAATCAAACCTCCTAGCTTGCTGGTATGTTACAGTGTCATTTCTTTGGCACAGAAATACCCTTCATGTTTTAATCAACTCCCAACAAAGTGAGCTCCATTTAGAGTCTCTTACCACTACATATGGGAAAACCATCCCAATTAAGCAGAGTCCTGCCCAGTGGAGAGACATGCAGATCATTAATGCAGGTAATCTGGATGACTGGGTGAAGAGTTCAGATATAACTGGGAATGTAACTCCAGCTGAAAAAGAAAAGGTTCTCAGAATACTACTTAATAATTAAATGCCTTTTAACTTCCAACCTATTTTTAATCAAATACAGTAACCATATTATGAACAGATCAAATTCAGATTTCATACCATGTTTACAGTGGGGCAATTCTAAATTGGTGGCATTCCTCCTGGTTTACAGTGGACTTTTTTGTTCAAACCAGCTTTTTTTGTTCAAAGTTGCCTAGCATAACAGAAAGAAAGAAGCTCATTTTTGTGCATCTTACTGAAGTAAATAAAAGACTTTTTTTAAAGAGCCTTTTATATGTCATGTCTGATTTTCACTGAGATTGCATGCTGTGGCATAAAAGCATATAGATTGTGGAATTAGTTTCCAAGAAATTCTCTCATTGAAAGGATTTCCTTATGCTATACATAATAGTTAGATTATGTGTTGTTCAAACCCACAACTCTGCAGAGCTATCAGGAGAAGTGACTATATGCAGAATAAAGCTGTACTAAATTTTAAATTCATATTATATCAAACTTATTTTTCCCCAGTTATCAGTATAGTTCCTCCACCTTAGTTTATTTAGATGCCCTGCATTCCCTTTCTAACCCCACTTCTTCCCTGAGGATGTGTTCACATAAATTGTTTTCCTTCCCTCCTCAAATTTATGAACAAACCTGGTCCATTTCCGAAGAAGATAATGAATAAGAAGATCAGAATGACGCTGCAGTAGGGCATCCAGAAGAACTGATGCTAAAAGGAAAGAAAAGGGTGTGAACTAATTCTAATTTCTAGCACTGGAGATTTCTGGGAAATTTCCAGTGCTAGAAATCTTTTTGGGAGCCATCCGTTCTCTGCTGCTCTCCAGGCTTTCCCAAACACCAGTGAAGTGGGGCAATCCTAGTATGGGGAAGGCGTGTGGAATAGTGCCTGCTCCACTTCTCCTGTTCTCCAGAGGGGGAGGAGTGGAGTGGAGAGGAAAGACACCCCATCTTTCCTCAGGCTGGGGTGACCCCAATCTGGGGGACATGTAGGGAGCAGTGGCTGCTCTTCCCTTCCCTTCCCTTCCCTTCCTGGTCTCGATTCCCCAAGCTGCACTCTCTGTGCATTCCCCAAACTGGGGTGTCCTCATGCTGGGGAACACGCATGGAGCATTCCTCAGCTGCCCAACTCCCAGTCCTGGGAGGAGTTGAGCTGCTGGTGCTCTCTGAGTTTTCTCCAGATTGGGGTGACCCCAGTCGTTGAAAGGTGCAGGGAGCATTTTACTGCTTCATGACTCTTAGTTTCAGAGAAGTGGAGTAGTGGGGAAGTGTACAGGTGTGAGAAGCATTCCTGTGTGCGAATCTCCCATGCAGGCAAGGCAAGATCTTCCTCACTGAACAAGGAAGATTATACTCCAAAATCAGGCATGCTTCCCATTGGAGAAGTTGAACAGATACTTGTATGCACATAGCTTCTACCAGGAAAGTGGCATTTCTTCTGGTTGAAACCAAATGCCTGTACATGGCTAAGGAAAGCACAGACAGCATCTCTTAATATATTAAAAGAGGTTAGTGTACTTGTTTCTTTCCATCATGATTTGAATAATCTTAAAGACTCTAGGTCTGAACAAACTTCCTTCTGCTGTTGGGAGAAATTCTTCAAGATTCATCAGAGATGGAACAGTTTAAAAATAACCAAACTGGTTGTATAATGAGCACTTTTTCATAAAGACAAGAGCTCTAGCCAGAGAGATCATTGACAAAAGACACAGAAAATGTGTGTTTCTTTACCTGCAGAGTGAGAGTTGTTGTGAGGCGAGCCAAGACCAAAATCATCAGTCCATATCCCCACAACAGGAACATTCTTCTTCCAGACTGCTCAATGATGAAGGCCTGAAGAACACAAAATGCAAAAGTGATAGTCAAGCACCAGGATCATATCATAGGTTTGTAAACCACCTTGGCTGGAGCTGAGCACAACTGTTTATTTAAAACATAATCCAATGATTGTAAACCCTGTCCAGCTGATGATAACTAGTTGATTAGAACATTTTTTATGAAAAGCCTGTCATAAATGCAATTACTTCAGGTGGGATTTCTGCACAGAGTGAAACCTGGATCAGTCACCTCCCAGGGGACTGCTTTACCCTCTGCACCTAAACTAAACCCCTCTTTCTCAATCATATTTGGTATTTTTCTGTACAATAATCTCTTTGAATTGCATGATCATATAATCAGATGAAGATTTCATGGGCTTTTATTGCCTTTAGTCATTTAAATTTTTGTTAGGGATATTGATGAATGCTTTCGCATCTTTTTCCATACTGTATGTTGGACTTCACGCACAGCAATTGCTTGTATGAAAAACTGAAAAAGTTTGGAAATGTCTCTGTTAAGGGATGCCAATTTCAGCTAGACAAATTCAAACCCAACATTAAGTCAGATTTTTAAGAGTGAAGGTAATTAACTATAGGAGTAATTTATAGAGGGTTGCAATGAATTATTCACTACTGGGCACTTTAAAATCAAGATTGGATTCCCTCTCCCATAAAATGTGCTGTAGTTCAAATAAGAATTTCTTTGGGAAACCTTATGGCATGTCTTATGCCAAGGTCATAAGGGTCCCTTTTGGCTTTATAATTGGTGACTGTATGGAGAAGAGTGATAGAAGTCCTGTTGTGCAGCAGCTTTCTTGTGCTCAACATGTCTCTTTTCTATCTTTCATGAATTCCAGTCTCTTCAAGAATGGAACTGACAGCTGTTGTGCTTCCCAAATGAAGGGAGATGTCAGTTTTGTGGATTAGATATGATGAGACTATTCTGCGCTTACTGCTGCATGGATTTCTCCCTATCACATCTATAAAGGCAAATTCCATTGAGTGATCTTTTTCTCTCTCTTTCAGTACTTTTTTGTAAGACTAATGGGATGATTTAAGTATGTAAAGGAGGAGCTCCTGAGGTTAGGAGGAGTCAAGAGCTCTAGCTCTTTCCCATCTCAATTGTTTTTGATCGAGGGCCTAAATCAACATTTTGCTTAGCATGTAGTGAATAGCTAGAGTTCTTTTGCTTGCCAAGGTTTCTGGGCTTCTTGCCTGTAGGTATTGCAATAAATTTGGTTACTGCTAGGTGAGCTGCAGCTTCTTTTAAAAACCTCATTGCCAGAGCTGTGCTTAATTAAAACGTCCCACCACTATAGGTTCTTCAGTAGGAGAAAGGCGGGAGCTCTGGTATAAGCAAGGCACTGCTGTGTCTGTTTGTGTTGATACCATCATGTCACTCAGACTTGCTTTGAGGCAGCTGAGATCACTTGGTGATACAAATGCTGATATCTTTTCTACAGTCGACTACCCAACAAAGTCAAAACAGATGAAGAGTCTGCTACTTCACATTGGGTGTGTCTACACGTGATGTTTATTCAGCACTTGACTAATTAACTGAGCAGTAAACATCTCTGCTGCTACAGATGCACCTCTATTAGGGTGTATGAAACTAATAAACTCCACAGCAGGTTAGGACTTCAAATGCTTGTAAAACTTGCTGTGGAGTTTTTTAATGTGCAGCAGCACATGTGTAGATGCTTCCCCAGCTAGCTGGGGCACAGAGTGCTTCAGCATGGGGCTAGCCAGTAGGCAGACCCTGCGCTGAAGCCCTTTCATGCCCCCACCATCTGCTCCGCAGCACGAGGAGCCCCACTGGAGCAGCCAGCCCAGGGCTGCTCTGATGGGACTCCATGTGCTGCGGAGGGACTGACTGGGGCATGAGGGTGCTTCATCATGTGGGCTGCCTACTGGCTAGCCCTGCACTGAAGCATCCTTGTGCCTCATCCAACTTCTCAGCAGCATGTGGAACCCCATCAGAGCAGCTCTGAGCTGGCAGGTTGACCTGGGTCCCCTGCTAGCCACGGCTGCTCTGATCAGGCTCCATGTGCTACACATGAATAAACTGTGAAGCAATAAGCTCTGGAGTTTGTTCATGCACATTAATTTCATGTGTAGACACACCCAAAATTGAGTGCTTTTACAGCGTAGACCTATCTACCACCCTGGTTGTGGACATTCTACAGATCACCCAATTCTTGATCCAGTGCAACTTACACACAATATGGAGGAGAAGAGCTCACAGGTCCCAAGTCCCAGAGATATGTAGGGGATGTGTTCTTGATCAAACCCAGCTGTATGGAACACCTCAAAGGAGTAGAAGTAGATCTGGAAAATGTAATAGAAGAACGTTTCAGAAAATGTGAACTTCTGCAAGATGAGTTATGGATTGGATGTCAAAGAGTTGATTGTTTTATCTAGTCATGCCAAAACTCAAGATGACAATGGGAAAAGATTTTGAACCTAAATCTAGTACATGTTCAGCCATCATTCTGAGCTCCCATTAAATTTTGCCTGTGTTTCAGAGAAATACCACCAGGAGTAAAGAACTTAAGAGACAAAACTTGTTCCCCATATTCACACACAACTCTCACTGATTTTTGTGGAAGTTATGAATAAGTAAAACAACTGGATCGGGTCCCAGATATTCAGCTGCAGAAGTGTACTATATTACCCTTGCTAAATGTTATAGGTACAAGGCTGGCTGTTTTGAGAAACACTGTGAGCTAGGTCCTCTATGTAAATTGTTGAAGCTTCATTGGAATTGATTAACATGAATTGATTTACAATAGCAGAAGATCTTGTTCAATTTCTCTGGCTTCAGATGGAAAAAAACCCTTATGTTGTTAACAATAACAAAAATATGGCTATAGCCATTTAGGGCTGGATGTATTTCAGATAGCTTTGGACGTTCTTGCTACTTCTGCAGGAAAGGAATGCTAGCGCATTGTGGAAATGATGGAATTCACAGAGAAAGGCTCCGAGGGAATATTGTATTTAAATGCAGAGTCTGTAGTGGTCTCTGGGTGCATCCAGATGAGCGTGGTCATGCAGTATGTGTCACCACAAACATGTTTGCAGCACCACATACCACACAGTCTGGTTTTCTTTGCGCTACAAGGCCACGCTGCCTGTGTGTGTGCTGCTTCATTTTTTTCTGCAGGTTTTTTTTGACCCCTGGATATCCAGGGGTCAAAAAACCATGGAAAAATGAACCCAGAGTAATGCACGCTCAGGCAGCAGGCTCTGCTGAAAAGTGGAGCTGGGCCACCCAGAGCCATGCTGCGGCTGCTGGCCAGGCTTTGCGTGGCAGAATTACTGCAACTGCAGGCCTGGGAAGGCCCCCACAGGACCCCAGGTAAGGCTGCTGGGGCCAGCCCAGTGCTGGCCCCAGCCTCCCCTACCCCATCTGGGGCAACTTGCCATGTGTGAAAGCACGTGTAGCGTGGGCATTCCCTGGGGACAAGTAGCGGTGGTGCAAGGTGCACTGTTGCTACTTGTCCCTGGGGAACCAAATGTCCACACATGTCTGGATGTGCCCAAAAAGATCATGTAGAAACACTGAAATCCTATACTGGATCAGCTAAGTGGCCTAGTTAGTCTGATATCCTTTTCCTGAGAGTGACTAATAGCAGATTTTTCAGGAGAAGGTGTGTGTGACAGTGAACCTTTGGTGCCCGCCACTTCAAGGGCTGAAGCAGGCAGCTGACTGATGCCTGATGAAGGCGGCCATTTACAAACAAAGGTCAGCCAGGCAGAGACAGCAGTTAGCCGCTTGCAGTCAAGGGAGCAGCACCATCTAGCTCCCTTGCGGCGTGGAGCATCCTGGCGGTAAAGGCAGGAGCTATGGGGATGGTTTGGAGGCTCCTGGTCCTGAGCACGACCAAAAGCTGTGCCCTGCCAGGGAAGGAAGGCCCGGTGGCACTGCTGGTGGTGCGGCAGCCCCACTCAAATACCAGGACTGCTCACCTCCCTGGTGAAAGGCAGGTCGGGGTGCCTTAACAACCTCAGCCCCCACAACACTGTGAGTAAGGGGGCCAGGCATGGCTGCGGCCACCTGAACCCGCAGGGGTGAAAGAGGCCCCAGGGAAGGGATAGTTGTGTAGGCCCAGAGAGGGGGCAGTCATGGAGCCCTAGAGAGAGGGAGTAGTGGAGGCCCTGACGGGGGTAGAGTAGGACTGAGGGTTGGTCTGAAAGGCAGCCTCACGGGGTGTGCTGAGTAGGGCTGTGGGACAGCCAGAAGGGCAGCACATGGGCCAACCCCGTAAAATCAAGTTGTTGTGTGTGAGAAGCCCGGTGAGGGCCAGGAGGTCAGCCACAGCCAGATGAGTCCAAGGTGCCAGCTCTGAGCAAGCAGGGTCCTGCCACTGGCCTCCCTAGCAGGAATTGTGGTGTTCCCTATTGGAAACGTGAAAAATCCCTGATTAAAAAAAATCCCAAAGTCACTCTCAAAAATACCGCCAAATCCATGTTCCTCCACAAGTAAAACAAAAGACCACTATAAAAAGAGAGAGAGAGTGAGACGGAGACAGTGATCAGTTGGACAATGTTTTATTGATACATCTACAGTGTTAAAGCAAGTCTCTTATCATAATAAAATACAGGTTTCATGAATTCATGAATACATATTTTGCTGCCCTCCCACAGGGCAATGTCCCCCACACAAGGGGTTGGTCCCCGACACAATGGCTACGGCCCCCCTACAGAAGGGGTTCAGCCCCTCAACAGAGGGTTCAGCCCCCACACAGGGGCTACACCCCCCCAACAGGGGAGTCAGCCCCCAACAGTCCTAGTGGACTCCAAGATGAACATGAGTCGGCAGTGTGACGAAGCCATCAAAAAAGCCAATGGCACTTTATCGTGCATCAGCAGATGCATGACGAATAGGTCCAAGGAGGTGATACTTCCCCCCTCTCGGGCGCTGGTCAGACCGCAGTTGGAGTACTGCGTGCAATTCTGGGCGCCGCAATTCAAGAGGGATGCGGATAACC
>NW_005841940.1:2936431-2936911 GCF_000455745.1 Alligator sinensis
AAGAACTTCTTCACAGTTAGAGTGGCCAGGGTCTGGAACGGGCTCCCAAGGGAGGTAGTGCTCTCCCCTACCCTGGGGGTCTTCAAGCAGAGGTTAGATGAGTATCTAGCTGGGGTCATCTAGACCCAGCGCTCTTTCCTGCCTATGCAGGGGGTCGGACTTGATGATCTATAGAGGTCCCTTCCGACCCTAACATCTATGAATCTATGAACAGGGGGTTCGGCCCCCCAAAAGGGGTTTGGCTCCCCAAAAGGGGATTCATCCCCCACACAAAGGGTTCGGCCCCCCAACAGGAGGTTCATCCCCCACACAAGGGGTACAGCCCCCCAGTGGGGGCCAAATGGCCCCCGCAGGGGCTACCACCCCCCCTGCAAGGCCCACATGCCCCACCCCAGCCCCCCAATTGCTGCCCCACCTGGCCCCATCCCCTACCAGCTGCTGCAGCTCCTCAATGGCTGCCCCACCCAGACCCACCTCCCC
>NW_005841940.1:2937310-2968317 GCF_000455745.1 Alligator sinensis
GGCTGGGGGAGTGGGCGGGGTCAGCGGAGGTCCCCCCCACAGTCCCTTCTTCCCTCCTCCAGCCCCTGGACCCCTTACTCTCTGGCACCGGAGCCCTGGTGCTGAAAGCGGCCTGGCCGGCTGTGTGTTTCAGCACCAGGGCTAGAGGCCAACCATAGATTCATAGATGTTAGGGTTGGAAGGGACCTCAATAGATCATCGAGTCCGACCCCCTGCATAGGCAGGAAAGAGGGCTGGGTCTATGTCCCCAGCCAGATGCCCATCTAACCTCCTCTTGAAGACCTCCAGGTTAGGGGAGAGCACCACCTCCTTGGGAGCCCATTCCAGATTTTGGCCACTCTAACTGTGAAGAAGTTCCTCCTAATGTCCAGTCTAAATTTGCTCTCTGCTAGCTTGTGGCCATTATTTCTTGTGCCCCCCAGGGGCGCCTTGGTGAGTAGAGCCTCACCAATTCCCTTCTGCACCCCCATGATGAATTTATAGGCAGCCACAAGGTCGCCTCTCAACCTTCTCTTGCGGAGGCTGAAGATGTCCAGGTGCCGTAGTCTCTCCTCGTAGGGCTTGGCCTCCAAGCCCTTAACCATACAAGTGGCCCTTCTCTGGACCCTCTCCAGGTTATCCACATCCCTCTTGAAGTGCGGTGCCCAAAACTGCATGCAGTACTCCAACTGCGGTCTGACCAGCGCCCGATAGAGGGGAAGTATCACATCCTTGGTTCTGTTCGTCATGCATCTGCTGATGCACGATAAAGTGCAGTTAGCTTTTATGATGACATCATCATACTGATGACTCATATTCATCTTGGAGTCCACTAGGACTCCAAGATCCCTTTTTGCTTCCGTGCTACCAAGCAGGTCATTTCCTAGGCAGTAGGTGTGCTGGACATTTTTCCTCCCTAGGTGCAGCACTTTGCATTTCTCCTTGTTGAACTGCATTCTATTGTTTTTGGCAGCCAGAGCGTCATATGGAGGCTGGGTCCTCCATAGAGCCTCAGGGAATGGTCAGGGACCATATCCTGCCCCACTTTTTTTATACTTCACTTTTTTTTAGACCCCTGGATATCCAGGGGTCACATTTTCTCCCCGAGCTGCATTTTTTTGTTCCCGCACATGCCTGTTGCCCCGCCTCAAAGGGGTTTGAGGAGGGGCAAGAGGCACGTGCTGGGTTGTGTGGACGCGCCTTGAGAGTCTAAAGGGTATAATCTAGTCAGCAGTGGCTGGAAGAGATGCAAGAAAAGAACCTAAGAGGAGGATGGATATTAGTAGATTTAAGTTAAGTTCAAAGCTACTCTGTACATAACCTCCTTGATGAGCATTTAATACAAGTTTAAATGCTCTTTGGGCCTGGACACACTATATATTTACACTAGTGTAAAGCATATTATTTTTGAAAATTGATGTAATGGACAGTGGGATCTGGAACTTAAGGGCAGCTTGAATATCAGTGAGGGCTTATAATAGTCTGCTTGCCTATTGCATATAGCCATTCTAGGATAGCTGTGGACATATGACACTTATACCACTGCATCTCACCCTGAGTTTCTCAGGGTAATTCTTTACCGCATTCCAGTAAGTTCATTGGCGCTGGCCTGTATGTCAGATATCTGTTTGGTGTTTACACTAGCATGAAGGCTGATTATACCAGTGCAAAGATATCAGACATCCAAGCCCATAAAGTCAGCTAGCAAAGAGGCCAAATTAAATAACTATGTGTAGGGTTAAGCACAGATAGTCAAAAAGCCTGAAGCTAAATCAATTCAGTCTTTGCAGCTTAGTTTAAACTGCACAGATTACATTGAAACAGAAGTGAACAGACATTTCCTTTTGATTCAGATAATACAGCCACATGCTTGCAGTGGCTCAGGCTGGAAGCCAGGGGTCACTAAAGCACAACTCTCTGGCTGTGTGTTCACTTCCTCTTCCTGCTGCTCAGAGGTCGGTGGGATTTGCATTCCAGAATTACAGCAGCAGGACTCTGCAGGGTTGCTCATCACTTCCTTTTTCTGCTTCCAGGTGCCCCTGGGATTTGTAGTCCACAGTTGCAGCCGGCATTAAGTTTGAATGGGGAAAGGGGTGTTTAACTCCCCTCCCTGGCCCCAGACCCAGGCCAGGGTTTGCTGGGGAGGGGGGCAATCCCTCCCCTATAGACTGGGGTGCATCCCTAGCTGGGCTTGCCCCCCACCCACTTGTCAGCCAGCCTTCACTGCTACAACTAGGGAGAGGAGGGGTGAGGCCAGCCTTCCTCTCTGGAGCAGACAGCACAGCCCAATGCGGGGCTGGAAAGTATATTGGGGGACTGTGATTTAACTTGAACCAGGATGATACTACATTTAATCAGGTTTATCTTAAACCAGTTTCAGCCATTTTGAAACTGGTTTATGTGCACTGAGCTCCTTTTCTGTTACAGGGTTAAACCAGCTTCTGATCAGTTAAACCAGTTTATATGTACCTTCTGTCCTTATCCTAGCAGAGTGAAACTTGCATTTAATTGGTTTTGAGTTTCACAGTGTGTAATGGTCTCAAAGGGGGAGCAAGTGAGCAAGATTCAGAAATGATGTATAATTGCTGCTCCTTTCACTAATGTAAATTCTCTTATGCCCATTGTACTTAATGCATGAGGTTGTTTAAAATGGGGTAGCCTATATGCAGAAGAACTGGAAGAAGTAGTAAGCTGGATTTACTCTAGACTTAACCTGGAATTTGGCCTGCAGTATGGAAGTTTTCCTTTTTTTTTTAAATTAAAAATTCGAATTTCATTCTGTTTTTTCTAGTGAAAATGAAACCAGTCAAATGTTATTGCAGATATTTCCTATTGTGTAAATACAGGGATGGGATGTAATTTTTGGATTTCCTTGTATAGTGACATTTTAACAATAGTAACATCTTTATAATCACTGATAAAAAACAAAGAAACAAACAAAAAAGCAAAATAAACAGAAGCCCTCCATTCTTGATATTTATACCATACTTATACCTGGAGATGCTAGTGATCCCCACTTAAACATTTTGTTGTTGTTGTTGTTGTTGCTAAACTGTACTTTTCAACACTAAATCTTTTCCTAATTGCCATTCTTTACAAACATCTTCGTTTTTGTTGCTTTTTTTTTTTTTTTTTTACCTATTCCGTAGGCCTGTGCGAGTCGGCAGCGATCTGATCTGGCTTCGGATCCAGTCGCTTCGGATGGCTGCGATCCGATCGGGAGCTCCGGACCAGGTTTCCGCCTCGATCTGGCCGAAGCGGCTCCGAAGCTTTGGAGCTGCCTCGGAGATCCGGCCGTAGGGTATAAGGGAGAATCAATGAAATATCTATAACTTTGTTGTTTTTTGTCCAATTTTGATGAATCTTGCAGGGATGGTAGCCTCTGCTGAGAGCATGAAACCTACCAAGTTTCAAGAAGATCGGTTTGGGGATTTGGGGGGAACTGCACCCCAAATTCTTGAAAGCCAAACTCATGTCAGGGCTGTGTGTTACACCACAGGGGGGTCAAAACTGCAGGGCTGGTAGCTCTTACTGAGGCCACAAAGCCTGCCAAGTTTCAAGGAGATAGGTGCAGAGGTTTGGGGGGAACTGCACCTCAAGCTGTGGACAAGCAAAACTTGTGACATGGGTGACACTATGTACGTTAAGGCACAGCGGGGTGACAGCTGCAGGGATGGTGGCCCCTGCTGCGACGCCTGCCAGCTGTGAAGGGTATCGGTGCAGAGGGGTTCTGGGGCCCTGCACCCCTAGCTGCTGACAGGCAAAACTTGTGCCAAGACTGTGTCTGTCTTGCGGCCCTTGATTGTCTGTATTGAGTGTTTCCTCTCCTTAGCCTGGTTTTGTAGGTGCTAATTGATGCTCGTTAAGTCGTTATGTAGTAGCTAGGTCCTGCGTATTGAGCTGGTCCCTGAGTCCCTGGTCCCTGAGTGAATCATGATTGATTGATTGATTGGTAACTGGGAACACAGTAGCTTAGCAGCCAGGCCTGCAGTAGTGTCTCCCGTCCCCGCCCCAAGACCGACACAGTCAGACAGTCCCACAGCACCCATGGCACCAGTTTTGCTTGTCCACAGCTTGTGGGGCAGTTCCCCCCAAACCCCTGCACCGATCTTCATGAAACTTGGCAGGCTTTGTGGCCTCAGCAAGAGCTACCAGCCCTGCAGTTTTTCACCCCACTATGTTGTAACGCCTAGATGTGACATGAGTTTTCCTTTCAAGAATTTGGGGTACAGTTCCTCCCAAACCCCTGCACTGATCTTCTTGGCAGGCTTCATTCTCTCTGCAGGGTCTACCATCCCTGAAAATTTCATCCAAATCGGACATAAAACAACAAAGTTATATATATTTTATTGTTTCCCCATTATACCCTATGACCGGATCTCCGAGGCGGCTCTGAACCACTTCGGGAAAAAGAACGAGGCAGCGCTTCCACACGGATGTGCTGCTTCGGACCCCAAAGAGTTCGAAGCTTCTCCGGATCCGAAGCTCTGTCTGAAGCCTGGCACAGCACTACTATTCCGTATGGCTCTTGCTCAGTTCACCAGTAAGTTCTCATTGTTTCCTCACTGGATTGCTCCATAAACATTTCTAAAAACAGATCCCTTTCATCCGTGTTTGTTTAAATGAATTGATGTCCAATATATGTATTTATCTGCCATCTACATAGCAACATATCATGTGAAGATAAACATTAATTTTGCTCCCTATTAGGTGCTATTTGTGTCAGTGACCTTTTTAGGAGAAACCTGGAACTCTGACTTCTTTCTGCTCCCTGCTATGCACCATCTATTCATTTAACATTGACATTTTCGCCAATCTCTTTTACAGTCTTTCCACTTCTGATGTCAGAGCACTTTCTTTGCCAGTTTGCTGTCTGAAAGGACATTTTTACTTCCATTCTTCTTTTTTACTTCTCCATATTAAAAAAAAAAAATCTTTAAATTCTTTGCTTGCTCACTTGTGATTTTTGCCTTTCTCTGTAGTTGTTGCCTTAATTTATTTAGCATATTTTGGCTATCTGGAAAGCAATAATATGGTTGTACAAGATAAAATATTTGTAAATTAAAAGATTATGGAAGTATTAAAAATAAATGTTCATTCACCTTTCAATTGATTGTAGATACTTTCTATTAGCTTTGCAGGTATTTTAGATAGATGAACACTTACCTTCCTAGCATTAAATATAATATCCCTCTGAGAATATACATGAATCAGATCTGATGAGTAATAAGGTTCCATTTTACATCATTGCTTTTCTATCAGCACTATTCAGGTTGGCATTAATAGAAGTTATTTATATCTTAGAATAACAGTGAAGAGGCAATGTCAACTAAGCTTAAGAACATCAGCTTACACTATAACTCAGGGTACTTATTGGAAGGCCACTTAACAAGTTTTGGTGAGCTATCAAGGGCCGCACGCAAAATCTTTAAAAAGATATAATTTAATAAATTATAGATAAAAACAAAGTATATGCTAAAAATCAAACATCTACTATAACATATTTTAATTTTATTTTAAAAAATTGTTCCGATTTATATATTTTTTTGAGCACTGTATGTAGAGGTGATTGCATAATAGCTCAAAATAAAGACTTACTCTTGTATATTCTGTGTGTGGAGGAGTGTGGGAGGTGTGTGTATGGGGAGATGGGTGTACATGTGTGTGGAGGTGATGTCCACAGTCTAGATCTTGGGCGCTAGCTAGAAGGTGGGGCGCAGGAGGACGCGGGCAGGGGGCATGTGCAGCAGAGCTCACCTGGGTGGCACAAGTGTAGGTACAGGTGCAGGTTTGGTCTGCCCCCCTCCCCACCCCCTGCATCAGGCCTATGGCTGCCCCTGCAGTGCTCCGCATATGGCCAACCCCTGCTCGTTCCCATCTGGGGGAGGCTGTGCTGCACTCCCACCCTGTACTTGCTGGATGGTCTTGGCCCTGGACAGCATGTGCAGCTTCTTGATGGGGTTGCTTATGGTGTGGCTGCAGCTGCCCCCAGCAATTCCTCCTCCTTCTCCTCTTCCTGCCCTTGCTGTGCTGCTTTAGGCAGGGGGGGGAGCTTCAGCCAGGTGGCTCCTGCCCCAGCATGTGGGGCTCTAGCTCCTGGCTGCCTTTCACCCTCTCAGCTGCCCACAGGTGGTTGCTCATTGCACCAGGTGGGCAGAGTGGGTGGAAGGCAGGCTGGGAGCTCGAAGTGGAGCCCCGCCCCTGCTCAGGCAAGAGCTGCCTAGCTACAGCTTTGCCCCTGCCTGGAGTGGCATAGCAGGGGCAGGAGGAGGAGCCACCAGAGGTGGGGGCAGCTGAGCAGTACCTAGGCAGCTGCACCAGGAGTAGCACCGCCAGGAAACTGTGTGCACTGGGTGGGGCTGGGGCCAGGGCTGGCAGGCGTGGGTGGGAGCACAGTGCAGGATGCCCGGGGCAGGAATGGGTGGGACTTGGCCCCATCTGGTGTGCCATGGGAGCATCCAGGGGCCGGATCCAATCAGTTGGTGGGCTGAATGCTGCCCATGGGTCATATTTTACCCACCCCTGCTCTTGTTCTGAATTGGCTTGATAGCATTATCAGGAGAATGCAGCACCCAAACTCTATTTCATTTCTTAAAAAAATTGAGTGAAATCTGTCCCCCTTTTTTTTCTTTCAAGATTCAAGCATGATAAATTAGATAGTAGCTACGGAGGGGAAGAGAGGAGGGTGGAAGCAAAGAGCAAAGCAAAGGTGTCTGTGTTACCTTTCAAGCAGCCTTCTGTATCTCCCTTTTGCATCAGAAGTTCAGGTGGAGACTCAGGCAAAAATGGGAGAGTGACAAGCTGCACTAATGCTGCAATTCCAGTGAGCGTTGTCAGTAATGGCCACAAGGATTCAGTTCCTAGAAGTTCCCTGGAGAATACATGTTGACGTAAGAACTAAAATGTCCTTTCCAAACAAGCAAAACCTGAAGAATGGCACTTTGTGCCCTAAAGCTTGTTCAACATCTCTTCCCAACTATAGAGTTGGTCCAGTAAAAGATATCATCAAAATAACCGATCCATGCTTTTTATATGTTTCCAGCACCGTCACATCTATAACAACACTCCAACCATCCCAAATGATTCAGAAAGAAGTGAGTTTTATCCAATATTCTTTGCTGGATAAACAGGAAGGCCAAATTAAACTGGAAGGGGTGGTAATGAATATAATAATAGAAAACCTAGACATTTAAATGAAAATAGATACCTTACTCTTACCTTAGTCCTGTCATTTGCCCTAAGAATTTGCCCATGGTTACAAAGACAGTGAAACTGGTGTTTATATATCCACGCAGCTGCTTAGGGGAAATTTCTCCCAGGAACTGGCCCTGTAAACAGCAACCCAGGCCTTGAAACAGGGGAAGAGACAACGTTTGTTTCACATAGAAGAATCACATAGAATTTACTATATATGCAGGATTGATTTATAATCTGGGCCCTTACAATCTTGTAGTATTTTTTCTGGGCAGCTTCTGTTTAGTATTTTTAGTACATTTAATACTTTGGGTTCTTTTCTTGGTTATTTGGTTCTTCTCTGGGATATTGTAAGGGTAATAACAGTTCAAGGACTTTCTCTGTAGCTATCTATGTATATCTTGATCAGGGGTGGGGGTAGCTGTTTTCCCTGCAGTTGAACCTGAAAATGTTTCCTCCATTTATATGTAGGGTCAATTTATAATCTGAAAACTATAATAGTCCTATGACCCCATATTTAAATGAATGTTAAAAGAAAGAAGATCAAAAGCTTTTTATTGTAAATTGTATTACCTAATTCCTTTGAAGTTCATAGTATGTCAAAGTGTTTTCTCTACATCTGGAATATTATATGCTAAATGTTCTTAAACAGTCAACTGTATTTCTTCTTTCTCTTTCTTAATTACTTTATTCCATAACGTATGGATATCAGTTGCCTCCTGACCCCCTATAAAAATGTAGTTAACTCATTCATTTTGTCACAGGGGGATATCGATCCTGTCATATGGTTTAGTTTTGCAAATCTAGGGCATCTCACCTATTGTGTATATATATAGAAGTTATACACAGCCTACCTGAATTAAAACCACAAAGGAAACGTCCAATCAAAATCATCTCAAAGGATTTTGCCATCTTACTGAAGCCCATGAGAATTGCAGCTGCTATCATGGTCAGGTTATTGTATATTAGGCATTTCTTTCTGTAACAGCACACAAGAGACTTGTATGAAATAGGGAACACCACCTCTGCTGCTTTCTTATAGTGTCCTCTTTTTATCCCTGAATATACTGAAAAATGATGTCTTGACACTGAATCCAAAATTTGCAAACGAGACCTAGTAGTTAGTAGGCTGTTTTTATATTTCTTAAATTGTGACCAAACTTAGTGTGATAGAAGCTTAAAGTGAATTTTCATTGTTTTCTAGGAGTTACTCAAGTGGTAAAGTATGGGCTGCAGTACAAGTTTTGCAAGAAAATTTCTTCCAAGATACACTTCCCAACAGATTAGATTTACCCGCTTGTGAATCTGTTCATCTGGTGGAAACTCTTTAGACTTTAGTTTTGAGATTTTAGTTTCAGCAAGGCGAGCCTGCACTATCCCTGCGTACCCATCCATGCTGTACTCAACAGCTCTTTCTGATCACAGCTGATGAAGGACCTCATTTAAAGGTTGCTTATTTTCTTCTCAACTGCCCTGCCTCCATCTTTTGTGCACACTTCAGTTAAACAACCTGTATCCTCTACTAGCATTTGAATGTGTCAGTCTTCCTTATTTCAAAAAAAAAGATTCTGAGCACTGGATCCTGAGATGGGTTTTGCCAGGATTCTTGATGACTTATGATCTTCATACTTGCTTCAATCATTTCATGTTTCATCTCCATTTATGTTGGTGTTGGTCAGCAAAAGGCAGCAGTCCTAGAATTATACTGCTTTGATGACCTGTCATTCTTTTTTATCTTTTTTTGCCTTTCATTCTTTTGTGGCTCCTCCAGCTCCATTTCTTATGCCTTCTCAGAGGACAAAGAACAATGTCAGCAGCTTCAGCATGGCAGGCTGACTTCATTCCTTATGCCAGTGTCAGTCCATAGTTTCATAGTTTCATAGTTTCAGGGTTGGAAGGGACCTAATAGATCTTCTAGCCCGACCCCCCGCCAGGGCGGGAGAACAACCCAAAAAAAACCACAACAAACCCTAAAAACAAAAACGGGACTCAAATGAGTCCAGCCAGGTAAGTATCCAGCCTCTTCTTAAAGATCCCCAGGGTAGGGGCCAGCACCACCTCCCTTGGAAGTTGGTTCCAGATCCTAGCCGCCCTGACTGTGAAGTAGTTTTTTCGGATGTCCAGTCTGTACCTCCTCTCCATCAACTTGTGCCCATTACTCCTTGTTATGCCAGCGGGGGCTAGGGGAAACAGCGTCTCCCCCAAACCCTTCTGGTTCCCCCTAGTGAGTATATAGACGGTCACCAGGTCCCCGCTCAGCCTTCTCTTGTGGAGGCTGAATAGGTTCAAGTCCCGCAGTCTCTCACTGTAGGGTCTGCCCTGTTGTCCCCGGATCATGCGGGTGGCCCTCCTCTGGACCCTCTCCATGTTGTCCACATCCCTCCTGAAATGGGGCGCACAGAACTGGACACAATACTCCAGCTGCGGCCTGACCAGCGTCGCATAGAGGGGGAGGATCACCTCCCTGGCTCTACTCGAGATGCACCTGTGGATGCACGACAAGGTCCGGTTAGCCCTGCCAACCATGACCTCGCATTGTCGGCCCATGTTCATCTTGGAGTCAATAATGACACCAAGATCCCTTTCCGCCTCCGTGCTCTCAAGTAGGGAGCTCCCCATCGTATAAGTGTGCTGCTGGTTCCTACTACCCAAGTGCAGCACCCTGCACTTGTCCGTATTGAAACGCATCCTGTTCCTGTCTGCCCACCCCTGTAACCTATCCAGATCCTTCTGCAATCTCTCTCTCCCTGCTAGCGTGCTCACCTCCCCCCAAATTTTGGTGTCATCAGCGAATTTAAACAGGTTGCTCTCCACCCCAACATCAAGATCGCTGATGAAGAAATTGAACAGCGCAGGCCCCAGGACCGAGCCCTGGGGGACTCCACTACCCACCTCCCCCCAAGGGCATATGATAGGAATAATTTAGGGGTTTTGTCTATTGTAACTGATACAGTGAGACTTGTAATATTGCTTTTTTGGTTTAAAAATTAAGATAGAAATTGGTCAAAATAATTGTTTCCTCTCCCTCCAAAATATCAACTTGTTGTCACTACCCCAATCTAAAATACATTTTGAGTAAAACAAAACACCTGTTTTTGGGCAGGGGGAAGATGGAGGTAATTTTATTGGTTTTTGTGTTTCCAATGCAGCGCAAAATATTGAAGAAAGCCCTTTCCAGGAAGTAGTCAAAATGTTTTACAAAGCATTTATATATTCTATTCCTCCTTTCCTTCATTGAATCTTCCTTAATTCTATGTATTTTATTGATACCCCAACTTCCCCTTTCTCTGTCACTTTTCTGAAATAACAAAGCTATCCATCTCATTTATAACTAAAATCTGGATATCATCTTCAGCTTAGCTCCCCCTATCTCATATCTCAACTCAGAATATGCCTAAATCTTGGCGATGATATGTATACAGCATTTCTAAGACTTAGATTTTCCTTCTCATCCACTAAGGTGAAGTGGGCCTGGATGTGAGATTTGCATTGCAGTTTGATTCCCTCATTTCTCTTCCTCCTCTTTATTCACAATCTGCATTTAAAATAATGCAAATAATGCATAATAAAATGTCCCTTTGACTCCATCTAAAATGCTGCTTCAGTAGTAATATTTCTTCCTCAAGTTGCTTGAATCACATCACACTTAAAACTTTTATGGATCCTTTAGAATCGTAGAGAAGTAGGAACCGAAGGAACCTCCATAGATCATCTAGTCCAGTGGCTACCAACCAGTGGATCTCGATCCACCGGTAGATCTCGGAGCCTCTTGAGATAGATCTTAGAGCCTCTTGGAGTTGATCTAAGGCTGGGGTGGGGGGGCTGAGTGCCTATGTTCATGCACTCATGTGCCCCAGCCCAGCAGGTCAGTCCATCAGGGTGGGAAGGGGCAGGGGCTAGATTGTGGCCCCTGTGTGAGGGATAGTGTAGCAGAAGCAGGAGCAGGGTAAGTTGAGTGAGGCCCTGGCTGGGTGGGACTTACCTGCTGGGGAGGTGCACCCAAATAAATTTTACTCCCTCTGCCTCAATCTGAGCCCCCCTCCTTCCCTTCCCACAGACTTACCTGCTGGGTGGAGGGAGGGGAGTGGTGGCAGCAGCACATGTTAGATCTTGGGTTGCTTTTAAATGCCAAAGGTAATCTCCTACTTAAAAAGGTTGGAGACCACTAATTTATTCAACCCCCTGCCTGAGGCAATATTATCCCAGTCCAAATCCATTGTCTAACCTATTAGCAAAATCTTCACAGTCAACCCTGAGACAATCGCAAGACTGCAACCTAACTAGCCACAGGTAAAGCAGAGGGAACACAGCAACCAACATCCTGCTGTTAGAAAAGGTTGTTAAAATATACTCAAGGGGAGTGTCCAGAGGAGTGGGGACATGCACTGTGCAGCACTGAGCACCTGTCTACAGCTCTGTGCATGACACACACCACAGATGCAGGCATTCCCCACACTACTACATCACTGTTCAGGGTGAGAGGGGTTTGACCCTGGGAGATCCAGGAACTGCCTTCTCTATCCCGCCTGTACAGCCTATAGCCCCTAATGTTAACTGCCCAGTCATGGGACGAGTCCCACCACGTCTCTGTTAAACGTCTCTGTCCAAAAAAGAAGATTGGGTAATTTTCCCTTGTGGCGTTTAATTACCTTGGGGGCATGACTCCTCTCTTTACAGAAGGACTACCAAATCTGACTTGTAGAAATCCCATGAATTCTTTGCCCCCTCAAGAATTCATTAAAATTCAACAATGGAAGGAAACATGCTACTGGAAGTTTAATATCCCCCAGGGGAAAAATGTCATGTGGCCCATACTGTCAATGAGAGAAGAAAAGATTTTAAGTAGATACTTTCTCAAATTTACACATAGTCATCCTTAACCTGGGAGGTCTGTTTTTCTTATTTTTAGGATGGTGATGCAGGCACATTTTAAATGGTTTCTAAACACAATACTGAACTTTTGCCTCAGAAGTCATCTTCCTAAAATCTTCAAATACGGGAAATCTAAGCAAAAATCCTGTCCCATAAGTTTGATGTAAATATATGTATTAGGCTTTATTTGAAATCAGCTAAAGCCCTGGAGTTCCACATAACCTCTGTTTCATGTCATACTGGCTCAGTAGCTCTGCTTTGTCAGAGAACCAAGTGCACCTAACTGGTTGAATCTCTTGCTGCTATATCTGGACTATCCTGTAGCTGCAAAGTCAGGTTGAATCAAGTTTGACACAAGGTAAATTTGCTGTGCTATCATTCTAGTAGCAAGCAAGCTATCAATGATATCCAAAAAGTATTTAGAGCAGCTATGTTTGTATGGGGCGTGGGTGGCTACTTCAAGCACTGTTGCTTAGATTGCATTGCCAGAGAAGTGTCAAGGTTAAATAAGATTATATAGCCTCTTTGTGAGTAAAGTAGGATCCATAAAAGTCTTCTGCCTTCTAGAATTTTTTATTTTTTGGGATGTCTTTTTTTTTTTTTCTTTTTGCAGCTTATTTATATTTTGAGTCCTGTGTATTTTATCTCTGCATATGCATTTTTTTAAAACTAGAAAGCTCACAAGAATCATCTTATCTTCCATCTCATAAAAATCTGTTAATCTTCAAAGCAGTGTACACAGTGAATATATTTCAATTTTTAAAAATTTCTTGTTCTGTTTTCCACTGTAAAAAGGGCAGAAGTCCAGAACAATAGATAGTTCCTGTGTTACACTGCAGGGATAGATCTTTACAATTTGTGAGACTGGACTCTTCCCATTTTGGTGTTTGAAAAGTTACAGGCCCAAAAGTGGGTGACTGCCTATGATGTGTAAATAATTTCCCCTTGGTCATTTCATGTGTACAAATTAAGATTATCAAATAAAGGCAAGTATAATAAACTCAGTTGAGTTATATAGAAACTAAGGATCCCTCTGTATATTTTTTATTAATGGACAATAATGTTCTTGCCAATACATTTAGGATGTTCTCCATTTTTTAAAATTATCCTTGTAACCCTTTGGGTCAGGGAGGATTAATCAGGAGCCCCTTTAGAGCAAGCAAGTCAGTGCCTTTCTTGAGTTGACTGATATGATGGAAAGTCAAACAACACAAAGTATTCCCTTCAAGAAGCTGACTGACCTGCTGTTGCACCACTAAGATTAATCAAAATCTAGTTTCCTGTATGAGTGTACAGAGCACAAGAACTAAGTTCACAACCTCTCTCATTTTTAATTTACTTATCATCAAAGACATTAATCAGTATAATGGATTGAACACATGGACAGAGAGAACTGTCTTTGAAATATATAAAATGAAGTTAATGGGGTAGATAGGATGAAATTATGGCTGCGTATCTAGGAACATTGACTTTTCTTCCCTTCCATAAGGACTGTTTTCTCCAAATCACCCAGGATTTTCTATCCTGTCATATAGAACAGTTCTTAAAATGCTTTTTACTAGATACAGACTTTCCATATTTTGTGGACAGGGATCTTGAACTGATGGTTCCCAAGAGCCCCCCAATGCTAATAGCAGAGACAATGGATGACCACAGTAATGTGAGGCTCTGCTCATCAATGAAAGAGTGGTATCGTTCCTGCCAGGTCTCATTGATGAATTTCTTGATGTGCTGAAGAGAAAAAAAATGGTGGAGAGAGATTTTCACTACCAGTTACTGATCCTTGGGTATTTTCCTTATATTTTAAATTTCCTAGTAAATATTATAGCCTACTTTGAACCAATTGCACTCATACTCTCAATAGTCTTCCTTAGGGAAATTGGTAGGGGATATATAGTTACATATTAAGAATAGCCAAATCATGTGTCTGCATATTTGAGTAAAAGCTTTTTGCAGCTAATCTCCTGTTCTTTTAAAACTGCTTGTTGTCCTGTATTGATTTTGCTTAAATACCCTCCCACAGGGCTGTACAAACTGCTCAGGACATAATAAGGACAGGAAGAATCAGGAACAGAATTTTAAGTTGCCTTGAAGACTGTCCCAAAGCAGGACTTGTCAGGGAACACCCAGGATTCAGGCAGTCAGGCTTGACTAGGGAGTCACAAGCCAGGGGATCAAGAGCAGACAAGGCTAGGAACCAGGAGTGGAGGTCCAGACTGGTGGAGCAACAAACCCAGGGAGTCAGGAGCTGGCAAATCAGGAAATGAAGACTGAGGTTAGAATAAGGTGCCAGGCAGAGAGGCATCTGTCCTCTTGAGTAGCTTGCTGCACACTGGGGCTAACTAGCTTGAATGCTGGCCTGACTCCCAAATATAGTCTTAATGTGAGCTGTGCCATGGAGGATGCTGTCTTACCACAGAAGCATAGGTGATCATAGAAATTTGGAAGCCAAATGAGAAGCTTCCACCAATTCCCAGTACACAAATCATTTGAAACAGTTTCTGGTACAGAACCTAGAATATAGAAAACAGATTTGTGATATAGCCTTTATGGCCTTGCTATCTTATCTTTAAGTGTTTGGAATTGCTACAAATAAATAATGAGTTTCTTATTGTTGGAGGATTTAAATAAGGATGTATTCCTTGAAATGGTAAAATTAATGCCTTAAAGTTTCTTTAAATTAGAGGGATATTTCCCACTTTCCCTGTAAGTTTTTTCCTTATGTTTATGTCTGTCAGGAGCAGGTATTCAGGGCTTGAAAGTATTTACTTTTGTTTCTTGATATTACTTTTGCAAATACTTTGACCTGAATAATAAAATAACATTCTATGCTGTCTACATGTCCCTGAAAATATGATAATAGAATTTAGAAATTAGGTTGCTAAAGGCAACAAATATAAGTTACCATATTTGCTTTCTTGAGTGTTTGGGGACGAAACCAGAGGTTATTGATAACTGAATTATTGAGTTTTATGGGGGCACGCAAATGAGCAGATCTTCATTCATTTTCTCCCTCTTCCCTACCACCATGCTTGATTGTTAAATATTGACCAGATATACAAGGCAAATACATAAATAATAGAGAACTCACCATATCTGAGAGAGAACTGCTCGTCTTTGACTTAATTTTTTTCTTGGTTCTGTCTGCTTGCTTTGTGGTAGATCTCTTTCGGATTAGTAATTTGGTTTCACTTGTTCTTTTCTGAAGGATGTAATCCAGTAACTGAAATAAGCAAGCCTGTAGGCTGGGACCAATAAAAGTTAAATTTGACTTTGTACTGTTTGCTTTGCAAAAGTTTTTATCCAGTTTGCTGGATAAGGTTTAGAACAGTTAACATTTTCCCATATGTTTGGTTTGCCACTGGGTCACACTAGGACATATCTTATCATGTAACGCATCTTTCCACCAATGAAAATGTTTAGAAAGTGTGTTTATAAGATAGAAAATACAGAATCAGTTTTATGCCTTTTGGATGAAATAAGAGTCTCCTGACTGTTTACAATGAAAGGGCCTAGCAAATGTTTATGGAAGTATTTTGGAAATTTTGCATTCACCCTGGAATCCTAGCTTTTATGGGGAAAGATAGTTGTAATTAAGATCTGCATACAATATAAAGAATGATATTTGCTTATGACTATTAGAAAAAAAATCATCTATCTAAATGAAAGTTAAAAATGGATCCTGGGAAAATACAAAATAAATATTTAAACTGTTGCTTTATTATTTATCTTATATTACAGAGTTACACACTAGGGCTGTGCGAAACTGCACCATTCTGTTTCCACTTGTGTTTCGACGGAACAGCGCTCCATTTTGAATTTTGTTTCAATTTGAAATAGCTATTCCGTTCTGTTCTGTCCCGTCGAAACAGTTTTGCCATTTCGACCCTGTTTCGATGTTTTGCCCTTAGGATATAATGGAGAAGGCCTAAAAAGCCTATAACTTTGTCATTTCTGGCCTGATGTAGATGAAATATGCAGGAATGGTATCCCCTTCTGAGGGCACGAAGCCTGCCAAGTTTCAAGGAGCTAGGTGCAGGGGTTCAGGGAAACTTCACCCCAAAGTCTTGAAAGCAAAACTTGTGTCACATGTGTATGTTAAGCCACAGTGAGGTCAAAACTGCAGGAAGGCTAGCCCCTGCTGAGGCCACAAAGCCTGCCAAGTTTCAAGGAGCTAGGTGCAGGGGTTCAGGGAAACTTCACCCCAAAGTCTTGAAAGCAAAACTTGTGTCACATGTGTATGTTAAGCCACAGTGAGGTCAAAACTGCAGGAAGGCTAGCCCCTGCTGAGGCCACAAAGCCTGCCAAGTTTCAAGAAGATCAGTGCAGGGGTTCTGGGGCCCTGCACCCCTAGCTGCTGACAGGTAAAACTCGTGACATGGGTGCTTGTGAGACTGCTGCCTCTCATCAGGCAGCAGGACTGAAGATCCCCCATCACTTGCCACCACAGACCTGGGGGTAATGATTGACCACATTATGAACATGAGCCAGCAGTGCGATGCTGTTGCCAGCAGGGCCAACAATACCCCGGCACGCATCAACTGATGCATCTCCAGCAAAGCCAGCCCCCTGCACCAAGCAGGAAAGACAGCCGGGGATCAGGTGACCCCAGCAAGGTGACTGTCTAGTCTCTGCTTGAAGATTTCCAGGGTAGGTGGTCGCACCACCTCTGGAGGGAGCTTATTCTACAGTCTGGACACCCTAGTTGTGAAGTAGTTTTTCCTAATGTTGAGCCTGAAACGATCTTCTAGGAGTTTGTGACCATTACTTCTAGCTTTCCCCAAGGGTGCCCTGGTGAACAGTTGTTCACTGAGCCCTAGATGTACACTTCTGATGTAGCAGGAAGCTGCTACCAAGTTCCCTTTCAGCCTTCTCTTTTTCAGACTGAAGAGTCCCAGGTCCCTCAGCCTTTCCTTATTTGGCTTGCTGTGCAAGTCTCTGATCATATGGCTAGCCCTTCTCTGGACTCTCTCAAGCTTTACCACATCCTTGTTAAGGTGTGGAGCCCAGAACTGGACATAATACTACAGTTGTGGTCTCACCAATGCCAAGTAGAGCCGAGTAGAGCAGGAGAATCACTTCTTTGCAATGGTTTTGCTGGAGATGCATCAGTTGATGCATGTCAGCATATTGTTGGCCCTGCTGGCTACAGCATCGTACTGGCGGCTCAAGTTCATACTGTGGTCAATTATTACCCCCAAGTCTGTGGTGGCAAGTGATGGAGGATCTTCAATCCCGCTGCCTGATGAGACGCAGCAGTTGCACAAGCACCCGTGTCATGAGTTTTGCCTGTCAGCAGCTAGAGGTGTGGGGCCCCAGAACCCCCCTGCACCTATCTTTGTGGTCGCAGCAGGGGCTAGCAGCCAGGCCTGCAGTAGTTTGCCAAACTCCTTGCACCTGTCTCCTTGAAACTTGGCAAGATCCATGCCCTCAGAAGGGGCTACCATTCCTGCAAGTTTCATCTGAATCAGGCCAGAAATGACAAAGTTATAGGCTGGTTCGACCTTCCCCATTATATCCTATGGGCAAAATGGCGAAACAGCGTTGAAACGGCGAAACGTTTTGACTCGCCTCATTTTGTTTCGAGGCTGTTTCAGTGATATCTTTTTCATTTTGATTTTGCTGTTTTGACCTTGAAGTGAGTCGAAACAGCATCGAAACAAAACTGGTGGTGAAATTTTGCACAGCCCTATAACACACCTAGGAGCTGCAGTTAGTGTTGTAGTCTCCATGAAAGAAAAGATTGGGGTAAACAAAGAGACACAGAAATGCTCATTTGGGAAGCTGAGCATTACTTTATTGTGATAAACTTGATGTATTTATGATACCTTCTTGTGCTCCAGAACTTCCTCATGAAGCTTCTCTTATTTCTACAAAGCTCTTCTAAACATTGACTTGCCCCAAACCTTCATTAGCCATCCAAAAACATATCCAATAAATATTCTTCTTGCCACATTCTCAGAACCCATCAGTCTCATTAAAAGTTTCCTTCTTTCTAAGTCAGCGGTCTTGGCCTCCCTTGGTGCTCTCCCAGGAGTGCAGCTTCTGATTACCCTCATAAAAGCCACAGTAATGATCTTTGTTGTAGTGGACCAGGTTTGGAACCATGTGTCCCTTTGGGAAAATAGTTCAACATTGCTTTAAACACGTTTCTGTCCTAGGAGTATCACTCTATTTCAGAACTGGAAACCTTTCTCATTTCCTGGTCTCTAATGTTACCTTTTGATGTTTCTCCCAGAGCTTGGCTGGCTCTGTCCTACCACCTTTTCTTTTTTTCTGTGACTCCTTTACAATATGCAAAGGATTATTTTCCACTCTCACACACACAAAATAGACAGTAAAATTGGAGGAGAAAGGCTGAAATGTTTTCCTTCACCAACCCAAAGGGAAAAGGTGCAAACATTCTTTGCTTCCTATTAACAAAGGAAATTCCAAGAGAATGAAAGCTCAAACTGTTCATGAGCAAAGCACTAGTTTTGTGGAGCTTCTTGGCAGCTTCAGATCAGAGTAATTTAGTTACTTACAGTTCTTTGAGCCATAATCAGTTAAAATACTAACTACAGCTCTTCATTCATCCTAAACTACCCTGGTGCTGTGTGAGTGCTACCACAAAGAAAAAATAATAATCTTGGGGAAGTATACTAGTAGCAGAAGTGGTTATGTGGGTTAAGAAATGTGGTTTTTGGTTTTTTGGGTGTGTTTTTTTTCAGAGTTATGTGCATTCTCCCCAAGCTGTGCATTCATGAATACTGTCTTTCTAGAATGACAACCAAGTGTAAATTTAAAAATGTCTATTTCATAGTGCATAATTTTCAAATGCACATAATTCTGGTAAATGAGAAATAATTTTTCTCAGACCACCAAAGCACAAACATATTGTTTCCTAAAGATATTGTCCATGTTATGCTTCATTTTTTTAAACTTCTGCTGTTTTTGATGTAGTCCTCTTCAAAAAATTCTAACCAGCCTTTTTTTCAGTGAGATTTTTCACCTTTGACACGCTTAAATATAGCTAATACCTTTTTAATTATTTTGTAGATAATTATTTACACACTATGGATGGAAAATTGAGATTCAGATGACTGTAACAGGGAACCCCTTTCCCTGTTAATAGGAAGACCTGAAAGGGTAGGAAACCAGGGCCAGGAAGGGCAGTAAGGAGTACAAGCCCAGGTGGACTGAGCCAGGGATTAAGGCCAGGGGCTAATGAAGCAATTAGCTGCACCTGGTTCCTGGGGGTAGGGGGCGGAGCCTTAGGGTTGTTAGGGCCCTGAGTAAGAGGGTCATTTGGGGCCTCTTAGAGGCTTAATTTTGATGAACAACTTCCTTGCAAAAACTTCACCCCCCAAAATTTAGGCCCCCTAAAGTATGGGGCCCCAGGCAGGGCCTGCCATTAAGGCAGGGCTGATACCGGGGAGCTCAGGCACTAATCAGTGGAGCAAGGTGGAGGGGGCAGCCAGAGAAAAAGGGGCAAGGCTGTGACGGGTGAAGCCTGGCTGAGCCCGCAGACATCTATGGGAGCACTCCCATAAAGCGGAAGTGCCAAGGGAGAGCAGAGGCCCCAGGTGGTGCTGGCCTAGCCAGACAGATAAGGCACCTGTGAGGCTACTCCTAGCCCCAGGGACCCTTCTCTCAACAACAAACAAAAAACATCAAAGTCGTGGTAGGCAAGAGCCAGGAGATGAGGTGGAACCTGGAAAGAGTTGGCAAGCAGGGTGAACCCATTTCCTCATGCGTTCTGCAGTGACCCTCTGCCAAATTTCACTAAGCTGACTGCTGCCCACAGACTGGCTCCTTGGCACCTCCTCAAAACTCTTCCTTCCTACAATGTGTTATTTGTCCCTTCAAAACCTGTGCTTCACAAGTACCACATTATAGGAAGGAAAAGTTTTGAGGAGGCACCAAGGAGCCAGTCTGTGCACATGTGGAAAGACTGAGACTTGTAGTTTCAGCATTGCTAAAATAGTTACCTTAATAAAAAGCTAGTTTAGTTTTAGAAGTTTGTTGTTACCTAGCAAATGGTACATGTAATATGAAGGCAGCAGTCAGATTACTGAGACCCAGGACAAGGAGGAGGATGCAGACAGACCAAGCATCATCTAGAAACAGAACAAACAGGAAGCATAGAGGAACTCAGACTACCAAGGCTACTGGATTTTCAAACAAAAAAAAAATCTTGCACAGGTCTGAAAGCAGTTCATGTAAGAACTGAATAATGTAGACCTAAAATTCTCCAGTTCTGTGTTGTAGAGTCTAAAGCAACATTGGATTTTATTTCATATACCATTTAACTTTTCCTGGGTCCATCACAGACTGAACTTAACCAGCCTTGGGCAGCAAATCAATAACTTAAATAGTCCAGGTTCTTTGTTGTGAAATATAAGTTGAAATTCCTTTAGGAGAAGTGAGTCTGCATGCCTTCTCTTCTCTATGATTCATCAGAGAAGTGTTTAAAAACTTAAGCAAAATTTGAAATTTTGCTTCATTGACAGAAATTATGAAAGAAGATACACATTTCATTGAGTGAAACCAGCATGCTCTGCCATAGCAATCTTGAATTCTGTATCCATTACTCACAGACATCATCTTGCTTTTGTGTCGTCCAGAGAACACCATGTCTGAAAACATGCGATGCTTAGGCAAAATGGGAATAGTAAATGACAGATTAAAATCAAAAGTCCATTTTGGTTTACTTGCCAGTCTGAAAGTGAGAAATCTTTCTTTTCCCTTGCTTTTTAAGAGATGCTGACTTCCCTGATGGTAAATCAGAGCTTGGTACAGAAGGTATAATCCTCAGTGAAGTTCTTTTCAATGTCTGGGGGACACTTCTTCCTAAAATTTAACTTGTTGAATTCTTCTCTGATTTCCATGACAGATTTTCCCTTTGTTTCTGGAAGGAACAAGTAGATAGAAATCCCTGAGATGAAAAGAGCTCCCATAAAGATAAGGAAACAGAATGGGCCAAGGTTCTCCTGGAACAAAGAAAAAAAGAAAGAAAGATGACTATATTCTCTGACTTTTCAACATCTGCAGTGTCATTTTTGGATCTTTGGACTCAATAATTTAAAGATAAAGCATTTATGTTTTGATCTTTGGCGTATGCTCTTTGAGCTGGTTTCAAATTCAATCTCCAGATCAAATACACCACCTTTAATATAAGTGCCCTCCATAGTGTGTGCGCCAAAAAGTTTCGGGTTGACATGATATTGTAGTCTATTGCTTTTTCTTTGTCCCTTTTCCCACTTGGTTGACAGGGTCCAATATTGTTTGGAATTGGGAGCAGTTGGGAAATGTTCCAGTTTGTGTCACTTACCACAATAAATGGGAAAATCATGCCAATCACAAAGAGTCCTGTCCAGTTGAGAGACCCACCGATTACAAAGGCGGGTGGTCTGGATGACTGGTCAAAGATTTCAACCCTAATGGATGCTGTAGCACCAGCTGAAAGGAAGACGAGACATAAATAAGCACTACATTCTGTGTTGATTTTAGTTATTTTGGTTCCCTTCTCTTTCCCCTGTCTCTTCTCTCTACCACCCTGTGACAAAATCCCCAACAAATTGTGTTGGTGAAAGTAGAGAACAACAGTATCATTAATTTCAAGGCCAAGGTAAAAGTTTGGATAAGTTGTAGGCTGTGTATGGAGTGGAAAGCTAGGACGTTTGAGCTCTAATTTCTTCTCTGCTGAATTGCTGTATGCCTGTGGGCCAGTCACTGAGGCACCAGTGTAGCAAGCACTGTTGTAATCTCATCTAGGTCATAGGACATACTGTACTTGGAAGTTAGGTAATCCTTAATACATTACTGAATTAAGGGTTTAAATCTCCCTGCCTTGGTTTTCAGTGAATGTTGTCCTAAGAGAACTAGCAAATATGCACAGATAGGACGTATTGGTATTTGAGAGAGTATGGCATTTCTCCACATCTAGAAGAGGAAATGTCTGTTGTGTCATGCTACCATATGGCAGAAGTTGACATTTTTAATCATTCTTTAATTAACTCACTAGAAAAATGCAAGTATTAATTAGCAATTGCTTTGGGGACTCTGAGGTCCTGGCATAAGAGATTCTGATTGAAAGTCCCAGGTCTTTTGTTGTTACAAGTGCAGAAGCCTGCATTTTTAATAACCCAATGTAGTGTATATAGCACTATTAGGCTACACCTATACTAGAGATAGGTAAGTTCTATAGAATTTAGGTTTCAGTAATGTTTCATACTATGTTTTTAGTAGGGTTATGTGAAATTTTGCCCAGCATTTTGTTTCAAAGCTGTTTTGATGCTTTTTGAGCTCAAAAGAGCGAAATCAAAATGAAACAAAGCCTTCAAAACAGCTTCAAAATGAAACAAGAGAACTCAAAATATTTTGACTTCCTGGCTTCAGCACTGGTCCCAGATGGCAGCACTCACCTCCTCTCATCTGGCAGGCAGATTGCAATCTCGCCTGCACCCCTGGGAGGGCTGCGGGGGCTGTGCCAGTGTCCTCCTGCGGCTGTGGGCCCCTGATCTGCCTGCCAGATGACAGACCGGCGCTAGGTGTGGCTTGTACCCAGTACCAGAAAAATCAGTGCTGTCGCTGGTCCCAGGTGGCAGCACCTGGCTGCCTCCTGTCATTCGGCAGGCAGATTGGGGGCCTGCACCCCCGGGAGGACTCCAGCACAGCTCCTGCAGCCCTCCCAGGCGTCCCGGTGGGTCCCCTATCTGTCTGCTGGATGACAAGAGACTGGTTCTGCTGCCTGGGGCCAGTGGCAGCCAGGGCCATCCCAGGGGGGGTGCGAATTGGGGTGATTGCCCCAGGCCCCATGCTTTGGGGGGCCCTGTGGAACCAGCTGGAGTGGCCATGGGGACTTTGCACCACAGCCACCGCCACTGGCTTCACATCTGGCCATTTGCTACCCCCCCATGGCACCACCACTGATGGTGGCAGTTTCTTTACATCCAGGGCTCATGGAATCGGAGCCGGGCAGGTCCCTGCACAAACTGATTTGCCCTGGGCCCCACACCTTCCTCGGGTCTGCTCTGGCAGCACCAATTGGGCTGCTGCCAAAGCCGACCTGAGGATGGGTGCGGGGCTCGGGGTATATCAGTTCATGCGGAGACCTGCCCCCGGCCCGATCTCGTGTACCCTGGATGCGAAGAAGCTGCCGCCAAACTGATTTACCCCGGGCCCCACACCCTCCTCGGGTCCGCTCTGGCAGCACCAATTGGGCTGCTGCCAGAGCTGACCTGAGGAGGGTGCAGGGCTCGGAGCAAATCAGTTTGTGTGGGGACCTGCTTCTGCCCCGATCCTGTGTGCCCTGAATGCAAAGAAGCCGCTGCTGCCATATTTTCCCCCTTCCTTCTGGCCTCTTTTTGGTCTCATTTAAGCCCAGTAACATTCTAAGTGTGTGTCAGTTTATTGAATTCAAGATTTTTCAAGCGAGTTCCAATTTAGGTGAAATGAGTTTGTCTGTGACTAATATTATGCAGCGTGCAAGGCCAATACTTGCTTCAAACAGTGCATTAAGTGTGCCAGAACTGTGTCAAAGATAGGGGCCGCAGGCTGGATCTGGCCTGCAGAGCCCTACCATCTGACCTCTGGTGCTGCCTGTGGGTCTCAAGTGGACCCATATGCAGAAGGTGGGATGCACTGGATGGCCTCATACACTGCACACTGCACCCACTCTGGCTGCTCTGGAATTGTGCCCCCATCCTGTATTCATCTACATAGTGCCTGCTCCAGCACATGTTCTGGAGCAGTCAGGGCAGGTGCTGCATACAGCACAGTCTTGGAGTAGGTGCCATGTGCAGTGCAGTCCCAGACCAGCTGTTTCTGGTGCACATGCCACACATGGTGCCCACCCTGGGACATGCACTGGATTTGGCATGCAGTGGATGTGCATGGGAACAGGCACTGCATTCGACAGGGTCCCAGAGCAATGGACAGTGGGTAGGCACTGCTGCCACTTTTATCAGCAGCAGGAGGGGAAAAGTGTCCACTGCCATTGCTTTTTCTCCACAGCAGCAGGGGAAAGTGACTGCTGCCAAAGCTCCCCTGCCACTGAATGCCACCAGAGTTATATGTCTGCAGGCTGGATCAAATGGGTCTGTGGGCTGAATCCAGCCCTTGGGCTGGAGGTTGCCAACCCGTGGTATAAGATGTCTATTCTCCCCACCCCCCAGCCATGTTGATATAGTTAGGTAGTATGTTTTTTTTCTCTTGTATGAAGGAATTATTTACCTGGCCCAATTGCGAAACAACTCACATATATGATAATCAAACCGAGGCTGCAATATGGCACCCAGAAGAACCAATCCTAAGGGAGAAAACAAGTTTTAGGATGTAGAGGCACTTCCTATTTTCTGCTGAAGACCTCTCAAGTAAAGTACAATGCACTTGACTGGTAAATGTAGGATTTTGTGATTGTGGGAGGCATGGGAAAGTGTTCATTAGATGAGTGCAGGACAGGAGAAAGAGGTTTGATAGCATAGAGCAATTGCAGACTTCAGAAGCTTTAGGTTGGAAATGGTCTGAGAAGGCATTTCCCTTTTACTTTGGCCTCCCCTTAACTTTTAGAAATATGAGGTATGCCAATTTTCTTCTTGCCTGTTTTTGTTGGATGGCATCTAGAATAACTCATGTAGAATGGGAACCATCTCAGGCCTTGCCTGAAGGGGTAAGGGTCTTGAGCACCGGGGAGCTGGGCAGGGGAAAGACTGGCAACCCCTTCTTACACCACCTTTGACCAAAAGCATTCATGTGACCAAGCAAACAGGACAAGGGTTTAAAACAGGACTAGCTAGTGAAAATGGGACATATGGTCAGCCTGTCCGAACCTCCTCCATGGAGCACCTTGCCATGTAGAGAAGAGTCAGTGTGCTCCAGTGCACAAGATGCTGTTGGTGGAAGGAAGGACAGAAGGGACAAGTGATTCTATGGTTAAGCAGGTCCAGCTTGAATCAAACATGGCTGGGAGAGTGCTGTTACCTTGCTGCCAGGTATAGATCCTCTTTCCAGAGCTCTAGTATCATAAGAGCCCTGCCCCTGAAAAGATTTGGCTGTGGTACCAGAACTGCTGTTAGTATCATAGAAGTTAGCTGGCAGGCTCATTCTCCTTTTTGAGCAGCCCTATTCACTTTTCAGTGTACCTAACAGCAGAACTAATTTTAAGGTGTACTTTTCTTTGTTATTGTGTGCTTTACTTTTATACCATGTTCAAAACTGCACCTGTTAAAAGAAAACTACTTTACAATGACCAATGGCCTGCACCTACAGATATTTGTGTAAAAAAAAAAAAAAAAAAAGCAGTCAGTACTTTCCCTGCTCCAAGGCTTAGCTTTTATTCATCCTAAGTGGGGCAAATGGAAAAGAAGGGAAGATTACAAGAAGCTCTGCTAAGAGAAGCCACAGTCACATGATGCCTGGGATAAGCAGTTGCAGGATTGACTTCACATGAGGTTCAGCTCTGCCTGCACAGAGTGCAAGGCTGGTGGAGTCATTTGACAAATGTGAGAATCCATGTGATCTAAGTTATTTTGGGGATTCTAAATCCAGCTGGCCTTTTTCTATAGGTCATCCTGCCTTTGAGGAGAGCTTAAAAGTGGGATGGATACTAAAAAAGGAAGCACCACTGAAAAGAGTTTCTTTACCTGCAGTGAGAGTGTCACCGTGAGGATTGCCGCTAAGAAAGCCATGATCCAGTAGCCACACCAAAGCAGTACCTTTCTGCCACACCGCTCAATGATGATGGTCTGAAGGACAGAAATGATATTAACATCACTGCAAGTGGAGCAAATTTAACCAGTTCTCAATGTGCTAATACTTACACAGAATATAGCAGAGATAAGTTCACAGAAACCAATTCCCAGTGACATGTAGGAGATAGTGTCTTCATCAAACCCTGCTGTGCGGAGCACATCAAGTGCATAAAAGTAGATCTAGAAAAAAACAGCATAAATATACACATATCTATATGATACTGATCCTGAGTAACTGGGCAGACAGAAGAGACAAGTAGCCGCTGTTCAACAATTACTATTTTGATTAGTCTGCCTGCTATTTAGCTTTATAGTAAGGTACAGTTGTTCATCATTTTTGTAGTATTTGTGAGGTTTTATATTATTGGCAGATAAAACCTTGTAAAATGTTCTTAACAGTAATTTAGCTAAAATTAATAACATTTTCATTTGTTGAAGTGTCATTAGTTCATCATATCTGACAAAGGGTATTTGTGCCTGAAAGCTTGCTAAGAAGAATTTTCCCAACTATTTGAGTTGGTCTAATAAAAGATACCAGATTTATCCAAAGAACCTTGTCTGCCATTAGTTCATCATAGACCTTTATCATTAAGTGTTTTTTTAAAGATGCTTACAACCTTATGGCTTAAAAATTCAGCCTTTTCTGCAGGAATAGAATATGTTTTTTCTGGGTTTTTTCCCCTGAAAAGCTGCAAAACTGAGCCGGGCTGCTCTCCCTCAGTCTTTCCAAAAGAGAATGGTTTGGTTTATATCAGCTTTCCTCTGTTGCCAGTACTGAGGGGCATGTGAATTTGTTGTATATTATAATATGAATGGAGCAGCAGTGCAGTGTTTTCAACTCTAAGTAGATTAGGATTCACTTTTTAAACCTATTATGTAATAATATTACATTAATTATATATCTAGCTCTCCGGCTGTGCTTTTCATCAGTAGGTCAGTAGTATTATCCTCACCACCATTTCATAGGTCAGGATACTGAGCCACAAAGACTTGTGGAGGGTGACCTAGTAGACCCGTCCCAGAACTAAGAACAGAATTCAGATCTCCTGAGTCCCCAGGCCAGGCTGCTCTCCACTTGGCCACATCATCCCTCTCCACTTGATGAAGTTTGTGGGTTTTTTTCCTTCTGTTGAAGTGAGCTCAAGCTCATGAAAGCTTATGCACTCTGATTTAGTTTAGTATGTAAAGTGCATCTCTACTCTGCCTTCTGCCTTACTTGTCATCCTTGATTATGCAGATATTAGCTTGTCACTGAGTTACCTGTCTTTCCTTATTGGTTAGCAAGTCACAGCACATCTTGACTTGTAGGGGAAATTAGCATAACTACTCATTGCTCTGCTAGTCTCTACTAGCTTTCATAAACAGCTGTGCATACGGGCACTGTAGACACAGATCCAAAAAAATCATGGTAGAAGATGTTTTTTCTTTCCAACAACCTATGTGGAATTCTCTAGTGCTTGGAATTATCTCCCTTTCTTTTCATGATATATTTGAGATCATTCAAGAGACACTGAAATCAGTATTTGGACTGCAGTGTCAAACTCGGCTGTAATATCGGCTTTACTGATGTAGCCTCTGCTATCACCACAATGTTTCAATGGTTGGAAGAATCATGCCAATAGAGGCAAAGCAGTGGCCTCAAGTTGAATTCAGGCAAATGCCAAAATGAAAGTGGCAGCAACTAAAAGAAGCATTAATATAAAACCTATTGCAAGTTTTGATGACATAGGCACGGCTCAACTAAAGAAAAGTTCATTGCAGCCCTGTAGCAGTTACACAACTGGCTGTTATACAAACCCTGGAAGAAACAGACTCAAATACAAAAAGGTTAAGAGAGCCCAAGAAGACAATTCTGAATTTGTAGCCCATTGATTGTTTTGAGACTTGAAGGGTGGAAGATACGCAACTGCATTGATGCCAGAAAGCTGTATTGTAAATGAAAGGGAAATTAAGGTGTACAGCTGCCAGCGAAAAGAAGCTTCTTTCAATAGTTCCAAGATGCTCATGACTTTTGTATTTTTCATTGCACTCTTCTCTTTCAGCATGTCATCGATCTCAACCTGATGATGCCCTTCACCCCAAAGCTGTTTCATGGCTGTGCAAGATAAGGAGAGCAAAAGTCATCATATTAGGCCATCTCTTTGTTCAGTTGACATAAGGAATGTTTTGAGTAAATGATTTGTGAGCCATGCACTACATGCATGCTTTGATTCCTCCATTGAATTGATTGACTTAGACATTATTTTTCAGAAGGTTTTGTACAACAGTGAAATTAATTAGTATCTGTAGAAATTCAGAGGTGTGCCTAATACAGAATTTCCAGGAAGGCAATTACTTTTGCTAACTTAGACTAGTATCAAGATTTGTAGCTGGTCAGTGTTTACAGAATCAGTTGAGAAATGGGCACTAGGGAACTTCATTCCTACTTAACTCTTGGGGGAATATTAATTTTAGAGTTAGCTAAACCAAAAGAAATAAAACCCAGGGGGAAAATATCTATATTACCTTTCATGCAGCCTTCCTCATCTCCTTTATGTATCAGGAAGTAGGGTGGGGACTCAGGAAAGAATGGCAGAATGACCAGTTGGGCCAATGCTGGAATTCCACCCAAGGCCATCAGCATAGGCCACAAGGATTTACTTCCTAAAATCTCTCTAGGAAGCATAAAAAATATACATCTTATAGAATGGAAGTTCATCAGATGTTGGCTTTGGAGAGCCAAATGAAAAATTGGAAAAGAAGGGGGTTATAAAGAATATATGGAAATGAAGGCAAGTAAGAAAATAAGTATATTCTACCTTTGTCCCATAACTTGCCCTATGGATTTTCCTAGTGCCCAAAAAACAGCGGCAGTAGCGTTTCCAAATCCACGTAGCTTCTTGGGGGAGATTTCCCCAATATACTGAGGATGTAGAAGCAAAGAGAAACCTTGAATTGGGGTGGAATCATGGAAAAGAAGAAACAAAAGAGTTATAATAATAGGAATTAACACTGCATATTACAATTAGTTTCTACAAGAGTTTAGCTGCTGCATGTATTGAATAGCTTCTCTGTATGTGGTGGAAAAAGTGATAAAGGCCTGAAACTATTAAATTAACTGAAATTAGGTTTGTACATGAAAATGGGGCTCCCCCTATCCCCAAGAGAAGGGACTGGAAATCACCATAGGGCCTTCTAAACGGGTCCTGCCTAGAAAGGGCTTGAGTGCACCCTTTGTGGTGGACTAACCCTGCAGACCCTAGGGCAGGGGTTGTCAACTGGGGGTACTTGGGAAGGCCCCAGGGGGTACACGATGTGCCGCTTTGTGTTTGGCCACCGAGGGACCCGCCCCCCCACCCACTCCACATCCAGATGGAGGTACCCACCAGGAGGGGTACACTGCTCAAAAAAGGTTGAAAATCCCTATCCTAGGGTTTACTTCCTTTTGCTTGCTTGCGACATCTTGATGGAATCTGAATGTTGTCGGAGGTCGCTTGTAAATCCCTTGGGTGGGAAAAGTGAATGTGGTGCCATGGGACTCTAGCACAATTCCAATCAGATCATTCAGCCAGTCCTGCCTCTCTTCTCCTATTTCTTTGGCTAGCTTAGCCTCTGAGGGTTGCATGCCTCAGTGGCATATAGCACAGCCTATAGGCCTTAATCATGGCCTCCAACCTCCCCCATACCTCACAGATGTCACAGTCACAATTCCCTGGGGCCTCCTGGCCTAGCCAGCTAACTCAGCCTCTCAGGCCTTAATCTCTTGTTCAGGCTTCAGTCTATAAGGCCCCATTTACCATTTGACCCCATTTTCTCTCCTCATCATTTCGCAACCTGTGGGTCGTGACCCAAAAGGGGGCTGCAAGAATACTTTAAAAATGGATCAACAGACTTTAAAAATGGATTCTCCTTTAAAGGATACAAAATGTGGGAAACCATGGCTTCTCCCTGGCAGAGTTCTAGCCTGTAAAGGGCTGCTTGGGGCTCCCCATGCCCCACACACCCACCCCCTCCCCCAAACACTGTGGGCCTGCGGGTGGAGAACAGTGGGTCAGGAGTGAGGGACGCTGGGTTAGGACTGGCCATCAATGTTTACAAATGGGTCTTGGTACAAAAAAGTTTGAGAACCACTACTCTAGCTGAGATACTCAACCCTGGCCCACTGGCTCAGTCTTCAGCTCCTCAGTCTCAGCCCCCATATGCTCCTGGCTCTTCTGGGAGTTCTAACCGAAGAGCATTGAAGTGCCCTACTGCATGGGATTTAGCCCTCTTGGCCTCAGCACTTTGCCTTCTGGGTGCTTAATCTCCTGTAGCTAGCTCTTGCTCCAGTGCCTGCATCTGACAGCAGGTCGTGCCCTGCTGCCCCTTTTCCTTAAAACAGCAGGAGCCCTTGCTCTCTGGTACAGGCCTCCCAGTGTATGGGCAAGTAGACTTAAGAAAAGTATTTTGCCATTCAGCACAGTGCAGTCTCACAAAAGAACATTACAAAATGTATTGTTTTCAGAGGTAGATTCCTTTCCAGTATAAAGAATTAGAAAGGAGTCTTCTTACTGAATGGGACATGAGCTACCTGTTGTAGCTCATGCAATAAATCCCATACATACTGACATTAGCCTGAGATATTTTGAGATCTGGGCCTTCTGCCAGAAATGAGTATGACCAGTTACCCCAGCTCATCATTCCGATCCTAAGGGTTTTATAAGTTAAAGATGGCTAAATAAAGTATCCTAAAGAATTTACGGAGACAAAATAAAAAGGCTGTGGTATTGAAAAGACTTGGCTCTTGAGAGCATTGTAAGACCATTAGATTTTAACTACGCTTCTGTTTTGCTTTCCAGTCTTCTTTTTCAGAACAGTATTCTGCTCAAACTACACATTGTAAACAATGTATATTAAGTATAGTGAACTATTTCTATTTATTACTTCCCCATCAAGGAATTAAACACGTTTGTAGCAGATCTGAATTTTCCTGACTGTAAAGGTCATTTGTTTTTTTCAAATTTGAATTTCATTTTGTATGAGCAGAATCGATGATGTGTGCTCTTTCGTTTCTTATGAATGAAAGGCACGTTAGATTATGGATTATAGCATTTTACTTTCTTAGCAAAGGGAGATCTTATTTGAAGAGACATAAAGTTCTGGGATTGAAGTGAAAATACCTGTTATCTTGTGTGAGAAGTCTTACCTGCACTCATGCCACATAGCAAGCGTCCTATAAGAATCATCTCAAAGGACCTGGCCATCCTGCTG
>NW_005841940.1:2968348-2971438 GCF_000455745.1 Alligator sinensis
AAGTGCAGACACTAACATGAGCAAATTGTTGCCCATTAGACATTTCTTTCTGGAACAGAGTAGAACAAAATTGTATGAACAGATTAGAATGTTTTTAACACTATGGATTCTTTGTGAGATCCTATCTTCAGGGCACCCTGGTTGAGAATCGATGATATAGCCCTTCTCCATGATGCTGAGCTCTTAGAGGCATGTTCAGAAAGTCCATTTTGTCTTTGGCTAGGAGACTGCCTACCATCCTTGCTGATGGTAATATGGGCTCAATAACATGTGCCTTTGTGAATTCCCACCTGGTGGCCGCATGTACATGAGATGCTAACTGCACGGTAGCTCATTACTACTGCACAGTAGCATCACATATCAGGAAGCATGATGCAACGCTACTGCACAGTAGGGTCACATAGCAGGAAGCATGACGCAATGCTACTACGCAGTAATAACGAGCTACTGCGCAGTCAGTGGCACCTAAAACCATTTGGTGATGCTGTTGCACAGTAACAGGTTACTGCACAGTCATTTAGTACTTTTTAATATAAATACTAAATGACTGTGCGGTAATGACTGTGCAGTCAGTGCCTCATGTAGATGCAGCAAGTCTGTAGCAATAGAATTCATAAGGATTGAGGGGCTCAGCCATGACAGATGTAACTGAGGCAGAATGCTGTTGTTCACTTTATTAGCACTTCACTCCAGTAGTGCTCACTATCCAGCTGCTTCCTATAGAATGGCATGTCAAGTTCAATGTTTTAGTCCTTATTTTTATGGGACTCAATATTATGGGACTTGGATACATAAGACTGGCTTGCACTCAAGGGCTTCAATCACTATTTCATTACTTTATAACTTTTTGTTTAGAAAATTATTTTTTCAGATACATACTTGCCATATTTTACGCTCAGGTATCCACTGCTCATAGATCCCAAGATTCCCCCAATACCAAAGATAGATACAATGAATGACCACAGCAACAAGAGGTTCTCAGACTGAATGGGAGAATCATATCGCTCCAGCCAAGTTTCATTGATAAAACTCTTAACATGCTATGAAAGAAAGGGAGATTTCCGTTAACAGTAATAGGGATTGTTATCAATAGCAATAATTGTTTTTCATTACATATAAAGCTACCACTATTGTATTACAGCCATAAGTTCTTATAAAAGCAGTGCAGATCAATCCTGAACCTTTCTTAAACAGTCCCTCAGGAGCGTGCTAGATTATGTGGTGCTTTTTCAAAGATATCACCAAACTTATTTTAATTTGTAATTTAGAGGTAAATTCATTGAGTAGCACCGAGGTTACAGAGAAAGATGCTGAATTTAAAGATAATATATTGGAGGGTTTTTTTCTTTTTTTAGTTCAGTGGTCACCAACCAGTGGCTCTTGATCCACTGGTAGATCTTGGAGCCTCTTGCAGTAGATCTTGGAGTCGATCCAAGGCTGGGGTGGGGGGCTGAGTGCCCTCATGCGCCCCAGCCCAGCAGGTCAGTCCATGGGGGAGGGAAGGGGCAGGGGCTACATCGAGGCCACCATGGTGAGGGACAGTGCCGCAGAGGCAGGAGCAGGGGTAAGCTGAGTGGGGCCCCGGCTTTAGTTCATTTGGATTTTTTTGTTTTTTATATTGCAAAATTCAGATCTGTCTGAAAAATTCACATATGTCTTTTCTTAGCATATGTGGCATGGCGGGAGGTGTGATTGTTGGGGTTGGGGATCAGATCACATCACAGCATTAAATGAATGTATGTCAAGGGCTTCAGAAGGGAGCCTGACTTAAGGTACCTGTCTCTTCTCCCCCTTGGACAGCTGATGAAGCTCCCAGAGACAAAAGGGCAAAGAGACAATGCAGAAAAAAATAATGCTGCCTAGGGCTGTATTAATAGTTGTGACAGAGGAGAGATGATGAGTGTCCCATCTAGGCCACCTTAAACATACTCTGTCTTTTCCTCTAGCATGGACTCCAGGCACTGTGGAACAAAGCAGGCATGAACTGGTTCCTTGATTTATATTAACAACTATTTAACTCCAGTGACTGATGAGCATTTGAGAAAAAGAAAATAGGCCAAAAGTTGTATGTAGTATTATTATATGTTAAAGGTTCCATACGACTACCCATTCACGGTGACTGCTCATAGTATCCATGTTCTCAAAGCCCCACATGGTATCAGCAAAACTAAAGAAGTCCAAGCTTGACATTTCTAACATTTCCAGTATAAAGAAACCAAACAGAAGGTTAATCCTCTCCCATACCAAAACTAAAAATTTTCTTCATACATCATAAAAAGGTAAAGTTAAGCACAATCCCAGCTTTTGAAAAATCCTTTGCATATCAACTTTATGGCTTCTGGAGTAAGCAGTAAGGAAATGTACAGCCTTACTGTACTGACTAGCCACCTGCATCACGTCTCCCAAGAGAAGCTGCCTGAAATATAAAACAACTTTCTCTCCCTTGCCCCACTGTATTATCTTCCATACTTTGACAAACTTATAGGATTGAGTAGAAATGGGATGTGCTGAGGATAATTGCAATTATACGCAAATCTAGCCTTTTAAAAGGTGGGTGGACTGGTGCTACAGGGGTGACCAAACCCCAACCTCCCAGCCTCCCACCCCAGGATGGGCAGACCAAGCTGTGTAAGTGGCAAATGGGGACTTGTTTAATTAGGATGTGATATGAATCTCTGCTCTCCACCCTGCTCTTGGTACCCCTCCCTTCTCTGTGCTTATGGCACCTCCTCTTCCCCTTTCCCCTTCTACTTATGCTTCTGGGTGCAGGAAGGGATCAGGGAGATCTTCCTGCCATTCCTACTGTCTCATCTGCTTCTGCTCCACCCCAACCAGAACTGTGGGGAGTGACTGCACGGGGTGCTGGGCTTGGCTGGGACAGGAGCCAGGGCAATGGCAGGTGGTTTCCTCCCACTGCACCTGCTTTCAGGTTCATTGGGAACACCTGGGGGGACCAAGCAGCAGAGACAGGGAACCTGCTTGCTGCCACTGCTGCTGGTGTCTCCCTTTCTCACTGAGCAGCCCAGCTGGAGCAGGGGAGAAGCTGGGGACAGTGGTGAGTGGGGGGTGGAAATGGGAGAGGATGTGCAA
>NW_005841940.1:2971448-2998429 GCF_000455745.1 Alligator sinensis
GAATTCTTTCTTCAGGGACTTAAAGTTCTTGGCTGCTGCTCCTGCAGCATGTTCGGTAAGTGGGGTATGATTGTGCCACTGCACCTCATGAGGTTCTTCCCCGGATTGCAATGGAAACATTGTCCTAGTGCGCATCTACATGAGACTCTATGTCACCATAGCAACGAGTTATGGTGATGTAGCTTATCACTACAGCGATGTAGTATTTGCAGGCATGAACCATGACGCCGACGCTATTGTGCAGTAGCAACAAGCTACTGTGTAGTAGGGCTGTGCGAAGCTTCAGGTGCTGATTTGATTCGGAGAAGATTTGACCTGATTCAGTGGTTGAATTTCCAAATCTGAATTGAATCAGGAGACCAATTAAAAGTTCTGAATCAATTCGAAGCTCTCCAAATTGATTCGGAAAAGATTTGGAGAGCTTTAGTGATTCGGGCAGTCCCTGCTCACCATAGCAGGGATCTGGACCCAGAATCTGAGCTGGTAAGTAGGGGGTGGAGGAGGGGAGGCTGGAGGAGGGGGGAGGGGACCATGGGGGGACCCCTGCCAGGCCCCATCCGCTGCTTGCTCCACCATTCCCCCTGAGTACGCCTGAACCCCCTGCCCACTTCCCAAGCCCCCCCCATGGCTGCCCTGCCTGCCCCAGCTCCCAGCCCTTTAAAAAAAACCTGGATTCACCAGGTGTTGCTGGGTGGAGGGGTGATCCCCACTGTCCCCCACAGTCCCACGCCACGTGGGGGGTTCTGCCATGAGCCCCCTGGCCCCTACCCGCTGTCCCAGCCCCCCCATGGCTGCCCTGCCCACCCCAGCTCTGGCCCTTTAAGAAAAAAAAAACCCCAAACCACCCCTGGACTCCTGCAGTGGCCTCAGAGCTTCTTGGGGGCTTGTGCAGAGCCTCCCTTGCAGTGCGGGGCAGCAGGGATCACCCCCTGCCAGGCAGGAGTCGGAGAGTCAGGCCTTTTTTTGTTTTTTGTTTTAAAGGGCCGGGAGCTGGGGCAGGCGGGGCAGCCATGTTAGCAGGTAACAGTAACAGCTGCGCCATTGGGCACATGTGTAGATGCACCCCTACAGTAGCATCTTTGAGCCAGGTGTAGACCCAATGCACACTTAACCACAGGAATTTTAGCAGCTCTGCTTACCATGGAAGTATAGGTGATCATAGAAACTTGAAAGCCAATTTGGAGGGTCCCACCAATTCCGAGCACAAATATCATTTGAAAGAATTTCTGGTACTGAACCTGCGCAGAAGAAAAAAGTGCTCTTTAAGTATGTGATAACACCAGGACATTTGTAAACATGTGTTTCATTTTCCAGACATACACTTTGTTTGCTACTATGTGTCCTACTGGCACCAGAAAAATAGGGAGCAGTGTGGAAGGCATTTGCAGACTCTGTTGCCAGGCTTTGATTACTTTTGCACCATCACAGACAGGTATCATTTCTGGTTAATTAGCTTTACTGTTTCTGTGGTCAGGCCTACACAGTTCTCAGTCTACCACCTTTAGGCATCTTAGCTTCTCAGGATCTTTGTGATTTGTCATCAAGTTGCTTATGGTTCTTTTCTGGTTGATGCTGGATCTGGAAGTTAATTTAGTGAAGAGGATACGAAGACTTAATCTGTAGTAGCCTTCAAGTCAATATATCATGAACTAATACATAGAGGGTATGTCTACATGTCACTGTATGGCGATGTTGCTATGGTGCCATGCTTTAGTACTTTCTTTTGGAAGTACTAAAGCACAGGCGGGTACTGCACTGTACAGGCGATGCACACTTCGATTTCCCTGCTAAGTCGTTGGAGCGGCGCACTGTAAGTGGGGAATGCACCACTACAGTGACATAGCAGGCAATCTCGTGTAGACCCTCATGATCTCTACGTTGCCATAGCACTCTGTACAGTGACAAAGCATGCTGTTACGTTGCCATAGGGTGATGTGTAGACATACCCTGAGAGGTGGAGATGGGCATGATCCAGAACTGTGACAAATGACAACAGCTGTAATTTTTTTTCTTATATGAGGACAGGCTTATCCCTGGAGAGCTCCTGCAGAGTCTCCTTGTTCTGAAACAAAGGAACTATAACCTTTCTTGGAATATAAATATCTGGGAAGACTTTGGGTAGAAGAGACTATGAGATGGTATATGCTTTAATGGTCAAATGGATAAAGAAGTGTCCAGAGATTCAGATGTTCTGATGCCACCTTGAAAAATGGTAGAAAGCTTCTCCACCCAGTTGATCCTAACCTCTGTGGTTCCAGAAAACAAAAATAAAGCTCCAAGGTTTTGACAGTAGCAAAAATAAGGGATGTTCCCTTGAAGGGAGCATCAGCCTGCTCTCCTTGTAGATGGCAGCCCCTTGGAATTTTTTTAAATTTTGGAGATATCTTTTGCCAGTGTCTTCTGGCACTAGCTCCTAACACTACTATAATAGGTCTTTGCAGTGTACAGGATGCCCTTTTCAAGCAGAATACACCTCAGAGAGCAGTGGCCCATTTGAAGCAAAACGGGACAGAGGTAGAAAACATATGACATAAAATCACTGGCAACAAAATGAACTCCTGTCAGATCACTGATGTCTAATTTGTCTTAGATCAGAGTGAGTTGTCCTTATCAGAATGCTTCATTCTATGGGATAGAAAAAATAAGGTTGTAAGTACAGTGATCTATGATGATGGTACTGCTAGGCAGGCCACTCAGCCAAGACCAGATGGTACAGGCAGTCCTTGACTTACAACGTTTCGAGTTACAACGTTTTGCACTTACAATGTTTATAAATTGACACCCTGTTTCAACTTTCTGATGTCAGTTTCGACTTTACAACACTTGATCTGATGCAACGCCACACCAGTGAACAAGTTTGCTGTATCACCCATCTCCCTGGACAACATCTGTCCAAACTTCCTTGGACACTTTCTTTAAGAAAGCAGACAAGACTCCAGAAAACCCTGCAGCCAAGACTCCTGAGAAGACTCCAGCCAAAAACCCTTCAAAAAGTCCAAACAAGAGCCCTTCAAAACGTCCAGCAAAGTCACCTCAAAGAAGTCCTTCCAAATCAATATGATTGCTATTTACAAGATAAATACATTAATGTAGCTATATTACTCATCTATAACTGATTGAGTACAAAATTCTGGGTTATTTTTGGTGAAAATAGGGTATTGGGCCTTGGTTCAGGAACCAACCCCCCATTTATAACGTTGTTTCCTATGGGAAAATCGGTTCAGAATTACAATGTTTTGACTTAAGACATGGTTTTCAGGAACCAATTGTGTCATAAGTTTGAAGACTGCCTGTATAACTTTACAGCTGTTCATTTGGCAACTTTCTCATTCTCACCCCAACTTCAGCAGTAATTTCTGGAATGTAGCTAGTTGGGAAAAGAAATCTTTTTCTGTAATTTGTTTGCTAAAAAGGAAACATTTTTCTCTTGGGGATTCCAAATTGATTCTGAACATATTTTTTGTTTTTGTTTTAAAATGATGTTTTGAAATTAAATAAGAAAAGTTTCATTTTTAATTTATGTTGTTTCATTTTTTTAACCTGGAAAACTTAAATTAAATGACATTTTAGTTGATTTAAACTAATATTTTTATGAAACAAAAATGATTTTTATTGGAACTCACATTTTTAGTGAAAAATATACATTTCACTGGGACTATATTTTGGTGGGAAAAAATTCTGAGGTCAGCTTGAACCAATGACCTATCAGTTTCTGAGGCTGTCCTCTAGTGACACATTTCTATTTCAGTGAGGGCACTCGGTCACTGTTTCTTTTCCATTCATCAGCCTGGTTGTCATCTATATTTCTTGAGGCATTATTATTATTCTCTGTCACTGGATTATACTTTCACCTGTTTTGTGGGCATTTCCTCTCCTGCCAGGAGCTAAGGAACAAACATTTGATGACTTTGCCAAACCCTTGTTTCCCAGCTCTTCTCAGCTATCAAGGAACTTCTAGGGATTTTTCTTGTACTAGTGCTCTTTCTCTTTTCCTGTTTAAAAACATCACTAAAAACATACATTTTTGCTTTTTCAGCCGTCCTAACTGCAGAACACAAAAAATGTTACTGAAGGAGGTCATACTGCATTACACACAATAGTTTAAAAGGTGTCTTAGTGAAAATTTATTACAGGCACATTGTCAACTTCATGCACATTTTACAGTTTTCATCATTTTAAAGGAACCCAAGAAGCTTCATGATATTTTAAGTAAAGGAAGACATTTTGATAAGAATTACAGACTTTTGATTAAAATATCATAAAAAAAAAGTGAGAGAGGAAATTTCACACCCAGTAAAATGGAAACAGTTACAAGATTTCAAAATGGCTTGCAAAGTCAAGCTTTGGTAAGCGTTAACTTTTATTGAGTAGAAGGCAGATTCTGCATACTGAAATATTGATTTTTGTCATTTTTGAAGTGCTGATTGTATTAAAAATACCAGGTACTATAAGGAACCTCAGGGTACTCACCAGGTTGGAGAGGAAGTCAGCCATCTCTGTTTAAAGGGGCTGCTGTGTCCTGTCCCTGACAGATCTCTGTTATCAAAGATTCCTGTGTTTCTTCACCCTTGTGTGCTGGTATGACAATGGGAACTGGCACCATGGAACAAAAGTTAAATTTTAACTTTGTTTTATTTTGCTTGAATTATGTTCTTTTCAGTAATTGAACAAGGTCTAAAACTACTGGGTTAAATATTTCAGCAAGGGATGTGTCCAGCCCAATCCAAAAAGGGAAAAGTTTTCCCTGCCCAGGGAGGGGAAAGAGACGAATAGTTTTCATTTGAAGGGCGCTCATTGATTTGGGAGGGGAAAGAGACAAATAGTTGGGACATAACAATCTAAATGTTGTTTCAGGGATGGTGGACTGGTTTCATTCTTGGTTGTAAGTTCTATAATGTTTCTGGAGTGATCTGGAGTGATCTCTACCTAATTTAAAAGGCATTTGTACACTAACTTATGTCATTGTGAAATACAAAATTATTTGTTTTCTCTTTGTAATTTAGTCTATAATTGTGCAACCCATACTAACCTAGGACCTGCTTACTCGTGAGAGCAGGCCAGCTGAAGCCGAGGGTAGTAAGTGCTCCAAAAGGTGAGAGAAGATTGTACAGCTGGGACTTTAATCATTAAGGCCAGAACTCAGGCTGTATTGTGACTCCTTTACATCATTCTGTAGGTACAAAAAAGTTTTTAAAAACAGTATCCAGCTGTGAGATGGTCACACAACTGTTTATGTGTCCTATCGTGACATAATACTAGAGTAGTAGCTCCTACACTCCCTCCTGTAGCCTATGCCAGAGGCATGACAGGGGGAAGGAAAGGGAATGGGTATGATTAGACCCCCCTTTATGCCTGATTGATCTTTTTCTGTTGCCTTCCAGTTGCCTGAGACTTTCCTTGCTACAGCAATTATTGGGGGAGGGCACAGGTAAGCTTCACACCACCATTACATTCACTCCTAACCTACACAGTGTGACCCTCAGCTACAGCCTTGGACCTGGCCCTCAGAACCTGCACTTGAAGCCAACGAAATATTCTTATTTATGGAGAGGCTTCCGGCAAATAGCTGTGAGTCAAGTCAAAAGAAGTGAGAGAGTGACCATTAATAGCAAAGCTTCAGTTACTTGTGTAACTACTAGAGTCACATCTTTTATAACCGATGGACTTGAGTGAGGATGCCTGATCCTCTGGAATGCCAAAGCACGACCAGCTCGATGTTTTAACTACTTGGAATGGTTTGAGGTTTTACACTCTGCTCCTGCTAAGCACCAGTGGCTTTCTAGCTGTTCAGGAATGGGTATTGTGTAAACTTAGTCACTATTGAAAGCAACTATATTTTGGAATGTTAAACACCTACATTAATACATATTTAATACATTATTTCAAGGCCATGGTGATTATTACAGGTTATTACATAATAGATTTTGATGGTACAGTATCCTAATAGTACCTAACCATGATTTTTGCTAAGGGTAGTTACTGGTTTTTCTATATAATTTGGGCTGTTAGGTCTGTTATGGCTTTTAATTTGGAACTGCCCCACTTTGGTAAAAATATCAGGAGGCATTGTGCTGGGTGGAGCAAAGGGACACTGACTGTGACTGGCCCTACATGTGGATTGATGATGAAACACAAAGAAGACCCTTACCTCCTCATCCTCTTCCTCCTCTGTGTGGTTGTACGAAAGCCAGCCAAGATTTGTCCCTTATTATATGACAACATGAAACCCCTTCAAGTTCTCCTTTGGAACCATATTTAAGTTGTAGTGTATGTGGTGATAATGAATCATGGGGGAGGTGCAAATTTGAACTGCTTTTTTCCTTGTCATGTGCTTTTCACAAATTCTTTGCCCATGTTGTTTAAAAACAAAAAATTGATGCCAGCAGGCCATAATTAACAAACAGTCCAGCAATGACGAACCATGCACATGTGTAGTAGAAGGAAAAAGCCATGATGAAGAAACAAAACTCTTTCAAGTTTGCAGTTATTTATTGTGAACACTGAGTGAAAATATTTTTAGAGCATTAAGGAAGAGTGCCTTTGCATGTGCTTTAAATATAGTGAATCATAAAATATTTTTAGCATGAAAAATGAGCAGATGTCGCATGGCAGTATTTCAGAAGTAGTGGCCTTTGGTATAAATGGCTATAGGATGTATATGAAAGCAGATGTGTAGGGTCTCACTTCTCTACCACCTATGAAGAGACCTTCACATTTTCCTACCAATTATACAAGTATGGTGGGTATAGATCTGCCATTAAGTGTTGTTTCACAGAGGTGTAACAGGGAAGCAGGGTGAAGAGACCAGTGTAGAAATAACAAGACATGGTAGTAGCGCGATTGGTAGCACTGTAGTTGATGGGGGTGAGTGTATAGCATATGGGTAGAAATGCATAGGTAATTTATGGCTGATGATGACAATTCTTTTATTTAAACATAAGCATAAAAACTACATAGTTTTGATCTTTGCCGTGAAAAAAGTTCAGGATAAAGTAGCCCTCAGGAACCAGTCCTGCTTATATTAAAGTCAACAAAAGACTCCCTTTGGCCTCAGTGGCAGCTTTAACAGAAGTTGGATGGAGGCCCTAACCTCTGCTCCCAAATTCATTCCATTTAGTGGGTGGTGTTTAATGTTATACAGAGCATTTTCTACAAACTGATCAGGTTTGTAGAAGGGAAACTTCTAGGGAAAAGTCAGGAGCACCAAATAAGTAACTTAAGATTCTGAAGGTTACGTACTCTACTGTATTGAGATACAATATGGGCTCTGATTCAGCATAAAACTGCTGTATCGTATCTTGACATTTAATGTGGACCACAGAGAGAAAAAGGGAATCTTGATACAGACATTTTTGCTGCATCCTAAATACAAAAACTTAATTTTTTTTTATGTAGCTCACAAGAAATCTGTTGTTAAGGCCGTATCTTTTACAAAGGCAGACAAAGTTGTTTTAGTAAATACATGGCTACAACACCCTGGTTATCTTTTACAATCCTTTTCCTCACACATTATTTTGGGTTGTATTATTGTTCTTAGCTGCCATAGATAATTCATCCTGACGCAAAGCTTTTGTGAATCCACTCTTAACCCGATGATTTGCTGTTTTATTAGAATGTATTCTCGGGCAGTAACAGGCAATTGAGATATTAAAGGAGTCCTAGGCTACAAACAGACAGCACCTTTTTCCTGGGAGAAAATATTTTCTATCAGGTCAAAACGTAATTGTTGAGATATCTATGTTTGTTGTTCCGAAACAAACCCTGAAAGGGTTTGCAGGAGAAGTGCTAACACTTTGCCCCAGGATGTTGTGATCTGAATGGTTGTCTCAGGTTTACATCATTGGAACAGTGGAAGAAAAGTGGCAGTGCATTCAGCCACTCACTAAACCTTGATTGGAAATGTGATGGATGTGTGCTAGGGCTGTGCAAAGCTTTGGTCCCTGATTCGATTCAGCGGAGATTCAGCTTGATTCGGTGGCCGAATCTCTGAATCTGAATAGAATCAGAGGACCCTTTAATCTCTCTGAATCGAATCGGAACCCTCCAAATTGATTCAGAGATTCAGACATAGAGACAGCTTTAAATGTTTTTTCTACATACCCCTAGGTAGCAGGGGCTCCTGAATGCTGTGATTCTGGGGTGCATGGAGTGTCCCACAGAGGTGCGGGAGGCTCCCCAGTGTGCTCCACAGCAGACCCAGAAGTGGACCAGATGTCCTTCAGGGAGCATGCTGGGGCCCCCCCCCCCACCTCCCTGGCTCAGTGACTGGTGCCTCCTGGGTCTGGGAGGGGGGACACCTGCGGTCACCCTGTGGCTGATCGCTGAACTGGGAAGGAGCAGGGGTGCCCTCCAGTGCGCTCCCTGACAGACCTGGTAGTAGACCAGAAGTACTTCCAGTCCACTTCTGGGTTCACTGCTGAGCACATGGAGGGCCCCCGCCGCACTCCTGTGGGACACTCCAAGTACCCTAGCATCGCAGCAATCACAAGCCATGCCTGCTATGTCAAGGTATGTAGAAAAAATGTTTAAAGCTGTCTGCGGTCACCCTGTGGCTGATCGCTGAACTGGGAAGGAGCAGGGGTGCCCTCCAGTGCGCTCCCTGACAGACCTGGTAGTAGACCAGAAGTACTTCCAGTCCACTTCTGGGTTCACTGCTGAGCACATGGAGGGCCCCCGCCGCACTCCTGTGGGACACTCCAAGTACCCTAGCATCGCAGCAATCACAAGCCATGCCTGCTATGTCAAGGTATGTAGAAAAAATGTTTAAAGCTGTGTCTGTGTCCAAATCATTGATTCTCCGAATCAGCATCGAATGTTCAGATTTTGATTAGGTCAAATCGAATCAGGGACAGTGATCCAAATCAACGAATCAAATCACTGTCCCTGATTTGGGCCAAATCCAAATCGAATAGGGCCTGCTTCGCACACCTGTAATGTGTATACCGATCTCATGACTTTTCTCAACCTTTTCTGTACCTTTTCACTGGGTGGTTTAAATCATTTTCAGAATTAACCGCTGTGGAATATTTAATATAGGAGAAATCAGAAACTTAATTTTTTATATATGTATGTTCTTTTTACTGAATATTTTGATATTAAAATTTCCTTAAAGGGTTGCTGTTCCCTCTTCCTTAGACTTACAGTTTTTGTACTTGGGAACCTTCTGGTTTCATAAGTACCAACTCCATAGGTGCTTCAGGGCTCAAACATGCACTGAAAAAAATCAACAGGTGCTCAGCACCCATGAGCCATGACTGTTTTGGTTTTACATGTTAGATCTCCCTGTGGCTATTTCCAGACTTTAGAAAAAAACCCAAAACGTGCTTTACCAGAAGAAGCAGTGCGTTACTTCAACTCAGCTCGGCAGTATCTATAAAGACTGGGAGCTTCAGCAGAGCTTTTTGGCACTTTTAGCTAAAGCTGATTCAATCAGCTATTAAAGTAAAGCTCCTTTTTTAATGCCCCATCCCCCCTCACAGAAAAGCACCCACTGGCAAAAACCAAAGTAAGCACCTATGTATGGTTTAATTAAGAACCTTATGACAGTGCACCTGCAGCGCTTGCCACTTTAAGGGTTGAGTCAGGCAGCCAGCAGGTGCTTGATTGTGGTAGCCTTTTTGGAACACTGGCTGCCTATAGAAACACAGACGTTTGCTGCTGCTGGCGCAGGCAGAATCATCGCCTGGCTGAGCTGCATGGAACATCTAGCAGGTAGGAGCTGGAGGCTCTTGGTCCTGGGCGTGACCTAAAACTGCACCCTGGTGGGGAAGGGTAGCTTGGTGGGGCTCCTGGGGTCCGGGAGTCCCTAGGAAATGCCAGGCCAGATACCTCCCCAGTGAAAGGTGAGGAGGGACACCTTAACCCCAGCCCCCATTTTCAGGTGGGCTTTGGAGGCAGTAGTGGGGACAGGCATGGCTGCGGCCACCTGAGCCCATGAGGGGGATGTAAGACCCCGGGGAGTGAGTGTAGTGGGGCCAGGCTCAGCAAACGGAGTGCCACCTGAGCCTATGGGGATGGTCGACCCCGAGGCCCTGAGAGAGAGGGCGGTGTAGTGAGGCCCAAGGGAAGAGAGAGGAGTTGTGTGGCCATGCATAGACTAGGGCTGAATGGGAGTAGGCCTGAAGGGTTGTGTGTGAGGTTGGGCTGAGTAGGGATGAACAGGAGTAGACCTGAAGGTCAGTCCCAGGGGTGCGTTGAATAGGGCTGAAGTGGGAGTAAGCCTGAAGAGCAGTGCAAGGGCCAGCCCTGTGAGTAGCTGATTGGAAAAATGATGTGAAGACCCCAGGGTGGGGCATGGTGCAGAGGTCCTACAGTGGGCACGGTAGGAACCCCATGTGAGGGGAGTAGGCCAAGGTAGGTCTTCAGATGCCTGAGACTGTAGTTGGGCCAGAGGCCGAGTATGGGGCTCAGGCAGAGCGTGAGGAGGAGTCCTGACCCCGGTAAGTCCTGCACTGCTAGGAGGCTGAGTGTGGGTCAAAAGTAAGACCGATAGTTGAGCACAATGACCTGCTGCTCCGGTGGCGGGGTGGGGAGAGTGAGAGTTTCCATGAGACCCTGGAGCACCAGTTGTGGTGTGGGTTAAGAACATCATGTGGATGCCATCTGAGAGGCATGGGCTGTGGCGCAGGGGAGGTCGGAGCCACAGATAGCACCCCCTGGCATCAGGGCATGTAATAGGCAGTCTCCCACATTTACCATCCATTTATGGGAACACCAAAGTCGTGGCAAGTGAGACAGAGCAGATTGCCCCAGAGAGGCAGGTGGGCAGGACGGCATGGGACCCAGCCCCTAGCTTGCCCCCTGTTACAAACCTAAAATACAGTAGTTCCCATAAACAAGAAGAGGGAAGTATTGAACCACTTAACTTAGCTCTGCATATGTCCACAACCTCACCTCTACAATTAAATGAAAAGATGCTGCCCCTTTCCTTTAATTTAAAATGTTTATCTCTTATTTTTATAAAACATAATAAATAAAAAATGGATCTTTTCCCATCATTGATGCTATATTTTATAAAAAGCTGCAACAAATTGATACATTTCTGCATCATCCAATAGCATAATTTTATGTTTTAAGTATCATTAAAACAAAACGTTGAAACATACACATTCATAAATATATAAAACTATGTGAAATGCTTGCAGTTAAATGAGAAAACACATGAAGCTTGCCTTTCTGAGTGATGTTGCAGATTTGACAGACCATCTTTGTCCAATGATTTAAAGCTCAGAAACTTGGTCTCTTTTTTGAGAAAACATAATGCAGGTTGTGAATTTTTTAGTGAAGTCATTTGAAATTGTTATACTGAGAAACTCACTGGTTTCTGCTTGAGCTTGATTTGAGATTTTTGGATTAGTTCTAACCTGAAGCTCAAAGTGAACTTCAGAGTAGAAGACCTATGTGAATCTTGACTAATGAAAATGTTTGTGCAAAAAAAAAGACTTGTAAAGTGACTTCTTCACGGTTTGTGTGACCAGACTCTGGAATAGATTCGGGGGAGGGGGGAGGGTGCAGGCCCCTACTCTGGAGATCTTCAAAAGGAGACTGGACACCTACCTTGTTGGGGTTATTTGACCCGAGCAGTCTTTCTTGCCCAGAGCAGGGGGGCTGGACTTGATCTCACAAGGTCCCTTCCAGCCCTAAACTTCTATGAGTCTACCAATTTATCACAGCATGTTAAACTTGACATCATCATATTTTGGAGCTTCATAGGGATGAGCGTTACACACAAAGACGTTGTCTATGTGTATGAAGAAAAAACAAGGTGATAATGCAAATGAATAGCGTAGCTTTGTTTTGTTTTTCGGTCTGTAAGAATCAACATCTTCAATTTTAAATAGTAAAAGGTCTTTTCATTGGCCATTAGAAGCTGGTGTAGGACATGTGTTCCTCAAGGAACTTCCTTCTCACAATAGAAGAAAGTTTTTTCCCAGAATATAACTTGGTGAATTCCTCTGTTATTTCTGTGACTGACTTCCCTTTTGTCTCTGGAAGGAAGAGGTAGACGAAGATCACTGAGCCGACAAGAACCCCCATGAATATGAGGAAACAGAAGGGACCAAGGCTTTCCTAGAAACAGAAATTAAAAATGAGAAATAAGTATATTTTATTTTGCCTTTCCCTTCATTGCCCCTTAATGTGGGCATTGTCTCTTGGAAATTAGTGCAGTGGACATTTTAAGGTGGTTCTAAACACTTTGATTGGAAACATGTATTGGAAATGTATTGCTGTCCTACTGAGCCCAGCCAAAGTTGCAATAGGGACTTCAATTAGGAAACAATCAGAAACTGATTTGAATGAAATCACTTACAACAATGAATGGGAAAATCATTCCAACCACAAAAAGCCCCGCCCAGTTGAGGCACCCTCCAATCACAAAGGCTGAGGATCGAGATGATTGGTTGAATATTTCAACCATGATGGACATGGTGGCTCCACCTGAAGAATAAATAATAACAAGGAAGAAAAAGTTCAGCAACATTCTTTTTTCCCCCCTTTTCCATTTCCTTCCTGATGAAAAGACAAAACAGAGTTATTTTAGTAACTTCAGGGCCTGATTTGAGAAGGCATAGGGCCATAGGCCTCTATGGTTGCTAAACATTGTAATCTAATATTCTTTGTTAATTAGGACACTGCTAAATAATCAGTCCCAGTTTCTTTCTTTATTAACCCCTTTCTTAATTAATCTCTGCTCTATTCCAGTGTTAATGGGTGCCTATATACATGCGCTCTGATGCGTTTCAATTAGAATGCTCTAGCATTGCCACAGCATCATGTGTATAAGCCCCTGCGAGCCAAAAAATGGCTGCTGGGGTTTTATAACTAAAGCTCATTGTATGAGCTTTAGTTAAGGCATCCCATGGCCATTTTTAAATGTGTGGGGGCTTAATACATGTGATGCTGTAGTTTTTTAATTAGAGCTCTCTCCGGGAACCCGTCTAATTAAAAGACCCTCTCCTCCCCAGCATGTGTATAGGCACCCAATGTGCTGAGGTAAAAAGGCCTCCCTTTATAGGGGTATACCTGTATAATTTGACTTGATCTCTGTGTATGTATCTCTTTCATTCCCCACAGTCCAATGTTATTCTACTCAGGTAATATGCACCATTGGATAGTTTGTTCCTGTACATATTGATCTACTCACATGGTCCAATTCCAAAGAAGAAAACAAATAGGAAGATCAGAATGACACTGCAAAAGGACATCCAGTTATATTTATTCTAGAGGGAAAAACACAGTGAGAGCAGATGTTTGCTAATAACACAGTGGGAATGCAAGCTTCCTTGATTTCTCTTACAGAGCTCTCAAATAGCAAAGGTTTAAATGTGTGAGAGTCCACAGGTATATCATAGATAACTCTCACTGTACAGCAGCATTTTTGCTGGTGGATGGAGGTACTGAGTACTCATTTAAAATGTAGGACACTTCTTTCTGGACGGCACACAACAGATTAACTTTGAGGAGGTTCATAACTTGTGAAACAAAGGTGCTGGTAAAGATGCGGAGTTAAAGCTGTGGTTTATGCTTGTAGGATGTTGGAAGGGGTTAGGTAGAGCTGATAAAGTTAGATTGGGACACTAATCACAAGAAGGGTAACAAAAAAGTTTGAAATCTAGGAAAGAAGTTGTAACAAAGAAAGGAAACAAAAGAGCACAGGAGGCTGACTGCGAGTGTTGTTACAGAGGGACTTGTTGGATCTGCTACCATGCTGACCAAACTTCATTTTGTGAAATCAAAAAATGTTTGTTCTGTAACATACAGCTTTTCTCTGTACAAGGGAAAGTCAGCAATAAAATGGATCTTCAAAAGGACCCATTAAAATTTTCTTCCTTACCTGCAGGGAGAGAGTTATTGTGAGAAGAACCAGCACTAAAGCCATCATTGCATAGCCTTTCCACAGGAGTGTCTTCCTGCCAAACCGCTCAATGGTAATGGTCTGGAGGGCAAAACATACAGTGACTTCACTATAAACATGGCAAATTCTGAGTAACTCTCAGTGTGATGTGACTTACACAGAGTATAGTGGAGAAGAGTTCACAGAGTCCAACACCCAGTGATATATATGGGATACGGCCTTCTTCAAACCCAGCTGTGCACAGCACCTCAAATGTGTAGAAGTAGACCTATAAAATCCAATGAAAGAAAAAAAAAGGCACTTTACACCACAGTCTCTGGTGAGGTATATTATTACTGAGAAAAGAGGTGGGCATCAGATAAATGCAATGAATTTTACCAGTGATCAATCCTGTACTTTTTTGCCTCTTGCTAGAGTTCTTAATAAGAGGTATTTCTACATATTTGTGATACGTTTGATCTTTTGACAGGTCCAGAATGTAACTGTTATCTTTTATCAACAAAATAGATAAAGCATGGGCAATGGTATCTGAAAATGTCTACACACTGGTCTGCCAACAAAACACAACTGTAGTGTGGAGGGATCATCCTTTTATTTACATTTATTGGGCCAAGATTTCACCTGGTGAAAATCAAAATAAGTCTACTGATTTCAGTGGAGTTATGCTGATTTTTCACCAGTTGAATACCTGATCCACTAATGTCAAAATCTGGATTTTAATATATGGGGATTTTGTGGGTATGTTTACACTGGACTATTTTGACTGCTTTTTACTGTTGCCACCACCTTTTTCAGCTCCATTATAAAACTGCTGTACACAAATGGCTAGTTCCTGGTAGCACTGTAGCCTTGATATGTAGATTGGTAATGGGTTAGGTTAGGTGTCATGGTCCTTATATTGGCATCTGCTCATTGGAAGTAGCAGTCCCATTCATGAGTGGAACTGAAATGATGGTAGAGCAAGTGGAGAACTTAAGCAGGGTGACTGTATGGGACAACATGAGGACACTGCCTGCCTGCCTGCTTGCCTAGGATTACATTGGTTTCACTCTTCCCAGTTTCACTCCGAAGTCACTGACACATTGGCACAGATCTAATCCTACAGGAGGGCTTGGAAAATGGTGAGGATAAAAATCAGATGTAAATAAAGTAGGCAAAGAATGAAACAGATGGAAAGGAACTGACAGAAAAAATGGGAGCCACATCAGTTACCCAGTGATGTATATAGCTATAACATCATAGTGGATGCTGCTCTTATCATAAAGATGATTTGACTGTATTGCACAACTCAGAAGTATTATATCTTAAAGCTATCAAATGAATTGCTTTATACAGCTTTTGAGAAACCAGGAAGGAGTGGGAGAGAAGATGAATGGTACACACGGCTCCTATCTGGCCAAGACTTTTCAGTTTTTGGCAGCTTGTCCCTGCACTAGGGACCTCAGGCTGCATAGAAGCACTGCCAACAGGTCAGAATGGAGTAACAGTACACAGAACCACACATTACTTCAGTATGGATGGCTGTTAGCATCTTGCTGGCCTGTTGCCATCCTGGGGACCTGAACGCTGTTATCAGCTGCAGTGGGACATCACAGGTTGTCTCCAGCAATAATTCAGGAGAAATATCCTTAAGCAAGCAAAGTCTCACAAAGATTACCCTTTATAGTCCCTATATACCCTTTCCTAATAATCCCTAACATTTACATAGTGTTTTTCAGATTTGAAATGCTATGGTTACATTAATTAATTAGTCTTAAAAGATTCTTGTTTGAGAGGTGAGTACGTATTATATACTTCATTCTATAGTGAGGGAAGATAAAACAGAGGCACAATGAGGCTCAAAGCTGTACAGTGAATTAGTTGCTGAGCAAGGCATAGAGCTAAAATCCTCATGATTTTCACCCAACTGAAGTCCTGTGGGGGACACTGCAGTGTTTGTGTAGGGCCTTCCCCATCGATGCCTGTGAAGAACACTAACATTTTAAGTAGGGAAGATACCTAACTGCATTGATGCCACAAAGCTGCATCACTATGATAACAGTAACCAAAATGTACAACTGCCAGCGCAAGGATGGGTCTTTCATGACTTGCAGGATGCTCATAGATTTGATGCTTTTAGTTGCAGCCTTTTCTTCCTTCATATCATTGAGTTCTGCTTGATGGTCCATCTCACCCCACAGTTTATCCATGGCTGTGTGAAAGAAAGGGTAAAACATGATAATTCCCCTGTTCACCCATCCTTCTATTTTTAGTTGATACAATCATGTTTTTAGAATATTCACTAATTGTTCACTTCACATAGTAGCTCCATCAGTCATTGAGTGAAGCAGTCTCTCAGACATGTGAATTATAATTACCATGCCTTATAATTCTGATTGTCGAAGGGTATGGACCCATTTCAAAATGGGAACATTTCAAAAGGGCAGCAGCTGTTACATTATAATTGTTACATGGGAACAATACAAATGCAGCAAAACCACTCCAACTTTAACACTACTTTATCCCATATATGTGTCCATATCGATGTGCTGCACATGTAGGTGTCCATGCCCTGAAATGCAGAGCACCCACAATCACAGTTGAAATCAGTGAAAGTAATAGGTGCATCTTAACAAATTAGATCATGTTATTTGCCAGTCATTAGTATTTAGCACGTTACATGTCTCAGCACTGCATTCTGTCTATATTTTCCTTTTTTTTATTCCTGCTGTCTATATGGCCCTCATCACTGTAGAATCTAAATGTGTTCCTATTATTTAAACATAGTCATTTCAGTAAGTCTCCCTTGCTTTCCCTATAGGAGAAGCATCTTGATTATCTTATAGGGCTTTATACGTATCTGTTTATATATAGCTAGAGGCAGATACATGAATATATATGCATTGATACATATGCATGTATGACTATACATATTGCATACTTATCTGCATTTACTTCTATGTTACTGGGCATGTTGTGTGCCAAGAACTTGCTGAAAGAAAGCTGAATTTAACAAATGGGTTTTGCATTTAATATCAGGGTGGTGAGGTCATTGTTGGTTACTTCTGACTCATGGGGATGAATTCCCTATTCTGTGACCATCTTCTATGAATACTTGATCTCTTGGATTCATGAGCTTCTACCCATAGTTTCACATTTGTATTGTTTCACTGGAACATAGCTGTCGTATGGGGTCAGAGTAAGAGAGCTGGTTTCCCAAGGAGGTCAGCTCAATCACACAGAGGGGTTTCAATATCAGGATGCAGACCTTGAATTGGACTCTGTACACAATATAGAGCCAGAAGAGACAGTCGAGTACTGGAGTAATATGACCTGTGCTGTGAAGCAGACCAACTGCTGAGGACTGCACTTTGTATAAGACATGTGGCTTATACCTCGATTTTAATGGATTACAATTGTCATACTCGTTTGTCACAAACTCTTGGATCACCATGAGCAGATCTCTCTTAGACAGAACTAAAATAAAGCAGAGAGGTAAAATCTGCTCATATTACCCTTCAAGCAGCCTTCCTCATCATCCTTTTGAATTAACAGGTAGGGTGGAGATTCAGGAAAGAATGGCAGAGTGACCAGCTGGATCAGTGCTGCAATTCCGATGAAAGCCATCAGCAATGGCCACAAGGATTCAGTTCCTAGAAATTCACTAGAGAGTACAAGGAAAACATGCATATGATAAGACTTTAATTCAGTTTGTTTTTGGAGAGAGAGAGAGAAGAAAATACAGAAAAATGAGTAAATAAGTGAAATATACATTTAGTTTACCTTAGTCCCATAATTTGCCCTAAGACTTTTCCTAGTGACCAAAAGAAACCAGCAGAAGAGTTTGCAAATCCTCGCAGTTTCTTGGGGGAAACTTCTCCTGCATACTGAGGGTGTATAGTCATACAGAAGCCTTGAATAGAGATGAAAGTTGGGAAGGAGGTGAAGAGACAGGATAATTATATTCATAAGGAATAAAATATCTTTCTAAATTAGGGCCAGATCCTATTACACACCTCTTAGGTGCCTAAATAGTTCTTGGGCATCTCACTAGGGTCTTATTTTACTTGCTTGGGTCCTTGAAAAACTGTTAGCACATCTACTTTTATAATGTGCCTTTGCCTTTTCTCTGCGAAAGTAACTTAATTCCTCATCAGTAGAACTGGCATAATTGATACATACATTTGTTTTGAAGCCAGGATGGGATCAGCAAATCTTGCCACATTTCCAAAATGGGGTATTTGTATATTCTATAATCTTAAACTATTCTTAGGGAAGGGAAACCTTAATATGTAAGAAGATGGAGCATTTTGAAACAGGGAGGGGAGTGTATATGAAGGGTAATGTGATGTCCTACCTGCACTGATGCCATAGAAGAAGCGTCCACACAGAACCATCTCAAAGGACTTGGCCATCTTACTGAAGCCCATGAGAAATGCAGTTGCTATGATAAGTAGATTGTTGCACATTAGGCATTTCTTTCTGTAACAGTGCACAAGAAACTTGTATGAAAGTGCTTGTCAATGTATATCACTTCTTATGCCATCTGCTAATGTCTTCCTTTTATTGTGTTGTCCAATCCAAGATTATCATTGAGTCCAAAAGTGTGGGGTTCATTAAGTCCTTTTATGTTGCATGGCTTAAATTGGTTTTATGTTACATGGTTTAAGTAGATGCCAAGGGTAGTAGAAGGTCCTCTTTCTGTGCTGCCCATGTGTGAGCACATTATTCAGATAAAAGGAAAAACATAGTGAATGTAATTATCCAGTTGCACTTTGGCCTAGACACAGTGGCCAAGCATTCCTAGCTTGTGAAAACTGCAATTGGATCTTTGACAAAATCAATCAACCCTGACTTTAGTTATGCATTTTATCTAAAAGAAGCAATATAGGGTTCCACAACACTACTCTCCAGTACTGATTTGGGGTCCCTTAAATAAAGGACTAGAACTAAAATTGAGTAGAAAGTGGTGATTCTGTGCTGGTCCAGCAAGGCATCAGCATTCTTGATACTGTATTAGATAATGCATTAGATTTTGCTACACATGTCTACGCTGTATGGGTTTATCAACATGTATTTGGTGATAGAACCACAGAAAATTAGGGTTGGAAGGGACCTCAGGAGGTCATTTCATCTAGTTCAATGTCCTGCTTAAAGCAGGACCATCCTTAACTATATCATCCCAGCCAAGGAAAGCTTTGTCTGTCCAGGTCTTAAAAAACTCCAAAGATGGAAATTCCACAACTTCTCAGGGTAAACTGTTCCAGTGTTTTACTACCATCCTAGTGAGAAAGTTCTTCCTAATATCTAACCTAAACTTCCCTTGCTGCAACTTGAGACCATTACTCCTTGTTCTATCACCTGCCACCACTGAGAACAGTCCAGCTCCATCCTATATGGAACAGGTAGTTGAAGGCTGCTATTAAATCCCCTCTCAGTCTTTCTCTTCTTCAGACTAAATAAGCCCAGTTCCCTCAGCCTTTTCTCATCAGTCACATGTCTCTGCCCCCTAACCATTTTTGTTGCCCTTTACTGGACTCTCTCCAACTTGTCCACATCCTTTTTGTAGTGGGGGGTCCCAAAACTGGACATAGTACTGCAGATGTGGCCTCACTAGTGCTGAATAAAGGGGAATAATCATTTCCCTTGATCTGTTGGCAATACTCTTACCAGAGCTGCCCTGTATGCTGTTAGCCTTCTTGGCAACAAGGGCATACTGTTGGCTCATATTCAGGTTATTGTCCACTGTAATCCCCAGGTCATTTTCTGCAAGGCTGCTGCCTAGCCAGTCAGTCCCCAGCCTATACCATTACACATTACATGGGATTGTTCTGTCTTAAGTGCAGGACTTTGCACTTATCCTTACTGGACCTCATGATATTTCTTTTGGTCCAATCCTCTAATTTGCCTAGGTGTCTCTGAATCTTAGCTCTACCCTCCAGCATATCTACTGCTCCCACCAGCTTGGTTTCATTGCAGACTTGTCGAGGGTGCACTCTATGCCATCTTTCAGGTCATTGATGAAGACACTGAACAAAACTGGCCCAAGGACACCCCTGGGGCACTCCACTTGATACCAGCTGCCAACTAGTCATCAAGAAATTGACTACTACCCTCTGAGCCCGATGCTCCAGCCAGTTTTCTATCCACCTTACAGTCCATTCATCCAACCCACACTTCCTTAGCTTGCCTGCAAGGATGTTGTGGGAGACCACATCAAAAGTCTTGCTAAAGTCAAGGTATACCATATCCACTGGTCTACCCGCATCCAGAGTGAGTCATTTCATCATAGAAGGCAATCAGGTTGGTCAGGCATGACTTGCCCCTGATGAATCCATGCTGACTGTTCCTAATCACCTTTTTCTCCTCCAAGTGCTTAGAAATGTATTCCTTGCGGAATTGCTCCATGACTTTACCAACAACTGAGGTGAGGCTGACAAGTCTGTAATTCCCTGGATCCTCCTTTTTCCCTTTCTTAAATATGGGCACTATATTTGCCCTTTTCCAGTCATCTGGGACCTCTCCCAATTGCCATGAGTATTGAAAGATGATGGCCAGTGGCTCTGCAGTCATGTCAGCCAACTTCCTTAGCACCCATGAGTGCATCCCATCCAGCCCCATGGATTTGTATATGTCCAGCTTTTTAAATAGTCCCTAACCTGTTCCTTTGCCACTGTTGGCTACTCACCTCCTTCCCAAACTGTGCTGCCAGAGATATGACTTAATTCTGGCTTAGAGAAACAGGTGGTAGAAATGGCTGCAGGGCAGAGCTGAGAAATGTAGTAATACAGACAGTGAAGTAGTAGTGAGCTGATGAGAGCAGGCAAGCAGAGCCCTGGAAGGAGCAAGAGAGGCTGGGGGATTATATCAGGGAGAAGCAGATGCAGCATCCCCTGAGAGGAGTGGTTGCCATCAAAGGATATTTATTATAGATTAGAGAAGAACACCCTTGAATCTGAGAGGAGTGTTGGAGCTCTACTCAGGTAGTCGGTTTGAACCAGTGTAGATAGTAAAATCTGCCAATTGTAGAGAATGACTGAAATATTTAAGTCCTTTGCACAAAGACTCAAAGTCAAAAGACTATGAAACCTAAGTCACCACTTCCCTCTGTCCCTTTGAGCAAGTCTCTAAAGCCCTCTATGCCTCATTATTCCATTTTAGAAATAGGGCAGTGGATAATAATAATAGTTACTTAGCTTTCTTGTAGAACACTATGAAGATTAATTTATTAATATTAATATTTTTCCACTTTGGAAGTAAAAAATTCTGTATTGATGCTAAGTATCATTATCTGTTTGGGTACTTAATTTTATAGATCCTGATGAACCAATTCAGAGGTTCAGGGTTAATACTAATCAAGGTTTTGGTCATCAGATTATTTTATTGAGTTCTTGTCAGTTTAATGTGAATGTGCTATTCCTGCCTGGATTCATCATGGGGTTTTTTCCACTATGAAAAATGATAATGCTTAGGGCTCAAATAGCTGTTTCCCAAACATGGCAGGTAAGGCAAATACATAGGAGTTATATGATACTGGTTTTTTTCACTTTCTACCAAGTTCCTTTTGTTTACAAGTTTTGATCAACAAACTCTTTTCAAATATACACACTTTCCATATTTAGTAGTTAGGTATCCACTGCAAAGACACCCCAGCAGTCCGCCAATGCCGTAGATTGATACAATGAATGACCATAGCAACATAAGGGTCTTCTGGCGGAGAGGAGAGCCATATCGTTCCAACCAAGTTTCATTGATAAATCTCTTAACATGCTGGTAAGAAAAAGAGGATGTCATTATCAATAATCAGGAGGACAGTGCATTGCTCACAGTAATTCTTCATTTAATTAATAGATTTTTAAAATTTCTCAGCTGTTGCTAGTTACTTTATAAGATATGTTACAAATGAGTGATCTGTTAGTGAATAGCTGTTTAGCAAAAAAAGGTCCCCAGTGGCTGGCACCAAAGTTTTCTTGCAATTTCTGCTCCTTGTGTCCTATAATATCTTCTTTGCAATTCTCTTAAAATTTTGTACACTGGAATGTTGTATAAGCCTAAAGAAAGTCAAGGTATTGTACATCTATGGTAGAATTAATAAGTGATATTGCAAGAAATACTTTTTGTTTTTCCTAAAAAGAATGAAAGAATGTATTACCTCCAAAACTCAGGCTAATATTGCAGTGCTGACTTGAGCCAGATATAACATGCACTTTTTCTGTAAAGTGTTGCCCATACAGCTCAATATGTGCTTGATATATTAGTCTTAAATTCTCTTATATTGCCAAACCTGTCAGATAGTGATGGATGAGACATTTTTGATTTAAGCAGTGTTTAAATTGAGGTAAAAGGCTAATGAACAGACATACCGTAATCTTAATCCTTGGAAAATCCATATGCAGTATAAAATTAATGAAAATACACCCTCACACTGACATTTATTTCTGTAAATAAATTCCCAGAATTAAAAACACTGATAAATGATTACCATGTATATACATATATTCACGTGACATTTGTATGTCCCTTCCTTCCCCTCTACATTGGAAGGGACAATATAGACTGCAATGACTGTTATTAAGAAATCTCTATCCCAGCACCCAGAATCCTAAAGTATTCAAGTATTGTCATCATTTGTATTAATTTATTTTTTCTCTGAATTTGAACTTTGATGTGGTCTCCCTTTTAATACTAAACCAAAGCCTTATCCAGTATAATGTCCTTCTTGGATTTCCTTATTTTTTCAAAACGGTTATGATGGTCTCTTTGCTGTTTGGCCCAGGGGGCTGCTTAGTTTAATACTGTAGCAGGGCATTGTTGGTGCCTGTCACTTTATGAGCGGAGTCAAGCAGCCAGCAGGTGCTTGATTGTGGCCGCCTTTTTAGATCTTTGGCCGCCTGTATAAACACAGCAGGTCACCGCTGGCAGGCCAGGCAGTAACATTGCCTGGCTGCAAGACTCCATGGAACATCCTGGAGGTAAGGGCAGGAGCTGTAGAGGATCGTTTGGAGGCTCCTGGGCATGACCTAAAACTGCACCCTGCCAGGAGTGCGTGGCTTGGTGGGGCTCTCAGTGGCGCAGGAGCCCCCAGGAAATGCCAGGCTAGTTACCACCCTGGTCAAAGGTGGGTAGGGGCACCTTAACCCCAGCCCTCACCTTTGGGGGTGTCATTTAATATCAGAGGTAGTTGGGGCCAGGCATGGCTACAGCCACCTGAGCCCACTGGGGAGGGAAGCCCCATGGCTCCAGTGAGGGGGGTGATGTGAGATGTGGAGCCCCAGTGAGGGGGCGGCCCCAGTGAGGGGTGCGGTGTGGAGCCCCAGTGAGGGGGCAGAGATGAGGAGGAACCATATGTGAGGGGAGTAGGCCAAGGTATGTCTTTGGACACCTGAGACTGTAGTTTGGGCTGGAGGCCGAATAAGGGGGCTCAGTCAGAGAGATAGGGGAGAGTCCTGACCCTGGGAAGTCCTCCACTGCTGGGAGGCCGAGTGTGGGTCAAAAGTAAGACCTGTAGTCGAGCACAATGACCTGCTGCTCCGGGGAGGAGTGAGAGTCCCCATGAGACCCTGGAGCACCAGTCATGGTGTGGGTTAAGAATGCCCCAGTGAGGGGGGGCAGAGAGGAGGGGCCCTGGCAAGGAGGCAGGTGTGGAACCCCAGTGACGGGGAAACTAGACAGCATGTCCAAATGTATAGAGTTGCTCTGGGAGGGGCCAGGGCAAGCTTAGACCCCATCGAGTAATTGGCTGGCCACTACCCCGGTGAGGGTTGTTGGAGAGGCCCAAAAGTTGGTACGTCTGCCACCCAAGGTATGAGCTAGCTAAAGCTTATGGCTGAAGGGGCCCCCTCCAAGAGGGAGCAAGGCAGTACAAGTTGTCAACATGTGAAAGAGACCCTGTGAGGGAGGGTGGAGTGTGAGAGGCCCTAGTGAGAGGAGAGCAGTATGAATGTGTGTGTGTCTGAGGCCTGGCAATGAGGCCTTAGCTTGGCCTGGCTGTAGGCCAGGAGCATTATCATCTGGATACCATCTGTGAGACTTGGGCTGTGGTGTAGGGGAGGAATGGAGCCACAGATAGTGCCCCCTGGCATCAGGGGAAGAATGGACAGCTTCCTGCCTTAATTGAAATGTAATTAATTAACAACAAGGCATGGCAGGAGAGACAGGTGGGTGGCGTGCCCAAAGGCAGGTAGGAAGACTAGCACTGTGGCTAGTTGGGGACCCCCACTTTGCCACAAATACACTTACTGAACATACTAAACAAATGAACAGTGTGCCCTGGGGCATATCTGACAGGAGTGCTCCGCAAAATATGAGATGTTAATCCTGCTGGAAGGAGGATATGTATACACCACGTATTGTTATGCAGCATTCTTAAAGGAAGAGGAACTCATGTGTAGAGGGATTAGAGAAACAGTTGTCTTTTTGGACTTGAGGCATCTCTCATTAGACTCAAGGCATCCTCTATTACTTCTGTGAATTGAGTGGCACCCAATTTAAAAAACTAATTTATGTATTACAATACGCATCTCTGTGCAGAGGACCAGGCAGTGAGTGTGAGGAATTGGCCAGGCAGGGGCAAGTCTGAGCTTGCATTTATCTTCTCAGCTTATCTGCTTATCTCCTCACAGCTCCCAGTACCCTTCAAATGATCTGGCAGCACCCCAGGGTGTGACATCATGGTTGAGAATCCCTGGATCAGAATGCATATGGAAAATAAATTCAAACGAGGAGGTCCTACTGAGTTTAGAAGGAAAGACTCGGATTTTCGAGACGAAAAGACTCGGCCCCAGTCTATGCCTTATCTCATTCATTAATGCCATCTACAGGAATATGCTGGCCAAGCTACCTTTTTAACATCATCTGCACCACTTCTTCTGAGTCAATTTATGTTATAGCATTGAGTGGAATAAAAGGTATAGCTTTGTAATGAAGAGAAAAGCAGGATGTTCAAAATGTTCTTCAAGGCCACAGTTGGAAAGGGAATGATCCTGATCTTCCCAGTCCTGTGGCCATTCAGAAATTCTCCCGAGATACTATTTTATGAAGATGAGATTGTCCATTTTGCCCTCATTTTCTTCCTATGAATCTATTATGGCATTTAATACTACAAACTACCTTGGTAATAGGTAACTGAGGAGTAATGGGTAATGGATCCTGAGGAGACCCTGAAAGCTCCCAGAGGCATTTTTTTAAATCTGCCTATCACTGTAGAGAAGATTAGAGCCATGATCTAGCTCCATCCATCCATGCCCATTTGAGATCTCTAGGAATGTGGTTTGCTGGATAGACCTCGTCTTTGTGTTCAGATAGTGCCATGCATTTGTGGGTTCTCCTGTTGGTGTCTATTAGGGCTGTGCGAAGCCTCGGGTGGTGATTCGATTTGGAGGGGATTCTGCCTGATTCAGTGGCCAAATCTCCAAATCAGAATCGAATCAGGGGACCAATTTAAGGTCTGAATCGATTCTGGAGATATGGAGAGCTTTGAAAAGATTCGCAGAGCTTTGATGATTCGGGCAGTCCCCGGTGGCTGCAGCAGGGAGCTGCAGTTGACTCCAAACTGGTAAGTACTAGGGGCAGGGGAGGGGAGTCTGGGGCAGGGGACCATGGGGGGACCCCTGGCAGGGGGATCCCTGCTGCCCCATGCTGCATGTGGGGCTCTGCCCCCTCTGTTCCCCTGGCCCCACCACAGGTGCCCCACCTGGACCAGCTCTGGCCCTTTAAGAAAATAAAAGCCAAGAAAAGCCCCAGAACTCACTGCTCCTGGTGTGGCCTTGGGGCTTCAGGGGCTTGTGCAAAACCCCCCATGTGGTGCAGGGCAGTAGAGGGCAGTGGGGATCACAACCCCCCCCCCCCCCTGCTGGCAGGAGCAGTGAGTCCTGGGGTTTTTTCGGGGGTTTTTTTTCTTAAACAGCCAGAGCTGGCCAGGGCGGGGCAACCATGGCATGGCTGGGGGAGCGAGGGAGGGGTCGGGGCGCTTGTGCAGCACCCTCCATGCAGAGTAGGGCAGTGAGAGACAGCAGGGTTTTTTTTTTTTTCTTCACAAGTGATGGGAGCTGGGGCAGCCATTGCCAGGCTGGGAGAGGGGTGGGGGATTGGCCTGGCCTGGCTGATTCAGAGATTTGGCCAAATCAAATTGGGACAGTGATTTGAATCACCAAATCGAATCACTGTCCCCTGATTTGGCCGAATCCAAAGTGAATACTAGCCACTTTGCACAGGCCTATTGTCTATTAAATGAAAAGCTTAATTTGCCTGTTACCTCTGCATACTATTCATTAGGCCTGTGTGAGTAGGCAGCTATTCGATCTGGCTTCGGATCCGGCCACTTTGGATGGCCGTGATCCGATCCAGAGCTCCAGACCGGGTTCCCACTTCGATCTGGCCGAAGCCGCTCTGAAGCTTCTGAGCTACCTCGGAGATCCGGCCATAGGGTATAATGGGGAATCAATGAAATATCTATATCTTTGTTGTTTTTTGTCTGATTTGGATGAAACTTGCAGAGGTGGTAGCCCCTGGTGAGGCCACGAAGCCTGCCAAGTTTCAAGATCAGTGCAGGGGTTTGGGGGGAACTGTACCTCAAGTTGCTGACAGGCAAAATTCGTGACACAGATGACCCTGTGTGTGTTAAGGCACAGTGGGCTGAAAACTGCAGGGGTGGTGGCCCCTGCTCAGGCCACAAAGCCTGCCAAGTTTCAAGGAGATCAGTGCAGGGGCTTGGGGGAAACTGCACCTCAAGCTGCAGACAAGCAAAACTCATGACACTGCGTGTGTTAAGGCGCAGCAGGATGAAAGCTGCAGGGATGGTAGCCCCTGCTGAGGCCATGAAGCCTGCCAGCTGTCAAGGAGATGGGTGCAGGGGTTCTGGGTTTTGGGGCCCTGCACCTCTAGCTGCTGACAGACAAAACTTGTGACATGGGTGCTTGTGCAATTGACTGTCTCTATCTTGGGGCAGCTGATTGTCTGTATTGATTATTTCCTCTCCTTAGTCTGTCTGTGGTTTTGTAGGTGTTAATCCATGCTCGTTAAGTCATTATGTAGTAGCTAAGTACTGTGTATTGAGCTGGTCCCTGAGTGAAACATAGACCACCTTCCCAGCAACATACTCCTAGCCACCATGGACGTTACCAGCCTATGTACCAACATCCCGCACCAG